>NC_056727.1:436488589-436611089 GCF_019279795.1 Protopterus annectens
TGAAAAATTAGGCATAAGTCATAAAAATAAAAGAAGTAATACGTTCTCTGAGCTCTTTCTGTTATTTATTTGCATGTATCATATACGTATGATTATATCATGAAAGGAAGGAAAAACAAATGAGAGAATCACAAATGGTAGAACAAAAAAGAGAATCACAAAACATTGAATGATACATAAGAGTGAATCACAAAATGCCAAATACTTTTCTCCCACTAAAAAGAAAAAAAGCACAACATCAGTAAACTACAGCTACAAAACCAAGATTGTGTCGTCTCGGTTGTGATACTGTTAGGGAAAGTAGTTTTACTAACATAACATGCAGGGTTAGGTTAGGGGCAGAAGTAGGGTTAGGGTTATGGTTACAGTGAGAACACGAGTAATATAGTGCAGGTGGGGGCAAGACAAAAGTACACAGAGCACACACAATGCAAAGCATGCATAACACTGAATGCATAATTTATATGCATGGATGCATGACTACTGAATTGATGCTTTGTATGCATGGATGCACAACACTGAATTCATGATTTGTATGTATGCATGCACGACACTGAATACATGCTTTATATGCATGGATGTACAACAATGAATGCATGCTTTGTATGAATGCATGCATAACACTGAATGCATAATTTATATGCATGGATGCACAACACTGAATGCATACTTTGTATGCATGCACACACACCATTGAGTGCATGCTTTGCATGCATGCTTGCAAAACACTAAATCTATCCCCTTATGTAACCCATACTCTAACCCACAAATAGTTACATATTCACACCAACAGTTATAACACAGGCTGGGATTTATTAAGGTCCATGACATGTATACCTCTGTGTACACATTAAAGTATCTTTTCCTGATTCAGAAACTGCCCTAACATGGTGCTGCATGATCCTCTACCCTGAAGATATGCAGAACTGGAAGGGGCTTGCCCCATGGCCATGCTGAGTGCTAATGAGGCATCAAAGGTTTAGATTTTTATAGAATGAACAGTATGGGGATTGTGGGTTGGGGGATAGACTAGACCATCAAGCATTACTCTTAAAGTGCAGTAACAGCACCAACAACAGTGCAGGAGCGAGGTGGAGATACACAAGACCACCAAGGATTACTCTCACATGCAAGTGCTTTAACAGCACCAACATCATAACAGGGGCTGATGGGTGGGGGGAACCACTAGATGACAGGATCTGTGTTGTAATTATGTCATAACAGGTATCGAGGTGGGGGGAATCACTAGACCACCAGGAATACATATACTGAAGCGCTGTAACACACAGACATCACAATGTGTATTGGGGTGGGAGGGAACAGCTAGACACCAGGGATAATGGGACCAACAGCAGTACAGGAATTGGAGTGTCAGTGGATACACTAGAGCATAGTAGATATGTGCTGCAATGCCCCTTCAACTATTACTGAGGTGAGGGACCTTTGGAAGGGCAGACAGGTTAAGGACAGATAGCAGGACTGTGGTGTGTGTATGTTCATTCATGTTTTGTGTATGACTCTGTATATGGGAGAGTCACTGGGGGGAAGGCACTGCCTACCTGAGTGGCAGATACTGCCACAACATGTAGATCAGCAATAATCTGCTCATCGTAGTAGTAACTGTGATTCAAAGACATGCAGATTAGATGATAATAAGGTCTCCAGACTGGCATATCATGACAGCAGAGCCTTTTTATCAACAGCCATACAGCTACTGCTAGGCCTTCTAAAGAATCCCAGGCAAGTAATAAACATATTCAGAGTCACCACTATTTCACTCATATGTTAATTTTACCTGCACCACATAAAACTACATTCAAACATATGAGATTCACACAAATGAGCATTCTCTGTCTCCTGTTTTACACCTACAATACCTTTTCGACCAAATGTGCATTCTGCCCACTTCATTGAAACCCATCCGACTTCAATGACACGGCATATCACCACCAGGAGACCTGGCAGTTTCCACACAGTAAGGAACCGCTTGGTCAACCTGAATTAAAAAACTACCACTAAAACAAACCCACCGATATGGGGGGCTACGCCCTCTATACCACCCCATAATAAATATTCCAACTCTGAGAATGCACTACCATGGGGATAAGGGACAAAGTTCAGGTTGCTGGCCAAACGGTTATTTACCATGTGGAAACCATCGGCTCTCCAGTTGTCAGTGATATGCCGTGTCATTGAAGTTGATTTCGGTGAAGTGGACTGTCGAGTAACTAAAGGTAACCCATATATATATATATATATATATATATATATATATATATATATATATATATATATACACACACACACACACACACACACACATATCTATATATATATATATATATATATATATATATATATATATGTGTGTATTTTATAAATATATATATATAACACACACACACACACACACACACACACACACACACACACACACACATATCTCTCTCTCTCTCTCTCTCTGTATATATATATATATATATATGTATATATATATATATATATATATATATATATATATATATTTATATATGGATCTACTTCATATGGTTGACATTTCAGATTGTCGACAGTCATATGGCCAAGACCATATGATCGACATTCGAAATGTCGACCATAGAATAAAAAATAAAAAATACAAATAAACGTACCCTCATGCTGCTACCAGGGGGACTCCACCCCCCCTGCACCCCAAGGAACTTAAATATACTAACTCCAAGATCGCACTACAGTGCAGAAGATGGAAATCTTTCCATTCCACACTGTATGGAGATGCCGGTTCCACATGGTCGACATTTCGAATGTCGATCATATGATCTCGCCCATATAAATATCGACATTCTGAATTGTCAACTATGTGAAGGGAACCCATATCTTGATATTTATATATATATATATATATATATATATATATATATATATATATATATGGATTCCCTTTATAAGCTTGAAATGCTATAATCTCAAATTACAGAATCTCGAGCCCATAAAGTAGAAAATCCAAATACCCAAAACCACACAATCACGAAGCCATAAATCCCCAAAACGCAAAACCACGAAATTCAAACTCCCAACACTGGCAAACACCATTACAACACACATGCACACAAGTAAACAAGCACACACACCTACCCTTATTATACGCAGGTGGGCAAGCTCCCCTGCATCCCCCATGTGGGGGGTTGCGCACCCCACACCCCCCACTTAAATATTGTAACTCCAAGGTTGCACTAGATACACACATACACAAAACACCAGCACACAAACTACATTCCTCTCGCTCACACACATCACAGTAACAACACACAGTAACACACACTATAGCTCCCACCCAACACCTTTAAACATAAACACTTACCTGAATCTACGAAGACATCGCAACACCAGAACCGCTAATTCAAAATCTCCCGCATTCGAGGCTTTGAATTCCATGCTTCTATGGTTGCGATCTTCCGATTCTTTCACTTTATGAACTATATCTATATATATATTGAGTCTGTTGGACTCCTCTGCATGTGAGATTGTGCTGCAGCAGTACAGCAGGGGCTGGAAATTTGCACTTTCCCTGATATTGTGTAATGTTGGAATTGGCATATAAAATTAACAGGGGATGTGGGTTGTATGGGAACATAATGTTTATTTATTTATTTATTTTTTGTTTCAATCTAAAAAGATTGATCTTTTTCTCTTTGCATTTTGACAGTGTAATCATAGATACAGACGTACACACACACACACACACACACACACACACACACACACACACACACACACATACACACACACACACACACACACACACACACACACACACACACACACACACACACACATATATATATAGCTCCCCTGCAGCCCCCACACCCCCCTACTTTAATATTATGACTCTGAGGTCGCATTACAGTGGGGAAAAGGGAATTTTCCCTTATCCACTCCGTAGTATGACCGGCACAATGAGCATACTTATCTGAAAGTGCTGCTTCGGTGAACAGCACTTTCGGTTAATATCTTTCGGTATTCTGCTTCAGTGGAAAGTGCATCCGGTGATCTGTACGGATCCCATATATATATATATATATATATATATATATATATATATATATATATATATACCCTTGGCCACTGCCACCTCTCCTTGATGATTTGATCTTGAATTTTGGGAGTCAGTCCTGTCATACACATGTCCACCCCTAATCTGAAACCCTCCTGCTGCCTGAATGGAGATTGAGGCTACCCAGTGGAACATCACATTTGTGGCCAGTGGGATTTAATTTTAATGCAATTATTTCATTGAAAAGGTACATGATCCTGTGTAACTGAAATAAAACTTCTATTTTACTGCTGTAAAAGTAAACCTAACATGAAGCACAAAGAACCATGACTAAGATGAAAACAGACAGTGATACTCAAGTAAATATAAACAAGAAAAAGGAATGATAAAACGGAGGAGGTGCAGTCCACTGTTTATATACAGGGGATAAAAGACATAGTCTCTATGAGTAAACAAAGAAAAGTTACACTGGGCCACAATGAACAGTGGAAGTGACAACACAATCTATGCAGTGACTATAGGCAGTGCCCTAGTCTAGGTTTTGGAAAGTGGTAAGAACAGTTTAAAAGCTCCTCGGCTGAAACTTTGTTAACATGAAAGAAAGGACTGTGCCTTCTCTATGGTCTGCAGCAATGTGTTTGATTCATCCAACATACCACCTAACCACTGCCCAAACATTTGTTGCTGATTTTATTGGTATTCATCTATTCTCTCTTCCTCTTGATCCATATGATACTTATCATAATGTTGTATACTCTCCTCTCCTTGCCTTTCAATCACCTGCATTGCCAAACCACCCTCCCTTCTCACTGTTCTAACTTTGTAGGTTTACTGACGTCATCCCATTACTTTTCCTGCTAACTAGTTCCACTCCTTACTCCACTAATCTCTGCTCTGTTGTTGACTAAATCACTTCCTGCACAGCTCCTTTCATCTCTTCCCTTCAGCTTTGTAAGCTTGTCAGCCTTTCAAGCATTCCCTACAAGGGTTTCATGGCTATCGCCAAACGTGCATATACAACTCTACTTGTACTCATTACAAATTGCATTTCTTGTTGCTTCTCCCCTCTTGGATCCTTAACATTTCCTTGTTTCTCATTTACTGTGGTAGTGTACTTACTAATCACCTCTTTAGTGCCCTCTATTATTGCGTTTTTGTCCCTTCACCAATATGTGGAATATTCCTACCTCTCTCCAACTTGCACATTGCCACCAAATATTCACCTCTGTAAACCCTGCACCCTTATCAGCTTTACAAATGGCCATCAGAAATCTTTCAAGAAATCACAGCTTACCTTATCTGGCTATGTTTTACTCGGGCAAGGTGTGATTCATAAAGATGTCAGTTGTGTCTGCTTCATATGTAATAATCTGATTAGCTGCTTCCTCATCTCACTCAGCCTGCAGTCTTTGTACACTATCACTGTTTGTCACTTAAATGCATTGGTTGAAAAATACAAACACAGTTGCTTCCTTTATTTTTCCCTGGATTCTCACAGAGACACAACAGACAGCATACCATAATGGCTAACAAACACATTTAGCAATGGATTAATCATCCTTGACCATCTTAACATTGACTTTGCCAAATCTTCAGACTATAGCTCTCAACCAATCAGGGACAAATCTTGAAATAATCAGGGACGATACAGGACACTTTTAAAATATTAACACTATTGACTTGAAACATTGACAGATTAAGATAATGTGATTTAATATACATTTTATAAACTAAAAGAAGTCTATAACAGATTATTCCCATTGTGTATTAAATGTAATTCACTACCTTTTTCCTAAAAGTTACTATTTTTAGGAGGGATTAAGACAGGTAGCTAATATCTGAGTCAAAATCAGGGACTTTTCTGAAAATCAGGGACATTTGAGAGGTATGCTTCAGAGCCTTTCTCACATCCATTTGGGTCCCATTATTGTGATGTCACAGATGATGGAACATGTGATTTGTGTCCTGTCTCCTTTCACACTGATGAGATCTGAGGGGAAACAGTACCTTTAGAACTGTTACCTTTTCTCAGCTACTGGCCTATTAGTAGACACTTTTGGTAACTAAGTACTGACTTCTGATCTTTGTTATTCATAGAGTTTATCATTTTGCCACTAGTAGATACACTAAACACTTCAATAATACTGTCTGCATCGCGATCATTAACATAACTAAGTGATTCCACTTACTTTATCGCTTCCTTGTTTACATTTTCTATCATTTTAATGAATCATTAATAATTCTTAATAATCCATGTAATTTAAAATCGTGGAATCTCACTAGGTTAATATCCAAGTGCCTGAATAGAATCATCTTTGGAGGTTACACTTCTCAGCAAATATACCAGACTAATTTCTACAACTTATAGAAGCTATGAACCAGAATATCACCACAGTTTTGTAAGCCTCAGTAACTGTATCAAAGGATATACTCCGAGGTTCATTCCTGAAGGAGCACTTCTTTTTCATCTTTATTAATGATGAGTTACACCACAGTGGACCATCCAACTTGAATCAATATGTAGATGGCCATTGTATGTTTTATTCTCTCTTCCATATAAAATGCCAATTAAGTCCTGCAGGTTGGTTTCACAAACGGCTGAAAAATGTCCCACAGACTTTGCTCTATTCTTCACTAAAATAAAGAGACAATACACGCTTTCCCACTGAAGCTCTGTACGATTTCTGTTTTTCTTTCTTGTGAAGAAAGAAAGCAGAGAATTCCAAGTATGCTATTACAGAAGACAGCTTCAACAAGTCAGTGTGTTACATGTAAGACTGGGGTACCATACATGTGTGTGTATAGTTATTTCACTTTGGAAAAACAGAATAAATGATCATTCAATGTGAACATGGTTTCTGCATTTGAGGAAGGGCAGAAAGCACAGGGTAATATTTTTCAAGTTTCTGATTGGACAGAGATTCTGAGGGGAATGGATTATTACAAATGCCATGGGTGAAGGGTCTTGATTCTTTTGTTTGGGACACCAAAGTTCCAGTACAGAGGAGTTCAGTACAAGTAAAAATCAAAGGGCTTGCACAATTTAGGAGTGATGACCTCGGATGTGAAGGTGTCAGTCTTATGGCCCAGCCATCTCTTGACCAGATTCATGATAAACCTTCCCTAGATAAAGACACTCATTCTTGATGTAAAATGCTGGAATTGTAATGTTTTAATGATTTATTAATTCATTACAGCATTCTCCTAGTGCCTATCTCAGTCCAGTACAAGATGCAGAATGAGATTCTTGCTACCTCTTGTAAGATAAGATCCCCATCTCTTGGACTTGCTTGCTGGAGCTCATGTGCTCTTTGCTCATCTTACTGCTATGAAGCCTAGCTTGAAGCCAAGTTCTGTAGGCTAAGGTGAATATGTAGGAGGCTCCTTGAATGTAATAAGAAGAGCTGCACTGCCCCTATGATGTGTAGGTATAATAAGTGATATAACCTCTAAGAGCTCCTGTGAAAATGTAGCATTCATGCAGTCATTCAGCAATTTGAATAATGAGAACTGTGTAATGATTCACATTTCATTAGATGAATTTGAAGTTTGCTATGTGATATTTTGTAGCAAAGCTTCCATCTTTGAGGCCAGTTTCTCCTGCTACAATACGTTCATGGAATATCTGCGATAAAAAGATTGCCTGACTCATGGCACTGCAAAGAGTTTCAATTAGCTACACATTATGAAGTCATAGCGCTTGCATTTTGAATTATTATTCCTAACCTTTGATGGTGTCACTCCAATTATTCATCGGCTCATCTGTTATTCTTTAAGTTTCAAGCTCTTTTCATGTTCTGTTAAAGTGCCTTTGTCTTGAAAAAGTCTGCTCTTTATCCTGATGATGTTGATATTTCATGCCTTATCTCTAACCTTGGAATAGAAGGTTAATGTATCCTGATGATGTTGATACTTCATGCCTTATCTCTAACCTTGTAATAGAAGGTTAATGTATCCTGATGATGTTGATATTTCATGCCTTATCTCTAACCTTGAAATAGAAGGTTAATGTATCCTGATGATGTTGATATTTCATGCCTTATCTCTAACCTTGGAATAGAAGGTTAATGTATCCTGATGATGTTGATATTTCATGCCTTATCTCTAACCTTGAAATAGAAGGTTAATGTATCCTGACAATGTTGATATTTCATGCCTTATCTCTAACCTTGGAATAGAAGGTTAATGTATCCTGATGATGTTGATATTTCATGCCTTATCTCTAACCTTGGAATAGAAGGTTAATGTATCCTGATGATGTTGATATTTCATGCCTTGGAATAGAAGGTTAATGTATCCTGATCATGTTGATATTTCATGCCTTATCTCTAACCTTGGAATAGAAGGTTAATGTATCCTGATGATGTTGATATTTCATGCCTTATCTCTAACCTTGAAATAGAAGGTTAATGTATCCTGACGATGTTGATATTTCATGCCTTATCTCTAACCTTGGAATAGAAGGTTAATGTATCCTGACGATGTTGATATTTCATGCCTTATCTCTAACCTTGGAATAGAAGGTTAATGTATCCTGATGATGTTGATATTTCATGCCTTATCTCTAACCTTGGAATAGAAGGTTAATGTATCCTGATCATGTTGATATTTCATGCCTTATCTCTAACCTTGGAATAGAAGGTTAATGTATCCTGATGATGTTGATATTTCATGCCTTATCTCTAACCTTGGAATAGAAGGTTAATGTATCCTGATGATGTTGATATTTCATGCCTTATCTCTAACCTTGGAATAGAAGGTTAATGTATCCTGATGATGTTGATATTTCATGCCTTATCTCTAACCTTGGAATAGAAGGTTAATGTATCAGGATGATGTTGATATTTCATGCCTTATCTCTAAACTTGGAATAGAAGGTTAATGATGAGGATGTCCTCATGCATCATGTCCACACTGAAGAAATATTAAGTTCATAATCCCTTCAGTCTAGATGCTGAACTAGATCGATCACAGAAACCGCTTGTTAAAAGATAATACATAACCTCCTGATAGTGAAAGCTCAACTGGGAAACTGTGTCTTTTGAATTTAATGTAGAAGCCCACGACATCCTTTTGGATTACCATTGGACATAATGTAGGATGTCTGTATCCATCTGTAAGTGGTTTGTTTGTGACATTTTCTTGTCATCATCCTACCATCTTCTTTCCATGATCACACAGGGATTGATTCTTAGTCTCTTGTTAGTCCTCTCTGTATATGCATCCTTTACAAGAATCCATGTGAAGCAGGGGTTTCATGTATCATAGTAAGTAAATGATATACAGTTTTACTTCTCCTGACCTTAGGATCATGCATTTCATTACCTCAAACACTGTTCACTGGGCACCCACCCCGCACTGGATGTGGAATAATGTCCTGAGGGTAAACACCTCCAAGACAATAGACAATGCAGGCCACACTGAGGAACACAAACTGTCCAGCACTTAGCTGTTGTACTAGTTATTGCTGAAACAGACTTAACTGTAGTTATGGTGCTTAGTAAGAACACTAATCAATTCAGACTTGAACTGCATAATTCAGGAAGGCCATATCTCCAGACTGAGAAAACTCCAAATTCATTTAATGAGCTGTACAATTTGGGTAGTATAGCTGCATCACATTACAAGGTAGGTCTTAGCAAGAAAATTGTTCACACTAACAGTGTGTCTTACAGGCTAGGAGTAGAAGAAAGAGTAACTTATCAGAAGCAGGAGACTAAGGTAGTTAACATACATTCTGGTAGCTGTGTGCTAACAGATAAAACAGCAACTTACAATACAGGTATTTTAGGATGTGATGGGAAGAGGTTTTAATGCAGATTACCCAAAAACAGCTTGCGGTCTGATAGCATACTGATATTCAGTGCACTCAGTGAAGTTACCACATTTAAAAGGCCACTCTTAATAGTTTTATACAGCAGTAAGATCTCATGCAATCAAGAAGGACATCCAGCTCTGACAGAAGATAGTTATAGACTCTTTCATATACAAGTATTACATCTCTTCAAGACTTCCAAGGTTAGACCAAGCCATTTCCTGTGTCAAAGCTTACAACCTAGTGAAACAAGTTGAAATATATTATTTTATTTGTCCACAATGAGGCACCTGATGTGTACACCATCAATAAGGAGAATATAACTATATTATGTTTGAAATTAACTCTTTTTCAAACAAGCTCTGGCATGTAGTGCAGTGCATAATCAGTCATTTATGTAAAATTTTAAGTCTAGCTACAGTACTGTCAAAATGCAGCTCACTGAAGCAAACACCGAACCTTATTTCAGGAAACCTATAGAATGAGCACTAACTTAGGAAGGCATGTCTATCAGTTATTCAAGTCAAGTCTCAGATTATAACTATACTCAGAATTGTCCATGCCTTAATATAGAGTTACGTCAGTCTAGTTAGCCACACCCATGCATTTGCTTCAAGCAGCCTTTCCTTTGTTAGCATTCATCATCTGCTGATTTCCACATAGAATTCCTTTAGCATTTGAAACGGAATAGAGAATAATATTAGTCTAAAGCTCTTTACTAATTGTATTTTATTGTTCTTCATACAGAAGTTATCTTCAGAAATGTAACCATTACATAAAGCAGACTTAACCGTTGTTTGTGTCATATGCTGTGACTGAAACCAGTGTTGTTTCTACTGTTTGAAAGCATTCACCTACTTTTATACTACCCTGACTGAAAATCAGTCGTGGTATAATTCCTAAATTAACTTTATGATTCTGCAAAACTAAAAAAAAAATTCTAACTACATGAGTATCACAGTATAATACAAATGTAAACTAAAACAGTACTAAGTAGTTGTACATAAAGGAGCAGTTTTAACATTTGTAAAAAAGATAACAAAACACCTCACAGCTGGAATGACAAAATTTGTCATTTAGAGCATTACATTAAGTACATTTCTTGCTAGCCTGGTGCTTCTTTAGATGACATCTTACAGACAGAAAAAGCTTAAGCACTATGAGTACATTGAGTGACAAGACCCGATTGAACTATTGTTGGAGTGGTCGACCATGTATGACAAAATGGTTGCATTAAAAAAATACATTGCTGCAAGCAAAACCAAGTAAAAACAGTGCAGAGTTACTAACATGGCATTAAGTAAATGGCAGGAGGTTGGATGATGTAAGTAAGTATGTGTAGAATAAGCAGAGGAACTAATAAATGCCTCCTTTTTTTTTTTTTGTTTTGTTTTGCTCTTTTTAGGTTCAGTAAACTAGTGCTGGAATGTGTAAAACTTTGCAGTGCTTATACCATAGGCAATGTATAGCAAATTAAATTTGTCTGACTCTATATTCCTGAGCTAAGTGATACTAGCAAGCAGAATTGCAAGAACTAGCAAGTAATTTTTCAGAATAATGTTACCTATTATTTATTTATTTCATTTTCATTTTTCATTTGATTTTATCAGGCCATTACAGTATCAATTCATTTTTGTACCATAACTCACTTTTTGTTTTATATACCAGGTTATAGCAAGGCAGAAGCAGCTTTCTGTTTTGCAAAGAAGAAGAGATGCCTTTATACTGAGGAAACTCAAAGGAGCTGTAGAGAAGTAGATACAATTCATAAGTTAACTTTAAGAAAAAAACTCTTTAAGTTAAATAAGCAAAAAAGCAGACAAGGGAACCAACATAAGAAATTAAGAGAGTTATTCTTTAGAAGTGATACAGAGCATATCTCTCAGTTTGTACCATTCCGCAGTTGTTATGCTATATGGACAGAGGTTGAGAAAATAAGGATACTGCTGAAAACCTCTGCTAAAAGCAGCCATAGAAGGGTGTAAATATAGCCCAAAGAGGAACAACACAATGTTTGATAGGGTATTCTACTATTAGTGGAACAGAAGTAGAGAATGGAGAAGATACAATGACTATGTGTTGGACATCACTATTATCTTACTTGCTGAGAATGAAAGTGGACTAGAACAGGTTTTGTTTTCAAACCCAGGGATGGGTTTTGGGCAAAAAACACACAAATATATTTTCTGATGTTCTACTTCTCCATTCCATAACTGAGGTTAAGGTTCAATACATGAGGGGTTTCGACATATGACAGAACAGCTAGTTATGAACTCAGTGTTTTCATTGACTGATAAACAATAATAGTGTGATAGGAAGCACCAACTGTCATGAAAAATTATTTTCATTTATGACTTGGTTAAATTTTTCATTAGAATGCATTTAAAATACCCAAGCTAGGGAACACACAAATACAGCAGGAACACCATGACCTCTCCTCCAAAATAATGAAGCAGTAACTAACATAAATTCTGTTAGTAAATACAGTATAAGGACATTAGTGACTAATAGATAAATAGACATGTTATGCAACATTAAAATCAATTGATCAAAAATTAAAACAGAAGCAATACTTTTACATAATTCTAGTACACCATGTTTTAACAAAAAGGTACATGACCTTGTGGCATTGATGTAAGCATGTTGTTGTACTATTTTAGCAGTAAAGTCAGCATGTTGTATATAGAACTATAACCAAGATATAACCATAACAGAGATATGAAATAATATGAAGGGAAAATGATGATAAAATAAAAAAGATGAGTCAGGGCTGCTATAAAAGGTGAGGAGGGGGATAAAAGACATATTCCAGTACGTAAGCAAGGAAAGGAACACCTAATGGAGCACATTAGGCGTTAGAAAATGATAGAGCAATCTACATAGTGACTATAGACAGAACTCTATTCCATGTTGCAGAAAGTGATAAAAATAACTTAGATGGCATGGCTTACTTCACCACATCAAAAAAGAAGCCACAACCTTCATGAGATGTGAAACATTATCTCTGATTTATCTTTACTACCCCAAACCATCCTACAACTCATTTGTTTTTGATTTTCATAGTCCTCTATTCTTTATACTTTGTTTCAGTGTGATTTTTATATGAATGTCATATGCCATGCTCTCCTGTGCATCATTTATCCTGCCTATGTCATTATCATGTCTTCAAATAACGGTTGCCCACCAAGTTAATTTTACTCAAGTCATTGTTTTAACCCTGCTTGTTATCTAATGCTACTCCTTACCTACAGATATTCTTGTTAAGCATGAACTCTGATGTTGACTAATCCACACGTTGGGATGGTGTCTTGCACACCTTTACTTCTATCTTGCCAGCTTGACAGCTTTGTAAGCATTCCCTAAAAAAGGTTTAACTGTTGTTGCGATACTAGCAAATGTAACTTTGTTGTTTTATATTAAACTGTATTCTTTATAGCTATTTAACTCCCTTAACATAGTTTCTTCCTTTCTGTGATGACTTAATTGATCCTGATTTCACCTTTCAGATGACTCTACTAATTTGTTCCATCTCTTCCTGTATCATATGGAATGCTCCTAATTATTTCTGACTCACTCGTGCCAACAACATCTTCAATAAAATTTCATTTCTTTATAACTAGATTCACCACTAAAATCCCACACCCTTACCATCTTGGAAAACTTCCTAAAGAAGCCCAGTAAAGTCTTAGAATTCACCTCACCTAGTTACAGTATGTCTTGTTCAAGTTGGATGAGACCCTTAGGCATTTCAGTAGTGTCAGCTGTTTTTATCATAAGTATTTTGGCTGTATCCTTCCCCAAATAGCTTGCAACCTCTGTGTTTAATGACTATTTACTGCTTAAAGGTTTTAGTTAAAAATCATAGACACCAAGTAGCTGCTTCCTTTATATTCTATGGATTCCCTAAAAGCATAACAGACAATACACAACAATGGATAACAAATATAGTCAGCAATGTTTTTTTTTTTCACTTTTGGTGACCTTAACATTAAAATGGCCAGTTCCACCAGACCGTTTTCACACACAGACATTTTTTGACATGGCCCAAAGAACTTACCACTCCTCTCATACTGATTAGGTTTTAGGGCAAAGCAACATATTTGGCATGGTTATCACCCCTTCTTGACTGAATCTTTCATTTACTGCCTTATTAGCAGTTACTCCTGATGACAATGAGTTGATCTCTGCCCGTTACTGTTCATAGACTGCATCAGCACTGGTAGATGCACTAAACACTTCAGTATTACTCTTTTTATTGATAGCATTGATGTAAATGCCTGATCTCATTTGCTGTATCACCCTTGATTACATTTTCCATAATTTTAATGACTATGTAATGGTTCTGCATGGCCTAGCCTCCACATTATTCAAAAAACATAACTCCATCTGTGAAGACCCTGATAGCTGTGGCTGATCATGTTTGGATGTTCCTCTTCTCATCAAACACACTAGACTTATTTGTACAGTTTAAAGGATCTATCAAATAGTTCCTCCAAATCTGTGATATGCTTTTGGAGTGGAGTAAAGCAACATCTCCACCCAGAAAAAAATCTTCTATATCTAATCTTTTTTCCTGGCAAACACTTCAAAACAAGTTGTTTCAAATGTTTTCTTTACTGATCAAACTGTTCTAAAAACAACAAAGCACATAACCCAGCTACTGATACAGTCTCTGGCTGTACCCTGTCTAAGATGAAAATGACTACCTGATAAAAAGATGGCTGAAGCCCATTATAGCACTAATTGCATTCTCAAGCATCTGATAGTGCCCCTTCCCTTCTGCAAGTTACAGCAACCTTTTCTTAATGTGGCTATCTAACAGGTGCATTCATAAGCAAAAGACCCCCCATTCTTTAGATAAACTCCCTTGTTTTGCCCCTTTATAATAATGGCAGATCAACCAAATGAGTTAAGTTTGACTTGATAACCCTATTGTGTTTCTTTCTGTCTAGATCTTGAAGGAGGTTGTTCAGTATCAGTGGTTCAGTCATCACAAATCAATATATAAATTACAGTATTCTATTCTATCCTACTCCTTCTATCATAAAAGTCTAATCAGCCCTGTAATTGGGCTTTATCAAGAATGAAAAATGGTTCATTGAATCAGGTCTATTCATTGATATAAAAAATAAAAAACAAAAAATCAACTTATACATTCCCATTGAAACCTCTAATCCATAATATGCATTGTCTACTAATAAATTTGCTTTCAACTCAGTTGTTGAATTGTTTGATACTGTAAAATATTTTTTGGAATAATACCTAATACTTAACTCATGTTTGAGTTTCATAATAATTGAAACATAGTTGAAACTAATCAGAAAAGAGGTCTGCGCTACAATAGAGCTGTCTGCATGACTATGGCTACAAGGAGTATAACATCACTGACTGTGCTGTTTCCATTATACTGCAATTTTTCCATGTATTTTGGAATTTTTCCACCTGTACCTTCAGTACATTTGAGTATAACTGCGAAAGCATGACTAAATTTCCCATACCAGACTTCACAGATGATACTACTACCTACCTAGTCATTCCCTAAAGAGGGAGGAGTTAACAATCTCCTTATACTCTTATAACTAAAGTGTGGTCATAAGCTTTGATATTCACCAAAATGTCCTTTAGATCATACACTGTTTGTTATACTCCACTGTGAGTTCCTATGTTGTCCACTGATATTTCATGGTCTGGTAATCAGTTTGGTAACATTCTCTATCCATATTTCAAGACTGGAAAGCTGTGTATGTCATCAGCAGGTAACATTGATCAATTTGTTTTTTAAAAAAGAAATTGAAATCCACTTCTCTCAGAGATGGTTCCATAGTTGTAGAATCATGTAGAATCCCCACTTCTTCTCCACTTATAACTTTAACTTCAGTCTTATATGAAACGTGTATTATATATTATTAGTCTCCTATATCATTCTCTCTTAACACCCTTAATCTATCTATACTGCCTCATTTCTCTTCCTCCTTAAACTACGGCTCCAGGTGTTATACCTGGCTGTGGCCACTTTGCTGTATATCTTTAAGTTGTTTCCTCACAACAATCATGCGCTCCATGTCTTCCTATATCTAATCCTGTCCTCTTGTTTCACTTTTTCCTTAAAGGCCATTCATAGTGTGCTAAAATAGTTTTAGGCAGGTGTTATAAGTTAAATAATTGTTCTCTCACATTCTTCTATGAATATTTTGTGTTCCTGTTAACATTCCCTTTTTGTAGGCTATTAGTTGATACCTCTAACCCACATATGCTGAGACTGATTTGCATGTAGTGGCTGTATTATAAAGAAGAGTTATATATAATAATCTCTAGAAGTCATAGCTTCTGAAAAAAATATTCCTCTGCCAGCACTAAGACTTTCCTTTACCTAGCAAAATAAATAAATACCTTTAACTATGAAAAAAGACATCCAAAGGCCAGGTTTCCTTACACAATGCCTGTTTTCCTGTATGACAATGTAAGTTGGCAATTGTTTCTGTGTTTTGGAAGAGGCAAGCAGAGAATTCATGTGTCCTATGCTTGAAGGCATTGTTAACATGTCACTGGCTTAAACTGCGGGATTGGAATACTTCATATTTTTCAGTTATTTCTCTGAGCAAAACAGCAGTAATGATTCATGCCATCCAGCCAAGTTTCCTGCATTTGAGAAAGGAGAAGAAGTTTAGAAGGGTAACCACCCAGCTCACGTCTTACAGCCTTTTGACAGAACAGAGGTTGTCAGATGGGAGTATATTATTACACTTGTCATGGACTGTAAGAGGAAGGGAAGAAGGACCTGAATCTATCTTTGGAATACCAACAAAAGTGATGTCCAGACAGACTAATCATCATTTGGGTATTACACGACTTAAGAGTGATGACTTCTTATTGGCACTGGAGTAATTCTCATTGTCAAACCACTCTCTGAACCGCTGAACTTTCCAAAGTTGCAGACTCCAACTTTTGATAATGTGATATGTAAGAATTTTGAAGTTGTAACAGTGGAGTAATAGATTCTAATATTATTCCAGTTTTTCTCAGAGTCTAGTAAAGCAGAACAAATTAGCTTGTTAATGCCTATAATAAGGTGGTTAGATCTTCCAGGAAATTTCCTGTCCCATCTCATATGCTTCATCTTCACCTTACTCACATGTATCATAACTTGACACTGAGTTGTATGAGGCATGGTGAATGAGACAAGTTCAACCCTAAATGGATGTACAGGCCTCTTAAATATTATGTTAAGATTTAATAAGTGTTATGGGTTCTATCAAGCTAGAGAAATCTGTTCTTCAGCCAATGCTGTTTTGTATGGTCAGTTGTCTGGGTTGGTGGGAGGTTGGCATAATGGTCAATGTATTTGCCTTACGGGCACAAGGTGCAGGGCTTGATTCTTACATGGGGTAATTGGCTAGGCTTACAATGGCCCACAAGGGCACTTAGCCTAGTACCACTCTATGAACCTATGAGTAATGAGATATGCTTAACAATGTATGCACATTTTTATCAGAAGAATGTAAACTGACATTTTTTTAACAAAGCTCATATTTTTGTGTCAGTTTCTCCTGTTACAACAAGCTCATGATGTATTCACTGTACCCATAGTGAGGGTGTTTCATGGCACTGTGGTGTGTTTCAATTACCTGATTACCATGAACTCATAGCCTTGGTTTCAATAATGCACCCTAATACTAACAGTCTGGACTCATATCCAAATTGAATTATTATTACCTGTCTTGAAGTGAGTCCAGTTATCCAGCAGCTAATCTGTTCTTCTTCGTTGAGACTCAAGGTCCTTCTGCCTTCTCTAAGGGACGCCTTGGTAATCCCTGTCTACTCTTGATCCAGATAATGTTTGATAGTCACAACCCTTTCCCTATCCTACCATTTTCAGGGAAGGTTAATGACAAGTTGCTCCAGGAGCAACTCACTTGCACACTAAGCAATGTTGCTTTATTGAACATTCTTAGCATACACATAGTATAGGTCCCTCTTATACACATAACAATTCAAAAAAACAACCGCAGCACATAATAACACACATATCAGTGTCTCAACAATATAATGTTTGTAAACACAACTTGTTAGTACAATTTGATTACTTTTATATAAATGTAAATGTAAATTTGCCTGTTTCATAAGTAATAATTCAATAAAGGTGTTTAAAAAAAAAAAGAAAAGAAAAAACAAATAAGCCCATAAGGCATAACACCACAAAACCTAATGTACTGGTCATAAGTGACTCCATTGTGAGACACATGGATGCTCCCCTCACCAGGTTGGATAAGGAGTAGGTTATGATTTGCTGCCTGTCAGGTGCCAGGATCTGGCAAATCACTCAAGTCGCTCAACCACAAGTACCAGTATGACACCGTCATAGTCTATGTGGGGGAGAATGACTTCAGATTTACCTCACTGGACTATATGAAGAGAGACATGACTGAGCTCTCAGATTATGTGTCACAGGCAGGTATAAGCCTAGTCTTAAGCAGCATTCAAACTTCTCCAAGGATGATGCAACAATACAAGCAAAAAATGATTGACTTTACCAGTTGGTTTAGCTTCTGGTGTCAGTCCAAGTGGATCCACTATCTTTCAGCCTGGGAAGGCATGATCAGCAGGCCACACTGCTTTGCCAGAAATGGCCTGCTCTTGTCTACGCTAAGCTTTCAGATACTGGCAAAGGCATTAGCCACCCCTATTGTGTCTTTTTTAGGCAGTGTCAAAATAACTAACCTCCCAACATAACAAAATCCTCTCTACATAAACTCAAGGTACTACTGCTTAATGCTAGGAGTCTAAACAAGAAACTGCACTCCCTGAATGCACTCCTTAATTTGGAAGATGCTGATGTCTGTGTAGTCACTGAGACATGGTTCAAAGGCATGGAAAACACCTCGGCCATAGGGGTCTACAATGCCTTCCATATGTTCAGACCACAAAATGAGCATGAAAGAACCAAAGGAGGAGGTTCCATCTTCATTAAGGATAAGTACACCTCAAGACTGGCCAAACAGTATGACTCTCTTGAGCTACTCCATGTCCAATTAACTATAGGCAAAGCCCCTTACCACATCATACCTAGCTATAGGTCCCCCACCATAAAACAGTAAAAGCATGTCACATACCTGGACTTACTGGTGTCACTTACCATCCAGCCTGACACCTTGTTCGTGGGTGATTTTAATTATCCTACCATCAACTGGGAAACATATACAACCACAAACATGCAGGCTCAGAAGTTCTTGGACTTCATCAATGCAAATGCTCTGAAACAGCTATTCAGCACACCCACAACAGACTCAAATGTCCTGGACACAGTACTCACTAACATGGGAGAGCATTGAACACACACACACACACACACACACACACACACACACACACACACACACACACACACACACACTCCACTGTGTGGTGTCCTCCATGGTAAGATTGGACCATAAATCAGTCTCATATGATTTAATTATAAGACCAGATACCCCATCAAGCTCAAAAATGCTTAAGAATTTTTCAAAGATAAATTACTTCCTAAGTGATGGTATAGGAAATTTCAAAATCCCCTCAAACTCAGATAACATGGACTCCTTTGCAGAGGTGTACACCAATGCCTCATATATCACTTAAGCAGCTGTATAGAATATGCTGTACCTAACCAGATTAAAACCAGATCTTGCCAAAAAAACAATCCACCCTGGTGGACCCCTAGTATAAACAAACTATGCAACAAGATAAAGAAGCTAATATCCAAGAACATCAGGAAACTGGCTCAGCAGCAGAAGAAATCCCTCTTTTGTTAAACAAGCAAATTAGAGATCTTGTCAAGTCCTCCAAAGTTAATTATAAACTAAAAAAAACTCCCTATCTAAGGATATAGGATATCCACAAGGTATTCTTAAACTATGTCTAAAATCTAAAAGGGAATACCCAGCTATGCTGTGAACTAGTTTTGGAGGGCACCACCCATACTCAACCAGATGTAATAGCCAACCTGCTAGCTGACAGATTTGGAGCAAACTTTGCTTCTCTGTCCCCTCCAGTCATCCCCCAAAGTATAGCTGCCACCATTTCTCAGCCAATAATCTCAAGACAGCAGACACCAATGTTGTACCACAGAGTTCTGTGCTGGGCTTCTTACTGTTTGGAATTTATTCCTCAGAAGTCCAGGCAAACTTGGAGAGTCTTTGACTGACCAAGTCTACTGACAATTGCAAATTGGGAGCAATCATTGAGTCCCCCAACAATATTAATATACTGCAGGCAAGGTTAACGCAGACAAATGCTTGGTGCCAAACCATGGATTAAAACTTAATGCAAAAAATACATTATTATTTGCTTTGGGAAAGCAGACATCCCTGCTAATTACATTATAGACAGCACCCCCCTAAGAGTAGACCCAGTGGTACATGATCTGGGTACTCAGGTTGATAGCAATCTGAACTTTGACCATCACTTATCCACAGTAGTAAGGAAATCCTTCTATGTGGCACATCTTATAAGTAAAGTATCGCATCTAGACCTAGGGATGTTATAATTCCATTATATTTGGCCCTCATCAGACCAATAAATAAGTACAATGCTCCCTTTTGCATGTATCTCACCAGACACCTGGAACAATAGGAGAGACCACAGAGGTTTCTCACCAAGAAATTACAAACTACACAAAACAAGGCTTAAATGGAAAAACGGAAAGTCTTGTCACTGTATTCTGTCTCCTACAGGTTGCTAAGGGGTGACCTGTGCTTGGATTACAGAGCAGTCTCTGACCCAGCCCTGATGAAAATGCTACACATTCATAAATCAAACTGCACAAGGGTAACTCACTCTAGGGATCTTAACCGACCCTCTGACATCTCCCAGAGACTGCCACTTCTCTGGAACAAGCTTCCAGTTCATGTGAAGCAGAGCTCCTCCCTGACCCTGTTCAAATGAGACCTAGATCACTGGATGGGTGACTGCAAATTCACTCCTGGGGTGGTGCCCATGTCCTTCCTGGACAGAGGAAGTCAGTATTAACTACCATAGAACCTTACCTCTGCAAACTTCACTCACCTAACCGCAATTGTGGCAACTCAGTAAATATGGCTAGGCTTGTAAGGGCTCAAGGGCCATTAACCTAGTAACCTTCTATGAACCTATGAACCCATGACCCTAGTAAGTACATACATATCTAGCATGATTCCACATAAAGGGATTATAAAGTTGATAATCCTTAATAGCATGGATTTTCTACTGGATTTATCAATGAAACTACTGGAAATAGGATAAGGAATGACCTCTTGAGGTGAAGGATCAACATTCTTACCATGTTCTTCTCCTCTTTAATCTAGTTTCTGCACTTAACTGGATGAACATGTTATTGTTTTGGATGATTTTTGAGTGTAATGTGAAATTTCTATTGTCATACTTAACTCATTCCTTCCAGTATAGCTCTGTTGAGTGTGTACGTTTAACTCCCAGTGGGTGTGGCTTGAGCCTTTAAAAAATGAAGTTAATACTTTACCGTTCAAACAAATATTCATATTTCTGGAAGGAACCATAAATGTTAAAAAAACAGCACATGGCAAACTATTCAGGATTAATTAATCTTTACATTAGTGGCATTCATTCAGTTCAGTGTTTTAAACTGGATTTTATAAGCCAAAATAAGGGCAGTGAATATTAATTTTGTAATGCTGAATAAACACATTATGATATCTCTGTAACCATTCAAGCAAGATGCATACTGCCAGCAGGATTTTCTTCATATAACTGTGAGCTTTCATATGAGGTTATACAGTTCTGTCCATGTTACCTGAATGTTGAGCAGACAGAGGTGAAATATCAATACAATTGTGTTTGCTATCACGTATGCTTCAACATAAAATATTCTGATACCTTGTATGTAGCATGGTTTTGGAATTATTAATGCAAATATAAACAAGCAGTATTTGACACCTAGATGTGTCAGTAGGAGGTAACTGCAGAAATGCCTGAAGGCGCACTTGGCTGTAATGATTTAAGAATTTTGCCTCTCACCTTTTATGATGAGTACCAAAGATGGTGTCTGGGGTTAATCTCTTGCCTTCCTACCCATCTTTTTCAAGTAATCTGGTGGGATCCTTTCTTTTTCCTTTTTTCTGCATATGTGCAGCTGTTAGAAGTCACATGAAAGAGAGCACGTCACTATCTCTGTTAAGTACATGATACACAGATATGCCTCTCCATCCCTGAGCAGCATGTCTAGCGTGGCCTCACTGCTGATGACTCCCATTAACTTGACCTTAGATGAGGAGTAATAACCTGAAGATAAACACGTTAGACAGTGTAGGCCACATGGAGTGACTCAATGTACACTCCAGACAGTCACCATTGAGAATAAACAGTCATTTGGAGAACACAGCCTTTACTGCCATAAACAGCACTCTATCTGGCATTATTAAAAGAGAAGAATAAATTAAGCACTCATTCTTTCAAAGATAAAAAAATGTCAAAACACAGCTAGAGTAGTTGTGTAGGATGCCAACTACACTGTCATTAAGCACAGATCCCTTAATCTCTTTAAAACAAAAAGGAGTGCGACTAAAGGTTTCAATCATTTTATCCAAGGAGATAAGCAAATTTGGACCCCATGCAGCACTCAGAAAACAATCAGTAATTTGGCCCTATTGTGCAGTGGTATGAAGCCCTGATGATAGCCTGCGTTTGACTAGGAAATTAGTCACTGGAGAAACTGGGCAGGGGAAGAAGGAAGTGAGCAGTTGGTGCAGGGTCACCCATCATGGGTTGAAGGAGGCATTTGAGGCTCATTACAACAGTTTTATGAGTTTTGTGAGTTTTGTGCTTCAAGCAGTATATTTCTTGGTTGTGAGGTTACGCATGTGTGGAAGCACTCATGAACTTTCAAAAGGCAGTCATAGTGGAACTCACAAAGCTGTCACTGGATTGTGGGGTTAAGGCAAGTTTCTGGCAGCAAAATGATGATGCACCAACGTCCACAATCTCCTCCCTGGCCCCAGACATGGATTGGGTTGGGCCCAGGACAGATAGAGGTGGAGCTAGTAGACCAGGTGTAAAAGGATAAGCAGCTCATTGTCAGGAGGTTAACAAATAATTAGAAGGCTTCCAAGACCCTATATGAAGCAATACTTCCCAAAGTACCTTAGTGTCTTCAAATTATTTACATTTCCAGAGGTTCAGAAACATGCCAATCACAATTGTGATATACCCTTCACTGTTAGTGCTTACAGCATGACGCACCCCAAGGTTAATAAGCAGGTAACTAAGTGGAAATTCACTGCCCATAGTGCTGTTAATTAAAAACTCCTCTCAAAGAGATTACAGGTCTCATGGCAAACGAGGAAATCTCATAACAATGGCTTAGAATGACATGCACTACCTTGTGAAAACACAGAAAGATTAACAAGCCACATTAAAGGGCCTACATCAATATATAAATCTGCTTTTGACCACAAAAAGGGGTGGAACAGTATGTACAGGATAGTAATAAAAGAAGGTTTAACAAACAGAGGAACTTGTGTAAGAGAAACAAGAAAGGTAACAATGGAAGTGTGAAGGGGGATGAATGGTATATATTTTTTGCAGGGATCTATTTTTCTTTTTTGTTTGTGAAGGAAAGATAGGAAAGAATTTAAGGGAAAGATAAGTGAAGGGTAAGAGGGTGGGGTCTACAGCAGGAGAACATGAACAAATATAAAACAGAGACAAATACTGACAGAGAGGTGCTGACACAGTTTAGTGTAGAGAGACAGTAGAATTATAGAGATACAAACAAAGTGAGAACACTGGTGATGGGTGGATTGGACAACACACAGAGGAGGCTGGTAGCAAACAAGGAAGGGGAACATCAGTATGGAGGATAAGGTAGATCTGGCCTACAGTATAGCATTGCCTGTGCAATATGCAGGGAGAGGTCAATCAACACTATGGCCATCCTCACTATTGAACCCCACCTGTGATAGTGACTCTGATAGCCGATATCACCTTTTCCAGGTAGGTAATGTGGGCTTCCAACCACTGATCAGCTTCCCCACCAATTCTACCAACTCCCTGCAGGTGATGTACTGTGCACACCTGACAGTGCTGTCATAGGGAACAATGGCCCTTCTCTCTAGTGACTGACCACCAGAGGCCACAGTGTAGGTCTCCTGCCTGTTCCTCACTGTATCTAATGGGGGCACAGGCCTAGAGCCAGATGGGGTGGCTGCAGTGAAAGGCTGGGACTTGTAGGGGGGCTGGTGAACTGATCCATAAAAGAAAAAATAAACACAATAAAACAACTAATGGTGACAAATAAAAGGTGGGGAGAAAGAGAGGAAAAACACACAGCCGTCACACATACATATGGCAGATATTACCTCTGAAATCAAATACCTATACAATATACAGGCAATAAAGATCAAATAATGACATGTTGCAATCTGCTGCCTACAGCTGGTTGGTGTAATGGTTAAGGTACAGGGTTTGAGTCTGGGCTCTGATTATGGGGTAAGCTTGTAATAGTCTGCAGAGTGATAGCTTAGTATTTACCTATGAACATTAATAATACTATGGACATTTGCTATTATGTACCAGCAGGACAGCAGTATCTCAACTAGCATTCTCTTGTTGTGTTTGCAGGTGGGATGTGGGTAAGAGTAGTATTATACTTACAAAGGCACAGCTTCTGTGGAGAATTGGGCATCTTCTAGCTATCAGCCCACTGTTGCAGATAAGTTTAGCTCACACTATAACCATGCCTAGCTAATACAGTTTCATAGTATGTGTCCTACATGTGGGCATGTGAAGATCATTGCTACCAGTGTGATGCTCCTTACTTCTTTAATAATACATATAGCCGTAGTAAGATGTGCCATATCTAACATGTACTATAGAACATATCACTGCAAATGTTACTCATAAGTTGGCATGTGTGTGTGTGTGTGTGTGTGTGTGTGTGTGTGTGTGTGTGTGTGTGTGTGTGTGTGTGTGTGTGTGTGTTTGTGTGTATTACTGACTTTTCTCTAAATGTCGCAGAAATCTTTGCTACTACTCAAGTTATCTTAACACAAACTATTATAAATAACATTTGGGATGTACCTTACAAGACACCTGCAACAGCTGAAAAGACCACAGAAGTATCTCACCAAAAGGATCACTGACCTCAAACAGATGCCCTATGCAGCTTGACTAAAGAAACTCCAGCTGTACTCATTTGCATACTGCCTACTCAGAGGTGATCTCTGCCTGACATACAAGGCCATGACCAATCCAGAATTGATAGACATGCTCCACCTAAAGAAAAATATATCCCCTCGATCCACACGCTTTAGGGATCTAAACCTCACCACCACAATAAATAGGATGTGCTGGAGGGATAGATTCCTATCCCAGAGATTTCCCATGCTCTGGAACAAGATTCTGATCTACATTAGGCAGAGCTCCTCGCTAACCCTCTTCAAGAGAAACCTTGACGAGTGGATGGTTAACAGAAAGTATACCCAGGGTCTCTGCTGGACAGAGGCACAGGGAACTATTCTAAGAGGGCGGCGTAATCCAACTCATTCCAGCTAGGCCTATAAATGCCTTCAAGCAGATAGCCTAGTAGCTGCCTATGAACCTATAAACCTATGAACATTTAAAGCTTAGACTTTCAGTACTGTGTTGCTGCTTATGTAAGTTTGTCAGAAGAGTTGACAATTGCCTTTAAACCCCTGATTGATCTAATTGCTTTGTTTTGCTATGACAGGGAAGGGTTAAGTTCTCGTACCCTTTGCAATAAAAACAGTGGAAACAATTTTACAGCTTTCTGTCTTTTTTACATCAGCCGCTGTGTTCCTGACATTAGGAGGATAAATTACCCATCTACGACTGACAGCAATACCTGACAGGGTAAACTACAGATGTCCTTCTATTCCTATGTTGCAGTATTCTTGTGTGGGATTTTAACTGTGTCTATCATATGTCATGCAGATGGAGATGAATTTCTCTGCAAAGTATGTGTGAAGTTGAGTTTAAAATAAAAGTAGGTGGGCTTTTCCTTCATTTGACTCCAATGCAAGGAATTAAAAGTTTAAAAAACTACAAGCAGGTTTATGGTACATACACAATGCTGGAACCATATTGTAGGGAGAAACGAAACCTAACGATTGAGTTAAACTGTATATGAGGGTGGAGTTTTCCTTTAATGCCTCCTAAAAATAATGACTTTTGGAGAAAAGATGGTGAATTACACTAAATGACAATAATTAGATCTATAAACTTCTTCTACTTCAGAAAATGTATAGCAATTCACAATCTCTTATTTTGTCAATGTCCTTAGTCAATAGAACTAATATTTTAATACTGCCCCAGATTGTCCATGATTTTGTTGAGATTGTCACTTATTCATTAAGAGCTACAATGGTAATAAAAAACAGACATTCAAGAACATTCTTTAATTACTGTCTCATTATCATAAGTGCAGTATTAGAATCTTCAAATTTACATTATAAAAACCTCCACAGATGCCTTGTCTGTGACAGTAGACCAGCAGCTTTCTGTGGCTCTGGAAAGTAAAGAAATTTACGTATTTTAAAGCTATGCGTGTATTACAAAGCTTGACATCACTGCTACCATGTCATACAATATTTGCTTATAAACTGCGCTGGGAATGTGATTATCTTAAATGTTTATGTTGTAGCTTAGAAGTACAGTCATGCAGGCAAGTGTGATGAGGTTGCGTTCTTCAGTGGACCCCTTTATCATGGGACGGTACCTCTTTCTGTGCAGGGGGCAATACACTGCACATTATGAAGCATTATGATTCTGTGTACTTGTGCAATTCAGTATAAGTGCTGTGTGTGAGTGTGTGTGTGTGTGTGTGTGTGTGTGTGTGTGTGTGTGTGTGTGTGTGTGTGTGTGTGTGTGTGTGTGTGTGTGTGTGTGCACGCATGCATGTGTGTGTGTGTGTGTGTGTGTGTGTGTGTGTGTGTGTGTGTGTGTGTGCTTGTGCGCGTGTGTGTGTGTGTGTGTGTGTGTGTGTGTGTGTGTGTGTGTGTGTGTGTGTGTGTGTGTGTGAGATGATTGGTCAATTACAAATTGTTTATGCTGAACAGCTACAGAAAGTGTAATCAGTGTGCACTCAGCAGAAAACATGTCGGCTCAGCATATGTATTGCCATGAAGGTACATAACATAAACTGCAGCAGGAACTCACCTGTTCTCTTACTTAGAAATTTATCGGCTATATCGTTGATGTATTTGTGACCTCAAGAGGGTCTAGGGTCCTGTCTATATCTAATT
This sequence comes from Protopterus annectens, assembly GCF_019279795.1. Classification (NCBI taxonomy): domain Eukaryota; kingdom Metazoa; phylum Chordata; order Ceratodontiformes; family Protopteridae; genus Protopterus; species Protopterus annectens. The sequence continues at coordinate 436,515,702 of NC_056727.1, forward strand.
GTACAATACCTGTCTGTAGGTGTATTCAGAAGAATATATACATGCCTGAACCTGTATGTTGTCAAACTCATGGTCTATATAAGGTCATCCAGTTGTAACATGGATGGTAAAGCACACTAACATATTATAGGAAGTTATTACATGTAGATGCCAACTGTAATCCTCAGTTGCAACCTGTTCCCTTTTTCCCCATTTTTTTGGGGAGAGGGTTTTTGCCACAATACAAGTGGAACACAATATCTGTCCATGGTTATTCAATATATGTGTGCTATTGCCCACAAAGATAGAGCAAAGCCACAAATGTCCTGACACACAGACACCATACAGATTATATCAGTGTAAGCATATGTCAGGTACTGATAGGAATACCTTCACACACTGTTTCTTCTCAATTACACACATGGATGCCTATCCATGGAAAGCAAAGGGAATATAAGTTATCTCATGTAGAAAATGAGATGTTGCTACAGGCCTTCCATGTCCATAATCAGTGGATGATTGGCCATGATAAATCTGAATGACCCTTTTATGACTTTGCCTGGTGGGGCATGGTTAATGACACCAGTGCTGTCAGTGGCTAGGGTAGGAATTACAAACGAGAAGCCTGGACACTGACATGATAAGTCATGTTAAAGCTTGTGCTGCCCTTTTGGTACTGGAGCAGAGGGCACTAGGAAGTGTCCCACCCTTAAGACACACAGAGGAGTTTTATGCCATGCCTCCCTACATGGGGGGGGGGGGGGAATCTGACACCTCTAGACTCAGTAGTGGAGTCCTGCTTCTCAGCACATAGCAAGCTCAGCCACCCAGAATATCAATTGGAGATGCCCTAGTGGGCATTTCTTTCCAGGATTAAGTATCTGAATAGCAGCTAAATGTGTGGTTTAGTATATATTAAAAGCATTATATCTTTTCACAGGAAAAACAGAGCTTCAGATTCAGAGGCCATCAACACATGGTACATTACCTACTATTCTGTCATGTCATTATATAACATGGTATTCATTCATTTGCTGACATTCAGGTACTGGTAACTGGTAGTACCTAATGTGGGTAATTTCTTTTGGTGCCTTGATTGATTGATTGATTTATTGATTGATTGATTGATTGATTGATTGATTGATTGATTGATTGATTGACTGATTGATTGATTGATTGATGGATGTGACAACCCACCACTGGACCAGTACTCAAGGCACCTCAATCCTCAACACTGGCACCAGTGAAGGATGTTCACTGAGAGGCTAAACACTACCCACACAATAATTCAGGATGTAGTGCTCTGCATCAAGTGCAATTTCCATTAAGGGCACACAGAGACCACAGCCAGTCTGAGGCTGGTTTCTCATTCTTTCTCCAGATCCACAATAAGACTCCCCACTGGCATAGCTGTAGAGTTGAGATCTCAGCTAAGTGACCAAGCCAAGACCTCCAGCATCCTCTCTGTCCAACCAGTGCTTCATGTCCCTGACCAAGTAACTGACACACACACTCTGTGAGGTTTGATTTACACACACACACACACACACACACACACACACACACACACACACACACACATGGGAAAGGCTGGCACGAGTTTATTAGCTATGCCCCCTTCTTCCCAGACTATAAGATAATTACCACTGCCATCAGTCACTCCTTATCAGCTACTTTCAGGTCCTTAGCAAACGGTGCCCAAACCTGCTATGTAATATTAATACCAATGCAAATAGTAGTTTTTGACCTAGGGCAAGGCTGTTAGGAGTTGCCCATACAGCATCACCAAATAAATATGCAAGTACTGTCAGAACTTAAATATCACTACCAAAGATCAACCACAATGAAAGGTTTAAATATATTTAATAATAAATAATAAAAGAAATAGAAAATAGTATATATTCACAGTGACATCAGAGATCAAAACCACAGGAAATATTTAAAACAACATTGCAGGACAGGCTCAGATAAATAAAGAAAAACAATATCTAAAACTAAGCTTCACTATATTCCTGACTGAATCTAAGACAATTATACTGTTGCCTACAAACTTACTTCATAGAGCAAGCCAGGTATGGCGAATGGTTCTTCTGTTGTTGTCAGGTCCAAGACAGACTACAGAATGTTCTGTCTCAGTGAGTGACTTCTCAAAATAATATAAAAAATATTACTGCTGGGATAGGTTTCAGAATGACATCATTTCTGGTCATCTGGCTTCTGGTTCTCATGCAAACCCCCATTGCTGGCTAGCATTACTTAGCACTTATCTGTAAAAATACCCACACAAGGGCTTTTGCTCAGATCTTGGCAGGTGCTGGAAGTCATACAACAATTGCATTCTTCCATGCTTTCAGAGGCAGTATTTAATTCACCCCAAAGACAATACAGAAAGCTTCCTAGTACATACTTTGTGTATCTGGCTGCCTTGAAACCTGTGAGATAATAACTTTATGGCCTAGCCTATACAGTAATTTCATTTCAGATATTTTTCTAAAGTTTGCTGGACTGAAATTAAACCTCCAGTTTCCTGCGTTAAACATATACATTTAAACAGTTACAATAGTGCATGTACATTTCTGTTCTTTGCAGTAGGCACACTGTGGTTACATTTCAACACCAGCACAGACATCTGCATCAGGCAATATGATATACACATGTCATACAGTTCTAATACATTTGTAACACCAGCATCTTGTATAAATTAGTTTGATATTGACAAATGACATATAATCATCCACAAAATTCCAGCTAGCTGTGCTGGAAGTATCTCCTTTCGTGACAATTGATATATTGCCTTTGTTTACCCTGACAGTCTGACTGGGCAGCAGGTCCCTTTTTCAGTGGAGGCTTAGGGAGAAAAGTTGCAATATACTAAGAATATAAACACATCAAAATAATATACAGAGAATATAAATATATCAACACAATACAGAGGAGAGTGTAAGGGTTTACACAGACATTTTTGTAAAACAGTGAAGTAAACTCAGAAATAGAGAAATAACATAAATATAGGCACACAACATTGGTTAGGCCTTCACAGATGAGGTTGTATCTGACTACTACACCATGGATATACCACTGACTGATGCCAGATATGTGTCAGGCTCTGATGAGGATGGCAGCTGAAGTTTGGCATGGCCAAGGCTCACAGTGTCAGTGTTGGTCACTAGCAATGTGTCATTTAAATTCCATGCCCAATCAGCAGACGTAGCCTCTATGTCTGTGGAATTCATCTCAGATGAGCAGCAGAATAGACAAAGACAGGGTGTAACATACAGATCTTCCTGAGAAGAGATATCTTCCCTGTGGTGTACTCACCCTTGCTGCAAGTTCCACTAAGGATAGGGGAGATAGTGATGGTTGTCATACTAGTAGTCATTCATGTCATGGGTAGTACCTTTGACCCAAACTAGGTCCGTCAATGCCACAACCCAGAATCTGTGCAGGTCCATGATACAGAGGCATTATTGCTAAGCTGGTAGGTGTTTTATGAAGTGCACATGATGAACTCTGGCAGTGTAAGAGCAACATGTACAGCATCAGGGACATGTGGCACATGGAGTTTGCACTTACCCATGGCTGGTCTATAGCCAACTCTGATGGTGAGGTCAGCCAAAGCAGGGTAGATCATGCTCAGACATAAGCAGTTCCATCACATGAACTGCACTATTCCATGCTGAGGCAAGCAGCTTGCATTATAGACTTCCATGTAGGTAGGGTGCTTGTGCTGAATCCATCTACAGTATAGGTCACTGCTCAAGATCACCTGGAACTGCTTCCTCTCAACATGTCCTGAATGGTGCCTGTGATCTACTCATGACAGAATGCTCCCATAGCTGAGGGTGTGCATGGTCTACACACACACACACACACACACACACACACACACACACACACACACACATACACACACACACACACACACACACACACACACACACACACACACACACACACACACACACACACATACACACATCTCCTTTGGAGATCCTGAATCTTCTGTCATATCCTTCCACAGTACTGCAACATCTGCTGAGGTTTAGTTGCATTGATTTATTTTTATTCATTATCCAGGGTACAGCACTGATCCACACGGACCTTTTTCAGACTCAGCCTGAGAACATTATCTGGTTAAGTGACTTGTTCAGAGACACAGTTAAGCAAATTAAAGCTGAGGGAATCAAACCTTGTAAGACAGGAAGTAGATCGCTAACCGCTGATAGCCTTATTCCTTTGCACTAATTACCTATTTCCCAACATGTGAGTGCATGGTCGCTTGCAAGTGCACGTGCACACAAACACACACACACACACACACACACACACACACACACACACACACACACACACACACACACTCACACGCACACATGCACACACACACACGTCAACCAGGGCAAGCTCCACACACATGCACAGCAATGGAGACAGTGTCCCCTCCCTTGCCAGAGTATCCCAGTTTCCCCACCTACTCCCACAAGTCTGACACCCACAGCATCAACTTATGTTCACACATACCAACTCACATAGAATTGTCCTTTGATGCCACTTGACAGAGTGGTCCTCCCTTCCTGTGCATATGATGATAGCCATGCCCTGCCCTTTGTAGTATGTTATATGGGTAGCCTATGCCTGATGCACAGTATGGTCAGTCTATGCATGGAATAGCACAGCCTAGGTTTTCTTTTCTCTAGACTGTTTTATTCTGACCCATAGTTATGAACCAGCCACTGCCTGCAGCAATTGTAGAGGCAAAAAGTGCCTGCCTTCACCAGGAATAATCCTCCTCTGCAGCCATCTCATCCACAGACTCTTCATCAGGTGTCTTCTTCACTGCTGAGTCCTGGACTTTTTCCTCCTGAATATGTTTACTTCTGGTTGCATATAATGATGTTATAGTGCATGGAACAGACTGCTTGCACTCAGATATTCTGAAAAAGACACACCAGATAAGCATTAAAGTAGCACATGACCTGACCTTAACAAATTATAAGCACCCCCTGTTAAAGTTATTAAGGTCAGGTCTAGCATTAGGTAGTAAAATCTGGCAATACAATCCAGCAAATAACACACACAGATTAAAGGTTTGTTTATGCCTGTTGTTCATACAGATAAGGTATCCCTCACTTCCTGTTATAAGCATAAAAAGTAGCTTAATTAATGGGAATTACATTTGTCTGCATTTTCTAAAGGATATGAAGTCTAAAATTTAAAAGTATGTCATACTTTGTGACTTCAGCCCTCAGTGGATACTCCAAAAACACAGATTTTAAGAGGAACAGACCAAAAATATAAGAGTTATGAAAAGTGGTGTGACGACTGTGCCCTGGCCCAGCAATCAAGGAGCCTCAATCCTCAACACTAACACCATGAAGGTCATCTCATAGAAGAGGAAAGGATAATAAATACTCACAGTAAAGTACAATTTCACTTAAGTGCACACAGAGATCACAGTCAATCTGGGGCTGGTTGCTCCCTTACTCTCCAGATTCCCAATAAGACTCCCCACTAGCACAGCTATAGGGTCCAGATCTCAGCCTAGCTGGCCAGCTAACCTCCAGTACCCTCTCTGTCCCACCAGTGCTTCATGCCCCTGCCCAGGTAGCTGACACACCACACACACTTTGAGATAAGTATTTATACAACTTCACAGACACTCCTGGGAAAGGCTGACACAGATTCTCTAGCTGTGCCCCTTTACCCAGACTATATGCTAGTAATTACTGCCACCATCGGCTTAATAATTATCAGCTACCCAAAGGCCCTCAAAAGGGTGTCCAATTATTACTATGCAATATTATTATCCAATTGGTAATGTGACTATTCAATCCAAGGCTTATTAGAGTGGCTTATTACAATAAACTCTATAAATATGCAATGTACTCTACAGCCTACTTATCTCTACACACACCAGCCACAGGTAAAGGTTTTAAAAATATTTAATAATTTGTTTCTTTGTGTCTTTTGGCTTTTCCCAGTTAGGGGTCGCCACACCGGAACTCCGGTTTGCTAATGATTGGTAGTTGATTTTTACATGCCGAGTTACTAGCTCTGATGCACAACCTTCAACGAAGGTATGCCCATTCACGCATGTCTCCATGCAGATGACGCTCAGGCTGAGAATCGAACCGGACAGCGTCTTACTGTGAGGCAACAACGCTACCGCAGCACCACCACCACAGATTTTAAAAATATTTAATAATAAATAATTAAAAACACAAGACAATACTACTATACCACAGAGATATCTAAGAGTTCAGAGATAACATGGAAATTTAAAATAATACAGTAGGACAAGTCTGATGTCAAAGAAAAACACTTAATCTAACATTCTAATCCTTAGCTATTTTTAAGAGAAAATACAGTGCCACAATCCTACTTACAGACATATATAGAGCATAAGTAGTGCTGGGATTGATGGTCCAAGACAAAATGCTTACAGTCTCTCTCTCAACAATAGTTTTTAAACTCACTAACAAACAGCTCTGCTAAGGCCCTCCCAAATTACATCAATTTGACACTTAGGTTTCCCAGTATACACATTACATCATTTTGACACTTAGTCTGGAGTTCCCAGGCCAACAAACTGCATTATTTATCAATCTAACACCTGCTCAGGAAATTACAACAATAAAAGACATTTCACTTGTACACTATAACAATTATTCCTTAAGTTAAGACAATAGAAAGAATGTGTTCAGCCAGTCACTTTGGCACCACCATTTAGATAATTGTAACTTCAAAGAACATTTGAAATGCTTGGCTTGATTTTCCTTACAGCAGATGGCAATGTTGCAACAATCTTGAAGTTCACATTTTATAGTGTTTTCTTTCATTTAAGAACACAAGCCTGTATTTTACATTTATATATACAAATTATAGAATTATGTATCAAATTCTATTTGACTAGGCTGGCAGCCTTCGCCCATCTTTCCCCAGTCTTCACATCTCTTCCTCCCTGGAGAACTCAAGCTAGTTTTTCAAGTGACCCTTGAGAAATGCCACTTGAGAGGGTTAGGTCTATCTGAGGGTACCTCACCCCATTCCCTGTCTTGAGAGCCCATCTGCACTGGCATTGCTAATCCCACTGCGGTGCTGCACTAACATATCATATGCTTGCAACCCCAGGCTCCATCTTAGCAACTTGGCATTTTGCTGACTGGCTCTGTTTAACCATGTTAGAGGGTTGTGATCTGTCATTACAGTGAATTTTCTTCCATTCAGGTAAAGCTGAAGTTTCTGTAATGACCACACTATAGCTAGACATTCCTTTTCTACAGCTGCATAGCATTCCTCCCTGGGTTGGAGCCTACAACTGAGATAAACTACTGGGTGCTCTTCTCCATCTGAAGAAACCTGGCTAAGTACAGCCCCAACCCCATGGTTCAAAGCATCCACCCGCACAACACATTCTTTGCTGTAATCTGGACTGGCTAACACAGGGGGTCCTCCCAAAGCTTCTTTAATCTTCTGAAATGCCTGCTCACATGCTGGGGTCTACACTACCTTATCTGGCCTGTTCTTCCTTGTCAAGTCTGTGAGGGGAGCAGCTATGGTACTATAACTGGGGACGAACTTTCTGAAGTACCCTGCTGTCCCTAAGAATGCCCTCACCTGCTTTTTGGTAATAGGTGCAGGTCATGCCTAAATAGCTTCCACTATGACAGGTTCTGGCCTTACCTTACCTTACCACTCCCCACTCTATGACGTAGGTAGGAGACCTCTGCCATACCCACCTGACATTTGCTCGGCTTAATGGTCAGCCCTGCCCTCTGTAGTCGGCCCAACACCTCCCTGACATGCTGAAGGTGTTCTGGCCAGGAATGGCTGTAGATGGCAATATCATCAAGTAAGCAAGGACAAAACCTCCTGCTCTTGCTAGGATACTATACACCAGCCTTTGGAAAGTTACTGGGGCATTCTTCATCCCAAAGGGCATCTTTGTGAACTCGTACAAGCCAAACAAAGTCACAAAAGGCTGACTTCTCTGTAGCACTGGGATTCAAGGGCACCTGCCAGTAACCCTTGGTAAGATCGATGGTTGTAAGATACTTAGCCCCACCCAGCTTCTCTAGGGCCTCATCTGTCCAAGGCATCGGATAAGCATCTGACTCTGTGTGACTGTTTAATTTCCTGTAATCCACACAGAACCTGGTACTGCAATCCTTCTTTGGCACCAACACTACTGGCGAGGCCCAAGGACTGTTGGACTCTTGAATCACCCCTAGTTACAACATCTCCTGTATCTCTTCCCTCAGAGTCTGTATGACTCTCTCAGGCACCCTATAAGGGGCCTGCCTAATAGGCCTTTGGGGTCCTGTATCCACCTGGTGCTGTACCAGGTGGGTGCTCCATGGTTTTCCAGTGAACATGTCCCCAAATTTCCTGCAACACTGCTCGGATTTCTCAAACCTGGGTAGGAGATAGCTGCTGGGATATTGCTACCCCTTCCACCGAGGTGTCAGCCCAAGCCACACTGAGGAGATCAGTCCCCAAATCTCCCTCAGACTCCTCCTGCAATCCACTGCAAATGCTTAGCACAAGGGCCTCCATATCATGGTAAGGTTTCATCATGTTAACATGGTACAATTTGTGCCCCTGCCATCTGCCTAGCCCTTCCACCATGTAGTCAACATCAATTACCTTTCTTACCACCTTGTATGGTCACTCCCAAGCTGCGTGCAGCTTGTTGTGTCTGACATGAATGAAAACCATTACCTGCTGCCCCACGGCATATTCTCTAGCTTGAGCATTCCTGTCATACACACCTTTTTCTGTTGTTGGGCTTTTTCCAGGTTCTCCTGGGCCAAGCCCATGAGTTCCCTGAGCCTTGTCCTGAGGTTTAGGATGCATGCCACAACAGACTCCTTGTGAGACTCACACTCACATTCTCACTAATCTAGAATTAAATCTACATGACTGTGCCCTGGCCCAGCAATCAAGGAGCCTCAATCCGCACCACTAACACCAGGGAGGTTGTCTCATAGAAGAGGAGAGGAAACAAATACACACAGTAAAGTACAATTTCCCTTAAGTACACACAGAGATCACAATCAGTCTGGGGCTGGTTACTCCCTTGCTCTCCAGGTCCCCAATAAGACTCCCCACTGGCACAGTTGTAGTGTCCAGATCTCAGCCTAGCTGGCCAGCTAATCTCCAGTACCCTCTCTGTCCCACCAGTGCATTGTGCCCCTGCCCAGGTAGCTGACACACCACACACACTTTGAGATATGTATTTATACAACTTCACAGACACACCTGGGAAAGGCTGACACAGATTCTCTAGCCATGCCCCTCTACCCAGTCTATATGGTAGTAATTACTGCCACCACCAGCTTAATAATTATCAGCTACCCAAAGGCCCTTAAAAGGGTTTCCAATTATTACTGTGCAATATTATTATCCAAGTGGTAATGTGACTATTCAGTCTAAGGTTTATTAGAGTGTCTTATTACAATAAACTCTATAAATATGCAATGTACGCTAGAGCCTACTTATCTCTACACAAACCAGCCACAGGTAAAGGTTTTAAAAATATTTAATAATAAATAATTAAAAACACAAGACAATACTACTACACCACAGAGATATCTAAGAGTTCAGAAATCACAGAGAAACTTAAAATAATACAGTAGGACAGGTCTGATGTCAAAGAAAAACACTTAATCTAACTTTCTAATCTTTAGCTATTCTTAAGAGAAAACACAGTACTACAACCCTACTTACAGACATATATAGAGCAGAAACAGTGATGAGGTTGATAGTCCAAGACAAAATGCTTACAGTCTCTCTCTCTCAACAATAGTTTTTAAACTCACTGACAAACAGCTCTGCTAAGGCCCTCCCAAATTACATCATTTTGACACTTAGGTTTTCCCAGTGTACACATTACATCATGTTGACAATTAGTCTGGAGTTTCCAGTCCAACAAACTGCATTATTTAGCAATCTAACACCTGCTTATGTACACTCTAACAATTATTCCTTAAGTTAAGACAATAGAAAGAATGTGTTCAGCCAGTCGCTTCGGCACCACCATTTGGATAATTGTAACTTCAAAGAACATTTGAAATCCTTGGCTTGGTTTTCCTTACAGGAGATGGCAATGTTGCAACAATCTTGAAGTTCACATTTTACAGTGTTTTCTTTCATTTAAGAACACAAGTCTATATTTATATTTATATATACAATTTTTTTTTGAAATATTTTTATTCATTTCCAAAAACAAGAAAACATGAATGCAGGTTATTTATGACAATGAAGTATTTACAAATTATTTAAAAAGGTAGGCTAAAACCTCTAAACAGATATCAAACATTAAAACCAAAATAAAGTATTTACAAGGGTGTCTATTGTTGACATATAATTGACTTTCTATAGAATTGTTTCCTGATTATAATCTGCTGCAGTCATTATTCTTCAGTATTTCAGTTACTTTTTGCCATGCTACGTATAATGATGTAGTTCTTTCAGTTCTTCCTTTAATAGTGTTCATTTCCATTTGCAATACTGCTGACACCATATTCATGAATTGCTTAAAAGTTGGAGAAGCTTTGGATTTCCAGTCTGATGTAATGTTCTTCCTTGCAATAGCTAGGAGAGTCCATAAGATTACATATTTTGTTCTTGGCACACAATCAGGTACAGGTGCATTAAACAAAATAATAGATTTGGAAATCTGGAATTTATCATTGAATACCATTTGCAGAAAGTAATTTATTTTATCCCAATATGGTTTAATCAAATGGCATTCATAGAACATATGTTGCCAGTCTGCTTTTATTGATAAATCACATCTCCAGCAGCCAATATTTTTCTTAAACATAAGTTCCATTTTATGAGGGGTTACATAAGATCTGTGTATGAATTGCCATGTAAAAAGTCTCCAATGTAATGAAAGCGATGTCTGCTTTGGAGAGAGAAGAATTAGTTTTTTATCTCTGTCATTTGGCACATGTCCATTAACTGATCTATAATAATTCCATATTTTGTCATTATTATGCATTTTTATTTTTTTGTTTGTTTTATAAATAGATGATAAGTATCCCTTTCCAGTAATGGGTTTATTCGTTAGTAATATTATATGTTCTATAAGGTTAGGAACATTTTGTCTTATTGATGGTTGCATTGTTTCTTGTTTGCTTAATATATACTGTCTTAATTCTTGTACATGTAACCACGAACTATCTTCCATATTTAATTTCTGTTTAATCTGGTCTATTGTCAGAGGTTTTCCAGAGTTTAGCAATTGATGCCAATATATTAATCCCTTTTCTTTAAGCATGTTGACTACTTCCATATTAAATGTTATTATATTACCTTGTGTGTACGCTACTGGATATAAAATAAATGACCATGCTTTAATATCAGGATTGCTATTAATAAGATTTTGGAAAAATTTTAATGTATAAGTAATGTATTTGGAACTTATATTTTTATTCTTATGTATCATCATATATTCCTTCATCAGCCATAGAAAATTGCTTGGTATGAAATCTGTATACTTATTTGCTACTACAAATCCTGATTTTAACCAGATTCTCTCATGAACTAGCTTCCATTTTGATGTATATTTTGTATTTAGCCATAATGATATTGTTTTAATAATGGACGAATGCAAATATATTTCTATGTCTGGTAAACCTATGCCACCTATATCCCAATCATCTAGATGATACTTCATAGCTATCCTTGGTTTTTTTGGATACCATAGGAATCTTACCATTAAATCATTTAATTGTTTTAGGTGCAATTTAGCTGGTGGCAAAGAACAAGCTTGTATGACATAAAGAATTTTTGGAAATATGATCATTTTAATTATATAAAGCCTTTCTTCCATTGAAAAGAAGAAGTTATTCCATCTTTGTATTAGATTTTTAATATTATTTAAGGTCTCTTTATAATTTGTTTCAATTGTAGTATCTAGGTTGTTAGTTATTATAATGCCCAAGTATTTAATTATATTATCGGGAGAGATATATTTATGGTATTTTTTATTTAGATCTTTTTTATTAGTATTTATAAGCAATACATTTGTTTTGTTCTCATTAAATTTAAGACTTGAAAAGTTTTGAAAGTTTTGAATTGAGTCCCATAATGCTTTTAAACTGCTATTATTATTTTTTAAGGTAATTAAAATATCATCAGCAAAAAGTTGAATTTTAAGCTCTAGGCTGTTGTCTAGTTGTATTCCTTCAATATTTTTATCCATACGTATATTATTTGCTAAGGGTTCAATGACTAGTGCAAACAATAACGGAGAAAGAGGGCAGCCTTGTTTTGTGCCCTTAGTTATTTTAATAGATTTAGACAGACAAGATCCCAGTTTTATATAAGCCAATGATTTTTCATATAATGATTTTATTAACAAAGTGAAGTTCTTTGAGAAGCCATATTCTTCTAAAACTAACAACAGATAATCCCAGTTCACTGAATCAAATGCGCTATTTATGTCTAAGCTAATAACATTCATTTTGTTTTTTGTGACATTTATATAATCAATTAAGGAAAAAATTCTTTTAATGTTGTTATAAGTGTTCCTATCTTTTATAAAACCTGTTTGATCCTCCTCTGTCAAAAGTGGTAGTAATTGTTTTATTCGGGCAGCATGTATTGCCATAAAAAATGTATAATCTATATTAAGAAGTGAAATGGGTCTGTATGATGAACATTCACTGGGATCTTTACTTTGTTTCAGAATTGGTGATATTAATGTGTACTTCCAAGAAGGAGGAATGTCTTTACCATTTTTAACTGATGTAAAGACATTCAATAACAATAGCAAAGCCTCATTTGATAGTAATTTAAACATTTCTGGGGTGATATTATCTATACCTGGAGCTTTGTTTAATTTTAGCTTATTTACTTCAGCTTTAAGTTCTGTCATTGTTATTTGTTTATCTATTAGTTGTACCTGCTCCTCTAATAACCTAACTTTAACATTGTTTTTGAGAAAAGCTTTCAATACTGAATGTGTTTCTGTTTTGTCATTTTGATTATTAAGTTTATGAAAAAATTGCCTAAAAGCTTCTAGTATTCTTTCTAAATCAGATACTTTCTTTTTGGTTTCTATATTATGTATTTCCTTGATTTGATTTGTTTTAATAATCTTTTTAGTCCTATTTGCTATTCTTCATTGGTGTTTAGGGTTCATTGAATAGTAACATAGTTTAATTTTTTCTAAGTTGATCATTGTTTTGTGGTGTAGCGTCTCTGAGTATTTTTTATTAGTATCTTCTAGTTCTTTTATTAAGTTGGTGTTTCCATTTTGAATATCAAGCTTTAAATTATCTACTTTTGACTGTAATTACATTAATTCCTTATTCCACTGTTTTTGTTTATTTTTATACCATCCCACTGCTCTTCCATATAGGTATGCTTTCAATGCACCCCATATATATATTTCAGATACATCTTTTGTAAGATTGATATCTAGGAATGTTTGTGTCTCTTTAATATAAAATTCCTTAAAATCTTTGAGATTTGTTATGTAAGATTGTATTCTTGTTACTGATATCCTTCTCTTGAAACATAAGTCTATCTCAAACGTTATGGTGTTATGGTCCAAAAATGGACATGAAATTGTCTTAACTTTATTTAATTTAGAGGTTAAATCCTTTGTTATGTACACTCTGTCTATTCTAGAGTATGTATTATGTCTATGGGAAAAATGTGTAAAGAATAGTGAATCTGGGATAGCATACTCATTTATGTCAACTATACTAAAATTTTCAACAAACTCAGATAACAACTTTGTTAAAGGTGATCTCTTACATGTAGTTTTAGTATTTGTGTCAGTTTCTTTTATAATGCAATTGAAATCTCCAGCTATGATTAAATTGCCTTTGGTATATTGTACAATTTCTTCTAAGTGTTGTTTGGTCACTCTAACACCTAGTCCTGGTATCCAATAAATATTCACTAATGTATATATCATTTCATTGATAGATATTGTCACTAGACAACACATTCCTGAGTTGTCATGGAATGTGTTTATGATTTTAGGCATTAAAGTAGTGTTTTTCCACAAAATTGCTACTCCCCTCGCTTCTGATTATAGGTGGAACTTACTAGTATTGTATAATTTTTATTGTTTATTTTATTTATGTCTTCCTGTGTAAGGTGTGTTTCCTGTAAAAATACTAGTTGTGCTTCACATAGCTTTAAATATCTATAAAGACTTCCCCTTTTGCAGCTATTATTTAAACCATTTACATTAAGAGATATACATTTTGCAATTGGATTTATATTAGCTTTGCTTTTATCCATATTCATATACTTGTAACAATGTGTAGATGTGTGTACATGAAGAGAATGACTTGTTCTTTCTTCTTCCAACAGTATTACAATAGATTATAGACACCCAATAAAAGTAAATTACAAGATCATAACTGAGAACAATATAAGATAAACAACCACCAAACCCCTCCATGAGAAAAAACATCTCATCCTTGAATGATCTAATCATTCAAGCGATCTCTCTAAGTCTGCATTTCAGCATCCTCCCCTGGCCCCGGCATATGGTAGTTTTATAATGAAAAGTATCATATATCTTTTAAGTTTACATGTATCTGTCTTTACAGATTACTTAAATACAGTCTTTATCTGTTTTTAATATTTTATAAAACACAAAGACAACACAACTATACATAGATTTAATACTTAACTATTTGGTTTTGTTTAAATTGTAAAGGAAAATCTTTTATTTTAATATATCTTTTGTGTAGCAATAACGGTTATGCATCTTAAAAATAGTATGCTTGCTGTCTATCTCCCTTATAGTGTGAGTGGCATTCATAGGTATCAAATTTATTGTAATGGTCTACCTACATATATATATATATATATATATATATATATATATATATATATATATACATATATATGCATATACATACATACACATACACACACACACACATATATATATATATATATATATATATATATATATATATATATATATATATATATATACATACACGCATACATACATACACACATATATTCATACATACATAAAAAAAATGTTAAGCATTATATGCATAAGTTAACCATGCCACAAGTTGATTAAATTAGAAAGTATCCGTAACAATGAATATAATGTTACATTTGTATTGTCATTTATCAGTAATCTTATAGTTTTCTTTTAATTCAAAAAGTCATATTTTAGTGGTATGAATGCTACTAATTTGTTTTTGGCATTGGTATTATATAGTTTAAGACTATATTTCTTACCAATTCTTATATATTTATTAGTGCCACTGGCATATTTCATCGCTAGTGTACCAGATATGTCATATGTCAAATAGCAACTCATACTCCTTATGATATTACAGGATTTATCTGCAGCTTTATAACTGTAAGGTTGGAAAATATGAGAAGCAAAGTAAGCTTTAAATATTCTATAACACAATTGTTTGGTACTTATTACTGTCACCTCTTCTACATACACAGGAAAAGATAACCTTATATGACCATCAACCATTTTCCTTCATTTTTCTCTTCATCCTTCTATTCTTCATTTTTAATAAATATTTGTTTCTATTGTGGCTTCTTTGAATTTAGTGAGGGTACTCCATATCATATTATAGATAATATACAACGTTCAAACAGAGAACATGCCCAATATAGAGACATATTCTCAACTCAAGTGGTCCACACCATATATTTATAACACTGTAGTCAGAAATATACTAATGAATATGCAATAACTAGCAGCTTTGCAGCATGTGTGTGTCTCTAACAAGTACATACCTATAGGATATTAAAAAGAATAGATAGCACGCTCTTGTTTCATAATTAACAAAGGCACACAGCCTGGTATTTACTTTCATAGACAGAAATTAGACCTGTTACTTATATGCATATCAGGTACCAACAGCAATTTGTCAGTAAACGCCTATGCTATTCAAATCATATTTTAATGCTGATTGATATGAGATGTAGCTGACAATGGCTTTAGCGTTTGTGATGTTATATAATATATATTCAGTATTATAAGTAAAAGTATGTTGCATGTCTATTTGCAATCTAAGGTTCAAGGCTGATCAATTTAGACATACAAGACAATCTCTTTAGCCTTGGTTATATAATGGGAGTTACTGTGTCTCTACACAACCATTCATTTTTAGTGAGGATGTTCAATATTAATATAACTTGCCTTTAATAAAAGCATACTTATAATTCAGCAGTTCTTTCCTATATATATATATATATATATATATATAAAACAATATCATAAGCAAGTCTGATATTTTTTCTTGCTCATTACTGCTTAATGATTGTGCTACTTGAACAATTTAATATTTACAGAGTATCTTGATAATTAAACAGCAACTCCTTTTTACCCTTAAAATGCCTAATAACACATAGCTACATTCATGAACCTTAATTGACTTACTATCCTTAAGGTTGAGTACACTAGCTGCAGTGTGCTTACAAATATGTTATATAGTTCCAGTCAAGGACTTAAATATATTAAATTTTTATAAAATTAAGTTAAATTATAGTAATTTACGTGGGTGATCTTATCAGAAAAGATTATAGTAAAGTCTGTATGTGTTAACTATTCATACAGTTTCTTCCAAGTGATATACTTCTTTTTAAGCTTTGTGTGCTGTTTATGTGTACAATTCAAAATGAATAACAAATATTACAATATAATAAAATGTCATGTATGTGTTGATATCTTCTAAATTCATTAGGTACTTCAGTGTACTTTTAATATTTGTTAAAACTGAAAAAGCACTTTGCCATCTCATAAATAGTGAACTGGATACTTTAAGTAGCTTAGGAGCTGACACCACACCCATACTGTCTTGTTTTAGTGCTGACATCACTCATGACTGTTTACTTTCATTTTGTGCTGTTAGAAGGTTTAACACACTGTAATGGATTCTAACTGAAGAACCTTCATTCAGGGGTGGTAAAATAAGAGTTCCCGGCTCGTGACTATGGCGGGAAGACAAAAACAAAGTAAGTGAAGATTTTAGGGCTTTTTTAAACTGAACACCAGCTCATTAAACTTCTATTAGTTTTCTTAACATTAAGGGCAGATATACAAGCCAAACAGTTGTTTGTTAGTCAAAAAGTCACTTTTAGCATCAAAGAATAGTTAATTACTTTTCAAGGCACTTTTTGACAGTTATTACTATCAGTTTTTATATATTATTATGTGTATTAAATACATCAGTTTAGATATTTCATGCAGCTTAGTGTAAATAATATAAAAAGGAATCATGCTCATTTAAACACACCACATTAATATGTCAGTGTAAATACATCATATTCTATTCTAGCAGTAAAGGCAGGTAATTTATAAATGAACTATCTAAACATCATTTAGAGTTAGAAAAATCATGACTGTATGTATTTACACTGTAATAGAGAAAGATATGTTACCTTGCTTTCTTTAAGGTTGTTTCCTTTAGTTATAAAATGTCCTGCTTATCTTGTATTTATATTGTTTCAAAGACTGACACATGTGTAAAGCATGAATGCTTTCAAAGAACTTTTTTGCCTTACAGAGCAAATAGAAGACAATAATGTTTGTGTTTTTCATATGTCTTTGATCGTTTCTTCTTCTTCTTGTCAGCAGTGCTCCATTCATTTTTTTCTAAGTGACGCTTAACCCCAAATTGGGAGAAATCCATTTCTTCCACATTATCCAAGGTTTTATTAGCTGAAAGATAAGAAACTGTTGCTTGCAGAGTGTCAAAAGTTTTAGGACCTTCAGTAAAAAATATTTTTATTCTTGCAGGGAACAGCAAGTGGACTTTAAGTTGTTTTTTTTTCAATTCAGTTATCAGAGGGAGACATTCGTTTCTTGCAGTTATAACTCCAGCAGAATAATCATTATCAAATCTGATTATGTTGTCTTTGTATTTAACTGGAGAAGTTGACTGTGCTGTTTTTAAAATAAGTTCCTTGTCCTGCGATGAAATAAACTTTACTATTATTGATCTCGGGTGATTTTTTGATTTGATGGTTGATGAAGCAGCTCTTAAGGATCTGTGGGCTCTTTCAATTCCATAAGAAAGAGCTTCAGGCAATTTTGAAACTTCGGGTAACCAGGTAGTAAGGAAAGTCACCATGTTATCTCCCTCTGTTTTCTCTGGTAGCCCATAGATGCGAAGGTTATTTCATCTGGACCTGTTCTCTAGATCCTCTATTTTATTTTGTAATGAAGCATTTTGTTGTGATAAAAAATGTAGCTGAAGATCTTGTTCTGAGAGTCTGCCCTCAGTATCATTTAAGGATCTCTCTATGTCAGCTATTTGAGACTTCTGTTGCGTCATTATTTCTTGTAGTTGCTGTATTTGTTTTGTAGCTCTCTCCTCAAAAGTGTCCAGTTTGGTATTCATTTTGTCAAATTTCACTGACAAGTCTTGTATAGCATTTAATAAAGACTGTATCTCCTTTTTCATCGTCTGGTCCTGTGTGGTATGCTTAGAAAAGCTCATTTTCAGTAGATTCAGATACCTTCCTTCTTGTTTTTGACATGAAAAATAATGTTTAAAGCCAATTTTTTTGCACTGTAGACGTCTAGTGATATTAGTAGAAGTAATTCAACAAAATAGGTTTGTCTACAATATCTAGTTTTTAAAAATTCCTGTCAGAAATATCTTTTGAGTGCAGAGCTGAGAAAAGATGCTGCCAACCAGTCTACATCCTAGCCACACCCCCCTATATATACAAATGATAGAATTATGTATCAAATTCTATTTGACTAGGCTGACAGCCTTCGTCCATCTTTCCCCAATCTTCACAAGTAGGTTAAACATAAGGAACTGCATTACATGCAATGCCTTTCTGATAGTGCTTGTAAGTGTTTTACAGCTTTGAAAGCTAGCAAAACACTTAGCATGTTTTTCCTTTTTTACTGTAGCTTGTAGTACATGGAGCAGATAAAGCTCCATGCACTGCAAAGAGTTATGATCAGGTATCTAATCATAACCTTCAATTATGTATTTTAAACATGGATGTCAAGAGTCACAGCTCAAGCTTTGCTCTCTAGGTGAATTTATTGGTATCTATGTCTTAAACACATACTAAAATTGTTCGGATCAGCAAACTGATCATTTTCCTCTAAATGTAACATAAAGCATACTGAGAATATCTTACTGCATTTGGCAGGTCTATACTGCAGGAAATCTCCAGATATACCCAGAGAGTGGAAGTGGGCCTTCAGTAGGCCAAACACATGTTCAACAATGACATGAGTTTGTGACAGGGCATAATTCTAAGCCAGTCTTTGCCATGGTTTGGGGGTTTCATTACCCAAGGCACCACAGACTATCATGCATAACCAATAAGATGTCACTAGTTAAAAATCACTCCACACAAGCTTCTGATATGTCACATGTGTTCCATATGTGGGAGTTGGCGGTACAGCCTAGCTAGCTTTGAAGCACTTTGTGCATTATACCCTGTGCATTACAGACCACCTGGTAGTTGATAGAATGGAAACCCTTGAAGTTTTATACCTTTATCCATGCTCCTCAGGTGGGTCCCTTGTTGCAAAGCAAGTGCAGTCTATGGACAATAGTATTTCTGTGAAATAGGATATGTCATAAAAAGGCTTCATAGTGCTGACTGTCTCCTCCATAGCATCTTACTGATATAATCGTCTTCGTTCATAAAGACCAGCCCCCTCCCCTTTTCAGGTTTCATGATTCCCACCTTCTGTGCCCTCAACAATTTCAACGCTTGCCTTTCATTTTCAGTTAAGTTGTCCCATCTATTAAAATTTACAGGTTTACTTAATACAGTCCTAAAATCCATTGCACACAACTTTTCAAACAATGCTAGAGTTGTATGTACAGGTGGATTAAATAAGCTAGCAATTCTGAAGTCATTGTTCATTTCAGTGTTATTACCCAATAAAACATTCAAGTTTAACTTACGTAAATAAACTTTTAAGTGCAACAGTGTTCTAGGAAAATCCGCTCATGCAGATGGCACATACAAAAGTCCCTTAGCAAGTGTCTCTATCAAATCTGGAAAGACTTGCTGACTTGAAAAGTTGTATATTTTAAAATCTCCATAAGTAAGATGACCAAAATTTTGGATGGTGAAGCTTATGTAAAAGTTTTCATTAATGAAGTAAATGGGGCATATCAATACGTCAGGTCCTATATTAATGACTTGTTTATAGAAGCTTGTATTGATATTCATACATACAATTATTTGAATATGGTGGCCCCTTTAACACCAGTTATATTTGGCATCCCTAAAATCCATTAGGACCTGGAACCCCCCCCCCTTACAACCCATTGTAGATGGTAAAATGTCTATTGCTGACCATCTAAAAAACTCCACCTATACTCTGTCTCATATCGTCTACTCAGAGGTAATCTCTGCTTAAAATACAAGGCCATGTCAAACCCAAAGCTGTTGGACATGCTACACTTAAAGAAATCCCAATCCATCAGAGACACACACTCCAGCGATCCAAACCTTGTCATCACAATGAACAAAACATGCTGGATGGATAGCTTCCTGACCCAGAGACTCCCCAGACTCTGGAATAGACTGCCCATACATGTCAAGCAGAGCGCTTCTTTGGCCCTCTTCAAAAGGATCCTTGATGATTGGATGGGAGATAGGAAATTCACCATGGGGATCACGTCAGTCACCCTGATAGACAGGGGTCCAGAGAAGTAAATACTGTGGGAAGAAATAGCCAGGGAATTGTTATGGCTAGGCTTGTAAAAGCCCTAGGGCCAATAGCCTAGTACCAACCTATGAATCTATTAACCTATGTATATGCATGTGCCAAAATTGTGGAAAGCAAGTTGAAAAAATATTTGAATACTGAAACCCAAATTTGCCTCCACTCATGGAGTTTTTTGGAAGGGATTAATGAATTTGAGTATCAGGACGATTATGATTTCCTGACTGTGGATGTCAGGGATTTATATACCATGATCCTCCCAATATGTAGGCATATGTCGGGTTTCCGATTTTTTACTTGAAAAAGGTGTGGAAGCAAATGAAACTAATTTAATTGAGAGATAGTTGGAAATTATTTTAACCATCAACTTTATGTTATTTAACAACAAATATTTTCTACAAAAAAGTGGAGTGTCAATGGGGTCCCCGTGTGGGGCTAGTTTTGCAAACAGTGTGATGACATATTGGGAAAGGGAATTTTTTGATTAAGAACAGTAGCATTTCAGATAGGATACTTTGGTATAGTAGATAAGTGGATAACATATTTTTAATTGGGAAGGATGATTTAGAAACAGCTAACAACTCTGTGGGCAATATTAATAGTATGACCTTCTTCCTACAATTTAGATCACAATTTGAAACAGATGTGATTTCATTTTTGGACATCCAGTTATCTAAAGATAGACTGAATAATAGATATGAAAAAAGATGTCACTGTCAGGAATAAAGCCTTTTCGTGTCAGTCTACAAAAATCCAAGCAAAAATCCATGACTACAGCAGCACGGCTTCAGCTAGATAAAACTTTAATATTGCCAAAGAACACACAGAGAAGAAACAACAAAATAGGTCGGTACGTGCTTCCACATGAATCCACCATGCTTCCTCAGACTGTCATAACAGCACCCACAATGATCATCTATTTAAAGTAAAAGCCTTCT
The DNA here is from genome assembly GCF_019279795.1 of Protopterus annectens. Lineage (NCBI taxonomy): Eukaryota > Metazoa > Chordata > Ceratodontiformes > Protopteridae > Protopterus > Protopterus annectens. The sequence goes on from NC_056727.1 coordinate 436,537,299, forward strand.
ACAGGTTCTACTAATTATTAAATCAATTGTTTTGACAACAACTTCTATCAATTAGTGTCCACATCCTTCCCTTACAGCCTAAATAAAAAGCTGAATACTCAGAACTAAAAACATTATAAATAATTATAAATCTACAATCACACTATAAAACACTTATGATATATATATATATATATATATATATATATATATATATATATATATATATAAACTTAATACTATTTTAAATATGCAATCTATATTAAACATTATATAAGAATATATAAAAGAATATATGTATTTTCTTTTAATATATAAATAATCAACAAAAAATTAGTGTATTAGCTTCCTGTCTTTAAGAAAAGGTTTCAAACTAATAGAATCATTCAACCCAAAACGTTTATCGGCTTGTAGCCATATATTACAACAGGAACATCAATGGAAAAGGTTGTGCAGAGTAGAACAGGTACACATAGTTGTAGTAGGGGTAATTATTGCAGCTATATATATGTAAGCGAAGTTTTTGTTCATTCTGAGACATTGAGAGAATTTAAGTTCTCATGCTCTGCCAGTTGTAGCACAAGTAATGCTGTTTATCTGGCCCGCTGCATGCAATGCCCTAAGTTTTATGTAGGGAAAACCAATCAGCAGTTAAAAGATAGAATTAGAGAGCACTTGTATTATACACGAATAGAAGATACAAGATGTGCACAGGCCAAATGGGTCTATGTTATAACTTCAAAGACTTAAAACTTCGAATGTTATAATATTGAACCATTTCGATCGAAAGACTATAACATCGAACACTCGCCCTGGGAAAAACATTTGCTGTTCCGACAAACATACACACAACACATTCACACCAAAATAAATAATCCACATACATACACTTCACAAAACCTTACACTAAACCATACATACACTACTAGCTATCTGCTTACCTTAACCCAACCCTAACCCTAAGGTCCCTAACTATCGTACACTCACCTTACCTGTTCCCTAACCCTAAAGTCCCTATCGCACACTCACCTTACCCGCTCCCTAACCCTAAGGTCCCTATTGCAAACTCACCTTACCTGCTCCCTAACCCTAAGGTCCCTAACTATCACACACTCACCTTAATCAATCTGTTCACACACTTACCTTAACCCAGTCCATAACCTTCGCTCCACAGTCGAGGAAATAGCGAAGCTGCAGAAATGGCCCACAGAATACTTTCCTTAGGAAAGTATTCAATATTCTGCAACTTTGCTATTTTCAGCGTTCGGTGCATAGGGTTCGATATTATAGCATTCAAAGTTTTAAGACTTCAATGCTATAATATAGACCAGCCAAACACACTATACAGGCAGGAAAGAAACGTATGTTTCAGTTTACTGTAACGCAAGTTATACATCCAGATACAAGGATGAGAGACATTAAGAATACCACCGAAAAAGCTGAACAAAAATGGATAATATATAATTTTTAATATAGATTCCATATTTAAAATAGTATGAAGTAAGTTTTATATATATATATATATATATATATATATATATATATATATATATATATATATAAAGTGTTTTATAGGTACTGTGGTGGTGGTGCTGCAGTAGCGTTGTCACCTTACAGTAAGATGTTGTCCTATTCGATTCTCAGCTAGAGCGTCTTCTGTGTGGAGACATGCGTGAATGGGTGTACCTTTGTTGAAGGTTGTGCGTCAGGGCCAGCAACTTGGCACATAAAAATCTACTGCCAATCATTAGCAGACTGGAGTTCCGCTATGGCGACCCCTAACCGGGAAAAGCTGAAAGACACAAAATATAAGTGTTTTATAGTGTGATTATATAATTATTTATAATGTTTTTAGTTCTAAATATTCAACTTTTTATTCAGGCTGTAAGTGAAGGATGTGGACACTAATTGATAGAAGTTGTTGTCAAGACAATTGATTTAATAATTAGTAGAACCTGTAGAAGGTTTTTACTTTAAATAGATGCTCATTGTGGGCGATGTTATGACAGTATGAGGAAGCATGTTGGATCCATGTGAAAGAGCTTACTGACCTACTTTGTTGTTTTTTCTCTGTGTGTTCTTTGTCAGTATTAAAGTTTTATCTAGCTGAAGCCATGCTGCTATATTCGTTGATTTTTGCTTGAATAATAGATATCTTGCAAAAATGTTCAGAAAACCAGCATATTCAAATGCGTTTTTACATTTTGGAAGTTCCCACCCATATTATGAAATGAAGGCTGTAGTAAAAGGACTTGGGGAGCTAAGATGATCTCTTTGGAAGAAGAATTCAAAGCTGAATGTGTCACTCTTAAGAATATGTTTCTTAAAGGGCGTATCCATTGGAATTATTGATGAGTTAATCTTTGAGGTTGACAGGAAAAGAAAAGCAGGTTATTTTAAACCCATCTTGAATAAAGCTATTCTCTGTGGAGACAACATCCATACAATGGGTGAACTAACACATGGAAGTAACATAAGTGTTGGTTATAATGTTAACTTTATTACACCCTTTTCTAGCGATGCTATGATATTGAGAGACATTTCTATTAAAAAACTGGGTTCTAATAAGTGAGGATGCATCCATTAGATCTAAGATAGGAAACAGGTCCAAAAGTTACATTTAAGAAGGGGTGTAGCATAAAAGGACTCCTCGAGAGAGCAGTCGTACCTCAAATTCAGGATCCACGTATGACAAAATGTGGATGGTGTCAATATTGCAAATATATTGATGTCACAAATGCATTTGTGATTAATAATAGAATTTATAAACTAAAAGGAATATATAATTCTAATACCATGTGGATAATATATTTAGCTATGTGCCAATTATGTACAAGTTTTTATATAGAAAAAACAGAACGGCACGTAAGACAACATATATATGAACACCAATATAATATTAGTAAACAGAATACAACTAATGCTTTAGCGAAGCATATTTTAGAAAACCCTGACCATCATTTTCAGTACTTAGTAATCGAACAAGTTGGTAAAATATTAGGGGGGACCATGGGCATTAAAACTAGAGGAAAGGGAGCTCCTCTGGCAGCTGAGGTTAAACACTTGTGCATATCCAGGATTGAATGAATATCATTCCTTAAAGTGTATTTTAAAACTAAAATCACTGGAAAGATGACAGTGGGGGTTCTATAATCTAGAAATATGTGTAAATAATGTTAGTTTTTATAGCAAAGTAATTTAAAGATGAATTGAATTCTGTAGTATTGCTTTAAGAAGGTGATGTGTATGTGATTTCATTTAACAGACAGTGTTATTTAAAACTTGTAAAAACAAATATCACAGATTTGTTTTTTTAGATATCATCATTTTGGCTATTTACAGATATGTGACTAAACTGTACAAAACACGTTACCAGATCAGCACTAGTGTAACATTTACATTACTAGATGGACCTATGCACACATTTAAGCAAATCAGAAGTAACAAATCAACTTCACTGATCATACTAAATTGCATTGAGTTATCTGGATAGCATACCAGAGATTAAAAACACAATCAGAGATGCAGTTTTTACTTGACATTCCTTGATATTTTACAGAGTGAAGCCTCCAAACTGCTGCAAGGGATAGAGAGGAATATACAACATGTGCATGTGTGCGTGTCTGCGTGTGCGTGTGTGTGTGTGTATAACAAAATTTAAGACGGAGGGCTATTTAGTGGCTCCAAACAACAACTATGGATGTTTAGTCAGAACAAAAATGTTTAGCTTAGGAAATAGCTACTTCAGTTCCTTCACAGCTCTCTGATTGACATGAGTAGTGATATAGGGCAGAACTGAAACAGGTGGCCTGAGTGCTAGGTTCAGAAGGCATAATTGGGAGATGACAATCTGGCAGTAGTGCATTATGAGTATGCATTCAGAAATGAATGCCAATAGTGCACTTCAGGTTAGAGTTGTCACTTCAACCTTCTATGAATCGGCAGTGTTTAGACTGTAGAAAGGTACTTGTTACAGTTTAAAGTACTTAACTTTTTTGAATTTACAGTTTAAAGTACTTAACTTTTTTTGAAGTTTCAGTTAGGTGCTGAAGAAGGCAAAGACTTTTTTTGCACTGATGGGGATGCCAGATCTGGGAGATGCATGGGGTGTAAGAAAATTTAGCCATCAGTAAAGCCTGGAAGCCTAAGCAGGCTGCCAGGACCATGTGAGTGGTAATAATATCTAGAGGCCTTCAATAACTTTATATTATTCAAACCAAAATCCCAACGGCCTGCTCCAAGAGCAATGAAGGTAGTCGTATGCCACAAACAAGTAATAGTCAGCCGGAACAAATCCAATGTACAACAAATGTACAAAAAGTTATTTATTTAACTCCAACAAGTACCACGACAACATGAACAACAGTTACAAAGTCCATTGCATGTTTTGTTCGTTGGGATAACAAGGTTTAGATCCCTAGAGCGTGTGACTCTGAGGGATTGGGATTTCTTTAAGTAGAACATGTGCAACAGCTCAGGGTTTGACATGGCCTTGTATGTTAAGCAGAGATCACCTCTAAGTAGATGATATGCCACAGAATATAGCTGGAGTTTTTTTTAGATGGTCAGCATAGGGCATCTGCTTTAGGCCTGTGATTCTTTTAGTGAGGTATTTCTGTGGCATTTCCAGCTGTTGCAGATGTATTGTGAGGTACATACCAAACAGGGCATTGTACTCTATAATGGGTCTAATAAGGGATGAGTACAGTGGGACAATGACCTCCTTTTTTTGGATGAAAAGCCTTAGTGATGAGGTGTGCCACATAGAAGGATTTCCTGACTGTTGTGGCAATGTGGTTATCAAAGGTGAGACCACTGTCCACCTACGTCCCTAAGTCTCTCATCACACTTTTGGTGTTTAGTGTACGGCCACCTATATGGTAATTCATGGGTACAAGGTTTTTCCCAAAGGGGATAACTATACATTTCTTGGCATTAAGCTTAAGCCCATGACTCTGGCACCAAGCATCTGCTTCTGTAAGGCCCTTTTGTAGAATACCCACATCATTTGGGGATTCAATAATGGCTCCCAGTTTGCAGTCATCTGTGAAATTTGTTAGCCCGAATCCCTTAGTGTTGGCCTGTACTTCAGAGAAGTAGATACCAAACAAGAGTGGTCCCATGACTGAACCTGGGGTACTCCACTTGTCACTTGTCTGGAGATGGATTTGGAGTCGGCCACTTTTACAGTCTGGATTCTGTCAGTAAGCCAGTTGGCAACCTGAGTGACATAGGGATTTATGCCCAGCTTAGTAAGTTTATCTATGATTCCACAGTGGGGGATGGTGTCAAAGGTCTTGGCGAGGTCCAGATAGGCTGAGTGGACTGCCTTACCCTCATCTACAGCTCTGAAGACTGATTCAAAGAAGTCAATCAGGTTCAGGAGACAAGATTGGCCCTTCACGAGCCCAAACTGGGTGGGTTCCAGTGTTTGAAGGTTGCCAATGTCTTTGCTTATAAGTTCCATGATAATGCATTCCATGCCCTTGCAGATCAGGCTCATCAGACTGATGGGATGGTAGCTCCCAGGATCCAAGGTGGATCCCCCCTTGTGGAGTGGGATAACTGTAGCTGTGCAGCACTCAGTGGACACAAAGCCTGAGGTGAGGCTATGATTAAACATGACACTTAGGTGAGGTGCCAGTTCATTTTGTAGTTCGTGTAGTACACAGCCGGGATGTCATCTGGTCCCATGGGTGCTGTATTCTTAGCTTTGGAGACTGCGGCTTCTACCTGTGTGTCCGTGAATTTGGCAATATTTTGGTATTGAGATGGGCCCTTTAGGGGGAGGGGGGGGTGAAGTTGGCACTAAATCGATCTGCCAGGATATTGGCAATAACCTTGGGATCAGTATATTTAATGCCATTCTGTTGTATTTCAGAGCAGATCTGAGCATTGCCATTAAGATTCTTGACATAACTATAGAATGCCTTGTGCCTGTCTTTGGAATCTTTGGCAATTATATTTTCATAACTAGTTTTGGAGGATTTTATGAGGGATCTCAGCTTCTTACTGAGGCTGGTAAGAGAGTTTTTTGCATCCCAGGATTTTCCTCTTTTCTGCAACAGTTTCTTCCTTCTGTTGTATAGTTTGTTTATAGCAGGGGACCATCAGATTGGCTTCCTTTTTTTGGAGGAGAGTGTCTTGGTTCTATTTGGGATGGCACGATTCATGCACAAGTGGATGTGCTCATACAGTGCCTTAGTGTAGGATTCAGCAGTCGAACTTTCAGCTCCTGTCTGCATGGGTGTCATGAAGTTTGTCACTTCTACTTAAGTAGCATGAAGTTGGCTTTGGAGAAGATTTTTACAGAGGTTTCTTTACTGGGGGGTGGGATGTGGATGTCAAGGGTGATTAGCTTATGGTCATACCTGACCAATGAGGGGATGAACACTGGTGTGGAGCATCTATCTCCCATGTTGGTAATGACCAGGTCTAGGATATTGGAGCCCCTTGTGGGACAATGGATTAGTTGACCCAGGGCATTGGAATTTACGAATTCTAAGAAACTTTGGGAAATGGTGTTGGTACACGAGTAGTTTTCCCAGTTAATGGCAGGGTAGTTGAAATCACCCAGTATTAGGGTATTTGGTTGTATCTTAACATTTCCAGTATGTTTAGAAAGGTGTAGTGAGAATCTTGGGGCATAATGGGGGATCTGTAGCAAACTACAATTTGGATTGCAGTCTTACCTAGTGTTAGTTGCACCTGGAGAATTTTAGATGCATTGTGTTGGGCAACTATCCTTGGTGAATATGGACACTCCTCCACCTTTAGTGTTTCGGTCTTGGTTTGGTGGCCAAAAAGTGTGGTAAGAGTTGTAGCCTGGTATTTGCAGGGGTGCTCTCTGGAGCCTTGAACCAGGTCTCAGTTACTGAACAGATGTTCTCCATTTTTTGGAGTGCCTTGACAGAGTGCATTTTGAGGTTTAGACTTCTAGCATTGAGTAGCATTACTTTCAGATTTTTCATGCTTGTATCTGTTACAGTGGTGATTTTGTCCTTTGAACCTTGCCTAAAAAAGGCACTATAGGGGTGGCATGAGCTTTAGCCAGTAACCTGAATCCCAGGGGTGACAGGGGCAGACCATCTCTGGCAAAGCATCGTGGTTTGTCGATCATGTTGTCCCAGGCAGACAGATACTGGATCCTCTTTGAATGACACCAGAAGCTTAGCCAATTGTTGAAGTCAATCATTTTGTCCTTATACTGTGGTATAATTCTGGGTGAAGGCAGGATGCTACTAAGGGCTAGGGTCATACCTGCCTGGGCCAAATGATCCAAGAGCTCTTCCATGTCTCTTTTCATGTAGTCCAGGGAGGTACGTCTCAAGTCATTAACTCCAACATGGACAATGACAGAGTCATATTTGTACTTGTTGTGGAGTGACTTGAGTGCATGCATTATGTGGCGGATCTTGGCACCCAACAGGTAGCTGACTGTAATTTTCTCCATGTTCAGCCTGGTGAGTGGGACATCAGTGTGCCTGACTATAGAGTCACCTATGACTAAAGTGTTGGATACATTGTCTTGCCTTAGGGGCTGCTGTTGGGTAGCACACTGGTGTTGTGAACTATGTGTCACTTTGGTTGTGACTGGTGTTTGTTTGCATTTCAGCTTCAGAGGTTCTTGTTGCTTGGGCAGGTTAATGTTAACAGCCTACGCATATGTGGGTTTAGTGTTGCTATGTGTGGGTGTTGATGGCGTGGGTTTTGAAGGGCTATGTGTTGCTTGAGTTGAAGTGCAGGTGTTAACCTTCTCCTCTTGACTGTCTAGCACAATCTTGGCTGGAGAGAGCTTTGCTTCCAGTTTGGCTATATAAGTGCATCTCTTGCAGGTTGTAGTGTTGGGTGCTAGGAGGCAAGTGTGGTCTGTGTACATGAGGCAGTTGCTACATTGCCCCAGTATACCCAGATTCACCAGGTGGACAGGAGAAATCACCGGAAGCTGACCCTTGGACATGCCTGTTTAGGTGCTTTTTTTGTAAAGTACAAGAGCTGTTTTCCCTTAACTTTGCAAGGTACTTTGCAATTATAGGCTGTTTAGTGCCTACATTTCATTTCTCCTTATTAACAATGAGAGTTGAGTGCTTATATCAGTTTAAAGCTTCCTAGTGCTTTCCAGCAGGTTCTAGAGTAAGTGCTAGTCACAGGGGTTCAGATTTTAGTTCTACTACTGAGAAACCAGCTAGTTTTAAGGGAAAATTTGAAGAGCAGACTTTCTGGCACCTGGAATAGTTTAACCGTAGCCCCGTGGTGCTGCATGATGTGAAAAACATGCAAACACATGCATTTTTAAACCAGAAAGTTGAAAGGGATAGAAATCAGCCCAAAATGGCTAATAAAATTACAATTTCAGAGCTGGAAACCACTCCTCTAGTGATAGATAGGCAATACAATGCTCACCACTCCTACTGGTAAGCAGTAGGATTTCCCTCTACCATAGCAAGGTCTGGATAGCTCTGAACACAGAAAATAAAGTCCTGAAACCAGCAAAGCCTGGGATCTGAACTATACTAGCTAGGAAAGGTGGGAAACAAGCAAACAAGATAGTATTTTTTGTTTTTTTTTGGGGGGGGGGTTGGTTAAAACATGCTAAACAATGCAATAATATAGTAAATAAACACAGAAAAGGCTAACACACTTGAGTGTGTAGCCCTAAACAGTAAATGCAATTAAATTTCTATAAAATTAGCAATTTAAAACTTGCTCTCAAAGCATCAGGCAAAAATCCTGTAGACTGGCTGAGACTGAAAATGTTTAAGTAGGGGCTCAGATAGCATATACTTGGCACTAATGAGAATGTAGCTTGAAATATTCTCTGGCCCCAGGTAAGTATTACTTTTAGCTTTTGACAAGGATTCTAAGACTTATTCCAAGGTGATTTTAGAGTAAACTAAATTTTCACTGATCCAACAAAAAAACAGTGAAATTCAGTTCTGGTTTAACCAAACAATCCAAAAGAAAAAAAATAAAACCAGTGAAGAAAATACACTTTAATAGTAGCAGACCTTCAGTAAGCGCTTTCGTCTTTAAAAAGACTTCTTCAGACTGAAGTGAATACAATTACAAAACATTAAAAAAAAAAAAACAATTAATAAGTCACATGACAGGCTTGCTCGGTGTTTTAACCTTTTGCGTTTCAAAAACATAATGAACCCTTCCAAATTATTCAAGCCTGGAAAATTGCATGCATTTAATTTTACCTGCCACTTATATTCAAGCCATCCTAATTATTCTTCAGGGTTAAAACATAATTCCACATCTTTTAAAGCTTCTAAACTAAGAACTTAAAATCAACCTTACAGTTTCTAGACTTAAAATGCTTAGCTAATGCATTATTTTCTGCCCCTATAGAAATGGCATACTTATGTTCATGCATTCTCTTGTTTAAGTCACGTGTTGTTCTTCCTATGTAATAACATTTGCATGTTGTACAGAATACTAAATAAACCATACATTTAGACGTGTAAGAGAATGTCTCATTAGTATAAATTTTCATGTTGTTAATAATTGTGTGTCTTTGGTGTACAGAAAACTGCATATGTTGCAGTTGTAACATTTGATCATGCCTTTCCTTTCATTCCTAACTTTTGGCAAATTCAATTTTTCTTGAAAAAAGTTCTTAAAGCTTTTGGCCCTTCTTTGTGTAAAAAGAGGTTTATTACCGATAACTTATGTAATATCAGGAGCTCCTCTAAAATGATTTCAGTTGTTGGCTATTATATATTTTTTTATAACACTGGAATCCAAACTATTTGTTACAGGCATTCTAATTTTATGCTCATTAGTTCTGATTTTTTTGTGTTTTAGATGTAGTTGCCCTTCATTGCTGTGTGACCACAGACTTAGTATTAAGAATCAAATTCTGTGGATACCTCCTGTTTTGTAATTTGTCACAAAAAGTATTGCTTTCTATTGCATAATCCTCCTCTCTAACAGTTAACTCACTGATTCTCATCAGTTGACCTTTGGCAAGTTTATTTTGATTCTGTAAGGATGCATACTGTTAAAATGCAAATATGAATTGTTCTGAACTTTTTTTTGTAAATTTTGGTGGCAAGTCTGTCCCCTACCATAAAAACACACACATCTAAAAAAATAATAGAAACTTGGTTGTACTGATAAGTAAATTTCAAATAGCTACATACATTGTTTAAATAGTTTGTAAAAGTTTTCAAAGTGGTATCCGTCCCTCTCCAAACCAAAAACAGGTCATCAATAAACTGAAACATGGTGATGATTTTGTCCATGTAGACACTATAAAGAATATGGGTGGTTTCCCACCCATTCATTGCATAAATGGGGGGCCATTGCTGTCCCCATAGCTACTCCATTAGTTTGTCTAAAGAGTTGATTGTTGAAACTAAAGAAATTGTAACTCAAAATAATATCCAACAATTCCATCAAAAGAGACAGCATATTACTAGAAAATATTTTAGATCTTATCAGTTCTAACGTAACTGTGTCCATACCTTCTTTGCTCGATATGACCGTATATAATGATTTGATGTCTAAAGTGACTAACAAGTCACTGTCTAAAATTTTGACATCTTTAAGTTTGTCCACAAAATCAAAAGTGTCTTTAATATAAGCTTTGTTCTCAACTACAACTTGCTGTAAGTGCTTGTCAACATAAATGGCCATACTCTCAGTTTTGCTGTTAGTCCTGGAAATTATTGGCCTTAAGGGAGGGATATTCAAATCCTTATGAATTTTTGGTATTCCAAAAATCCAGCTAACTTTAGGACTATCAATCATAAAATACTTTCTTGTAGCTTCTGTTATTCTTCCTGTGAGAACCATTCTTCAACCACAGAATTTATAAAAGAACAACATTTTTTAACTTCTCTAAAAGAAACTTTATCATAAAAATCTTTGTCAGACAACAACTTAAGCATTTCACATTCATAATTTTATCTGTCCATTATGACCAAAGCTCCCCCTTTGTCTGCTTTAAAGATTAGTACACTTTCATCATTCTTTAAAGTATAAAAAGTAGTCCTTTCTTCACAAGTCATATTATAATACCTGAAGGATGTTTTTTATCAGGTGTGTGTAAAATTTGAACTTCACACATATTTAAAAATAAATCTAATTCTTTCTTTAGAGGTGGATTATAAATACTAGGTTTCACAAACTTATCACTCATAAAACCTTGATTTGTAAAACTGAGTTTAAAGTTTAGTTGTCTTACATAATCCCTTAAACTAATGATAGTATCCATCTTGTTGGCTCAGTTGGAAGGATCAAAATTCCAACCTTTGCTTAAAGTAAAACCTTCAGTTGCAGTTAGGTCACTTTTAGATAAACTATCTTAAAACATACAATACCTAGGTCTTCCTTTTGAAGTTGTTCCTCCTCCAGTTTTTTGGATTCTGATTTTTAGTATAATACCCTTTGTTGTTGGTGGAAGTCACTTGAGCCCATGTTCTTGTTTAGCTGCTGTTTTGCTGATAAATAAAAACGGGTTGGGATGAAGTATTGTTCAGTTCTGATTGAACCTGCCTGTCTACATGTTCGTTTTCAGCAGTTCTGGCTAAAGTACTTGACGAAGCTGTTAGATTAGAAGAAGGAATACTAACATGATGATTTTCTGCTGGTGGCTGAGTGTTAGTTTTATTCTGTCCTTTTTGCTTTTGGAACAAGCATTCTGACCTTCTTATTGCATTGCTTTCACTATTCTGATTATTTTCTTCCTCATTTGGAGGAAAATCCACTTCTTCTTCCTGCGCTATAACGCTGTAGGCTGAGGCCATGCCCCCTTCATAATCTCGGCGGCCGATTTCAAACTTTTTGGTCTTTCTTTTTAGTAACACTTCGTTCAGGTTAATAAATGATCTTGAATTATAAACATTTTGGACTCGAAGTTATCCACTGATATGCTTTCTTTCAGTTTATTAAAATTAAGTCTAATCTTGTAATTTAGATTGTTAATGTTTTCTTTGTTAAACAAAATAAGGAGTTGCATATACTGAAAGCCAGCATTTTGATTAATTTCAAGCCATTTGTCCAAAAATTCTTTTGAAAAATTATTGCCTGCTGGTAATTTGTTAACTCTTAGCCCCTTTGGCACTCTAAGGCTTCTCAAACTGCTTTCAAAAAATAAATTGTCTCATTGTAGTCTTCAATTTAGTTAAATCTTTTTCTATTTCTATAAAAACATCAGAGTGAAACATCAGAATGAACTGTCAATATAGATATATAGGGTTTACTATTGTTTGTGAGAACTACATTCTGTCAGCAGTAGTGTGCGAAAATCAGAATGTTGAGCGCACAAACAATAGTTGATGAGATAGTCGAAGACACTTATGCGAATGCACTACTGCATTCGCATAAGTGTAATTCGGCTATCTGCACGGAGATTGCGGTACAGTGAGGATTGGAAATTCATCCATATCCCCACTGTAGTGCGATTTCAGAGTTAGAATATATAAGTTGGGGGGTGTGGGGGGCACAGCCCCCCACATGGGGGGGGTGCAGGGGGGGCTTCCCCCCTGCAAAACCATGATATGTCATATTGGAGTCTGATTTACATCAGCTCCTATACAGTTACCACGTGCTGCTTTTGGCAACAATGTTGAAAAAATGTGTCGGGTATTTGGTTCGACATTGTCACTGTCCGTTATTCCAATTTCCGGAGTTACTATTCGTTGTTTCGAACGGCAAGTGATTTGCCATTCGAAGAAACAATAGTAAACTGATATATAGAGGGTATATGAGCATTTACATGCCTTTTGAACAGGAAATATTGACAATGCCTTAGCTAAGCATTCCTTAGAATGCAACAACAATAAAAAAATATTTTTTTAAAGTGATTGATTTTATACCCAATGATTTCAATGGTGACAAAGAAACTGAGTTAGATTTTAAAGAGTTTAAATGTCAGATTATTTTAAATGCATATAATGTACCTGGGTTAAACAACCATGTGAATTACAAAGTAGTACTAAATAGAAAATTTCTGTATGGTATGACAAGTGCAAGTTAACATTGTAGTTTATTGTCTATGTATATGGGCCAGATTCACGAAGGCTTGCACGGAGTAGAGTAAGACTCCATGCAGCCAACATGTCCACCGAGCGATCCAGGAACAGCTGGTAGGGGCGTGCAACAGAGCTCCTAAAACGACTCTTACATGGACAGGGCTAGGATATGCAAATTACCTCATTTGCTGCCGAAAGGTATGCAAATGAGGTAAATTTGAAATTCAGGAAACCCTAACCTGTCCAAATAAGAGTAATGTTATTTGCAGAAATGTACTCCGTTGACAACTGAGTACCTTTCTGCAAATAGCAAAACGGTGCCGTGACAGCTCCAAAAAAAGGATGCATCCAGTCGAGGAAGCATGCCAATGTCCAAAAATACGGCCATTGGCAATGTCCATCGATGCAAAAATAAATTAAATTAAAATACATTTTTTTCCCGATCGCCGATGTTTAAGCGCAGCGCCACACAAACAGGGTGTGCTGTAAAAAACAGAAGACCAATAATTAAAAAGCAGAAATGTGGATTTTATAGTAATCCCTAATATACAATGCAAGGGAATGGCAGTCCAAAGACGACATGGCTACCAAGTAGAGGTTGCTAAGGGGGGAAGCTCAGTCTAAGAGTTGTAACCAAGCATTAGTAGGCAATCCTATGCAAATTAGGGCAAGGATAGTGAATCCCAAGTTTACATAGCAAAAGAGCACAGTCAGTGTAGTGTAGGAGTAGGATAAGGGGTGTAACAGAGTAGAAGATAGGTGACATCATAAGGGGGTATGTCTGAGAGAAGTGAAGCTCATTGGAGTAGAGTGGCATGTGTCTGCTGTCAGATACTATTCACTGGAAGAGGTGTGTCAACAGGTACCCTAGCTAAAGGCAAGAAATTGAAGGTGTATGCCGTGAACAACACCAAAGTCTCTTGTAGAAATGCCTGCACTGTGTATGCGCACGTGTGCGCGCGCCTGTAAAACCGAGCAAGCCTGTGTGCTTGCATGTGCGCTTGTGTGCGCGTGTTTAAGCCGGCGTAAGCAAGTGTAAGGATGTTGAAACCCGTGTAAGAGCATTTGCGCCTGTGTGCGCGCATGTTAGCAAGAATAAGCAAGTTGTAGTCTGTGTAAGCATATGTGCGCGTGTGTGAGCTGGTGTGCGCGTGTTTGCATTTGTTTGCGTGGCACTGCCCCCTGAGGAAACAGAAAGGGAAAAGGAAGCACAACAAATAGTAGGAAGTTAACCAGGGAGTGCTAGTAGAGCTAGCAGGTGAAAACAATCAGAATCAGGCAATTACACAGGCAGTACACTAGCCAGCCCAGCCCAGCACTTAAAACTCAGCAAAAACCATTCCAGTATGTTTTTCTCAGACACACTGCAACACTGCAGTAAGCTAATAGAAGTGAAAACTGAAAAAGCTTTACTGAGACAAATAAATGTTAGGGGCTGCCATTGCTTTCATAAGGTGACATATGCAACATGCTGAGGGTGGTGACAATGCAAATGCTGCTGAGCAACCCACAGTGAGGAGACGGAGAAGAGTGTACAGGCCTAGGGTAACCTACCAGGGGCTACATGAGCTGGAGATAGTGGAGCACTATAGAGTGGACAGAGACCTCATGCAGCAAATTGTTGTGCTGTGCAGGCCATGCCTCACACACAGAACCAACAGAGGGGAACCCATCCCAGTGGAAACCAAGGTATGTGTAGGCCTAAGAATATTAGCAACAGGTACCTTCCAGAGACCAACTGGCGATATGATGGGGATTTCACAGGCAACAGCATCCAGGGTACTGCACCAGTTCCTGAATGCCATGTCAGCACATGTCTGTGATCATGTATATTTCCCCAATTCCCATGAGGTATTGGCCAGCAGTATGCATCTCTTCCAGCAAATAGTGGAATACCCTTAGGTAGTGGGTGCAATAGACTGCACGCACATTCGCATCAAATCACCAGCCGGTGAGCAGGGTAGGGTCTACTATAACCGCAATGGTTACCACTCCATCAACTGCCAGGTCATGTGTGATGCCCAGGGCATAATAATGAATGTGTGTGCTGGCTGCACTGGAAGCAACCATGACTCCCATATCTGGCATCTGACACATCTGTACCAGACTATAACCTATGGTCTACTATAACCGCAAGGGTTACCCCTCCATCAACTGCCAGGTCGTGTGTGATGCCCAAGGCATAATAATGAATGTGTGTGCTGGCTGCACTGGAAGCTACCATGACTCCCATATCTGGCATCTGACACAGCTGTACCAGATATTTGCCAGTGGGGACATCCCTCATGGTCACCTAGTGGGGGATGCTGGATATGCACTTGAGCCATGGCTGATGACACCCATCAGAAATGCACACACACCTGAACAGGAACGCCATAATGAGGCACATGCACAAACACGAAATGTAATCGAGTATGTGTTTGGGCTGCTCAAGTCACAGTTCCGGTGCCTTGACACATCTGGTGGAGCCTTGCAGTACTCACCAACTACATGTACCCAAATAGTCATGGTATGTGCTATGCTACACAATATGATCCTGTGAAAACAGCTGCAGCAGGAGCAGCATAGGGCCAGGCATAACAGCCCCCCACCATTGCCAAGGCCATCACAGGCAGAGCGTGACTTGGAGGAGGAACAACCTGTGCCTGCCCCAGTAGGCAGAAGGAGGCGTGCCCAGTATGCTTTGGCCTTGGCAAAGAAGGAACACATAGCATATGCACTGGCTCAGTAGGAACCCTGGAAATGATACCGCTCTCCAACTCACACATATAGTAAAAGGGATGCCTAACTTGACACTACCTGTTAACAAACATGTATAGGGAGTGTAAAATGTGCATCCAATATAGGCAGCCCTGCAGCACCACCTGAGGCATGATTGCTATGTGTTAAGCAATATAAAGCACTGCTAAACAGCTCTCACCACTATTTAGTATATGTAAACAAAATTGCACACACTAAGTAGCACAACTACAGGCAATGTTCAGTGATATTGTGCACTGTCCAGCAATGTTGGGCAACATTGAGCAATGTTGTGCAAGTCTGGTCAAATGTGGATATAGTTCAGCAAAAGCAGGTTAGCATGTTCATATTTGCTTCACTTTTCTTGAAGCCGTCTGTTCTGGCATGTATGAAAATATGAAGCAGTGATAGTTCTCAAACCCAGGATACGGTGCACTATAGTCATAGTACAGAATCACTAAACCATGACAGTATATCAATGGTCAGCTTGTATGAAAAAATGTTGATAAGTCAATGCTAAGTATCTCATGGAAACCTTGCAGGCATAGCATAATCCCTGTCGAGTTAAGACACAAAGGTGAGGCCTGCAGTAATAATAGAACCTGATATGCAACACACATATTATAAATGTTAATACTGGTAATGTTCACACACATCAACAAATGTAGTGGACCTCAGACAGCAACATACCGCAAGGTCACACTGGGCATGCTCACACACTTGAAAATATGAGACAAATGTCAGGCAACAAAACACTGAAAGTCTGAACTGGGCATGCTCACACACTTAGGGCAAGTTTGAGTACAGCAGTGGGCCACACATATCCCTCAGTTGCATGTGTCAACCCAGGAACCTCGCACTATTCACTAATCCGCCATGTGCACACAGTGATATGACAACAGACACAATATAATATAGTGAAATCCTGTCACAATTAAATATGTTATGCAGATACCTAGTTTGTTCATAGAAAGTAGTAAAGCAAAGAAGAAACAAAACCTGCAATCAGTACCATCACTGAACAATGTGCATCCTGAACATTAGCATAGGTTCAGAGTTTGACACTAGACTATCTGCCCTAGGGTATGAGAAGCCTAGCCACAGTGTGTTTGTATTTTGCAACCCCGCTAGATCAGTAGACTGTGCCTGTTAATAGTAAGTCACACAAGATATCTCACATATGTTCATTTCATTCTGCCTCTGTCTAGCAGGGACCCATAACATATCCCAGGGCTAAACATACGATCACCCATCCACCTGTGAAGATGTCACCTGTAGGTGGTCAGTGTGGGTCTGTGCGTATGTGGGACTGTAATCACATTCCCGAGTGAGTGGAGCCTCTGTGATGAGAATCTGCCCCTCCAGCATGTCCTATTAACATCATTGCTCACGTACTTGTTCCTGGAGCATGTAGCTGTAAGGGACTTTCATATCCTCATGTGGAGCATGTCCATCAATGCTGTGATGGACATGGCTTCAAACAAAAGGCACAGACTGCATCCAAGTAGGCAGTAAGCAACTGAGGAGAGCTGGGGTCACCATAGCCAAACTGTGCATACCATATGTGTGAGTCCCTAGATCCACTTGGTTATGTAAATCTGTGTACATTCCAGTTGCTGCAGGTGTTGGGTAAGGTACATCCGAAATGGGGCATTGTATCCAAGCATGTGCCTGATGAGTATAGGGTCACAATGACCCCACCTGATCTGGATGTAAAACCGTATGGGATAAGGTTGGCTAAATAGAAGGTGTGTCCAACAACATTGGCAACGTGAATGTCAAAGGCGAGAGTACTAAGTATTCATGTCCCCAAATCACAAATCACACACACTGTACGTGATGTATCATCACCTATGTGGTAATGTGTGTGCACGATGTTACTACCAAAGGTGAGGACTATGCATCTAAAGGAAGATAGCTGTAGGCCATGGCTCTGGGACCAGTCATCCATCTCTGTGAGACCCTTTCTGAGGATGCTTGTACCAGCTGTGGAGCCGATTATGGCACACAGTTTGCAGTCATCTGCAAACATGGTCAGCCATATTCCTCCTGTGTTAGCCAGTATGTCTCAGAAATATATACAGAACAAGAGAAGTCCCAGGACTGAGCCCTGTGGAATGCCACATGTAACTGGTGTATAGTCAGACATGGCACCTGCAATACTGACCATGTGTGTGCTATCCATGATCCAGTTAGTAATCCATCTTGTGACATATGTGTAGATATTGAATCCGGTGATCTAATGTATAAAGGCCAAGTAGGGTATTGTGAGAACTGGTGTGTGAGCTCCAGGTAGGCTGTGTGGACAACCCTGTGTATGTCTATGGACCTGTTAACTGTTTAAAGACATCAAACAGGTGCAAGAGGCAAGATCTGCCCACAACAAAACCAAATTGTGTAGGATCCAGTGTCTGTAGGTTCACAATGTGTATGTGTATGTGTTCCATGATGATACACTCCATAGCATAGCAGACCAGGATAGTTGGGCATATATTGGGATAATGTCCAGGGTCCCTTGTGGCACCAGCACTGTGGAGCGGGTACACCGTAGCTGTATGCCATTCCATGGGTACATATCCTGTAGTAACTGTGATATTGAACAGTGACATAATGTGAGTGTGAAGTTTGGCATGAATCTCGTGTAAGCTGCAGTCCAGGTCACCATCTGGTCCCACTAATGCTGTGTTGTCTGCTATGGAGAGGGCAGCACACACATGTTCATCTGTGATGTCAGGGAGGCTACACCCTGTTGTGATGGACATGTGCACTGCAGGGGGATGGTGAGGAAACATTCCCACTGAACCTGTTGTCCAGGATGTTCGCAATGTCAGTGGGTTCACTGTATCATTTGTAATTATGCAGTAACTCACAGCATATCTGTGAGTTCCCACCCAGGTCCCTGACATAACTAAATAAGGCCTTGTGATTGTCCATAGTGTTTGTTGCAAGTGGGCCTAAGATGATTCAACAAGTGATCGTAGCTATACCATAGTACTGATCAGAGATGCCTTCCTGATTGTGATTGTGCTCTATAATGTAGTAGCCTCCTCCTATCCCTGTATAGCTCATTAATGGCCATGGCCCACTAGACAGGTCCCCTGCCTTTGTAGGAGTGAGTCTTGTAGTTATCTGGGATAGCATGATCCATGCATTCCAGTAGTTGTCCATAGAATGGGCTTGTAAACTATGAAATGGCCTGAGCTGTAATTAACACTGTCCCAGGGTCATCGAGGGATACCACCTCAGTTTGTACAAGAGTGACATTTGCTCATGAGAAGTACATCACTGAGATCACATAGGATGTGTGTGTGTAGCGGATATGTATGTCTAGTGAGATGAATGTATGTTCTGACCTTAACAATGATGGGTATACCTCTGTTGTGGAACAGAGAGTCCTCATGTTGGTGATGATCAGGTCCCACATGTTTTAACCCCCTGTGGTTGTGATGACCAGGTCTGCCATAGCATTTGAGTGTAACAATCCTAGCAACTGTTGTGCGAGGGTGTCAGTGCTTGAGTAGTAAACCCAGTCAATGTTTGTGTATTTGAAGTCACACAATATAATGGTGTTTGGTGAGACCTTCACATTCTCCAATGTTCCCAGGAATAACGAGTGTTGTTCCCAAGTTTGGGAGTGTGGTCTGTAACAGTCTACAAACTGAAATGCAGTTTTGCCCACTCTCAGTTGCACATGTACATTCCCTAATGCTTTGTGCACTGCTACCAACCTGGAGGTGTGTGTATGAATGATGTATATGGATACCCCCCCATTGTTGTTGTGCGGTCCGAGTCTTGTGTCTGAAATCCATGGTATGACGTAAAACCTGTTGGTGCTGCTGTGCTTTTGTGAACCTGAAACAGGTGTTTGTTACTGCACATAGATCGACGGATTCCATACTGATGTGAGTCCTGAGTGCATGCATTCTGAGGGTTAGACATCAGTTGTTGAGCACCATCACTCTCCGTTTCCTGTACCCTGTAACATCTATGGCTGTGGTTATGTCTTCTGACCCTCACTTCAAACAGCCACTATGTGTGTGTCAATAGCCTAAGGCAGTCTGTGAAAGCCTAGGGGTGACAGGTGCATGGCATCCATAGCGAATGTACGTGGCATGTTGAGCATGTAATCCCAGGCTGACAGACACTGGATCCCCTGTAAATGACAACAATATGTTAGGCAACTGTTAAAAGTGATCATTTCATCTGTATACTGTGACATAGTACTTGGTGAGGGTAAGATGCTACACAAGGTCAGGGTCATACTGGCCTGGGCTACATGATCAGAGAGCTCCTCTATGTCTCTTGTCATGTAGTCCAGTGAGGAACGTCTGAGGGTTTACACACCAGCATGGTCAATGATGGAGCCATATTTCTACTTGCAGTGAACTGACAACAGTGCATGTGTCATGTGGCATATCCTGGCACCAGACACACAGCACAAAGTGACCTTCACCTTGTTCAGCCTGGTGAGTGGGATGCCAGTGTGACCGACAATTACAGTCACCTAATACAAGTGTATGAGGTGTGTTGTGTAGGCCTAAGGGTAGTGACTGTGTGGCACAATGACTTTGTGAACTATGTGATATGTGTGTATGGTTGTGTGTTAGCAGTTGTTTGTGTGTCTGCTTTGGATGACTCTGCTACTTAGGCAGAGTATATTTAGATGCTCCAAGTATGTCTTTGTGTGTCAATGTATATGGTTTGCTGTTGGCATAGGTCCATGTGCGACTGTATTTGTGGTGTGTGTGGTTACCTTCACCACCCGATAGACTGTACCAGTCATGGCTTGGGAGAGCGCAGCCTCCTGTCTGTCTATACAGTTGCACCTCTCACATATATCTGAGTTTGTTGGTAGGAGGAAAGTGTTCCCTGTGTACATAAGGCAGTTGTAACAATGCGTCAAAATTCCAATATGCACCAGCTGGACTGGAGAGTACACACAAAACTGACCTTTGGACATGCCAGGATATAATGATGACATACACTGTTCACTGATCACAAAGGATCAGTAGTGTGTCAAGTGTGTAAGAGAGTATAACAGGGGTTTAGTGTTCAGGTTTGTTGTTGCTCTAGAAAGATAATCTGCAAAGGAGTACAGAGAGAAACATTACACCTCCTTCAGCTATGTCAGAAATATCGATGTACAGTCATATATGTCCTGAGTCAGGGTCAACTGTACCTGACTGACAATGTGGACATCCTGTCAGACAGACCCATACATACATACATACCCACCTCCCAGTGACAAAAGGCGCTAACATCATACCAGGAGATATCACATGTAGAATGTGTAAACTGGTCCTCCCAATGCCAAATTAATCCCATCACGTGGATAACATTGTTTCCCCATATGTGTCATAAGTGAACAACAGGACAAACAGACTCTGCACCTGAACAATCTATGGAGCCTCATACTCCCTACAGGATCTTACACCATTGAATGTGTTACAGCAACATGTGGCACACCCCACAAGTGTTGGTGCACAACACACCATAGGAACTATAGTCCTATAAGCCTACGAAGTCTGAAATGCTAGTCCATGGAGTCCATCATGATTGCAGTCAGGAACAGAGCTATTGTAAACTGACAATCACACAACCCAAATGTCTGTGGTATGTTAATGAGCACATCATGTTCCCCAAACCTGCTAGATATCTTGCAAGGCAGCCACCCAGGACATACATCACTGACAGGAGCAACACAGGTCCCACATAGACTTTGAATAGCCCTTTACCAACATCACAGACACATGTTGTATCCAAAAAACCAACAATCCATGCATGAATATGTATTGTCATATGAAGGAATGGTAATTTGTCAACAGATAGATCACACAAGCTATGAATTGTGTATTCCTGTTCAAGATGTTCACACCTGCTGACCCACAAGGTTCATTCCTGGGATTGCATAACACTAAGTGCACACACATTACCATGTCCAGTCTGATGATGTCAGCAACCTACAAATATAGCATGTGAATAGAAACCACATAATAAAGCATATAGCGTGTCGTGTTAATGCATATCTCCATAATATCATAACATAGCTAGGTAGGGGTTTGAATCCTGCAATTGTTAAGTGTGTGTGTGTGTGAGATTGGCTTTGAGAGGAGTGGCCTTTTTGTAGACTGTGGAAACACATTAGGAGTGGTGAATACCTCTTTGCCAAGTGTGATGATGTCAGCATCCTACAAATACAGCATTGGAAATGAATGTTTCCAGTAAAGCAAATTGCGTGTGTTAATGCGTATCTCACTAGTGTCATAACATAGTTAGGCAGGGGTTTGAATTCTGCAAATGCTGAGTGTGAATGTGTGTGTGTAAGATTGCCATTGAGAGGAGTAGCCTTTTTGGAGATTGTGGAAACACATTAGGAGGGGTGAATACCTCTTTGCCAAGTGCGATGATGTCAGCATCCTACATATACAGCATTGGAAATAAATGCTCCCAATAAAGCGAATAGCACATCATGTTAATGCGTCTCACTAGTGTCATAATATAGTTAGATAGGGGTTTGAATCCTGTAAATGTGTGCGCGTGAGATTGTCTTTGAGAAGAGTGACCTTTTTGGAGACTGTGGAAACACATTAGGAGTGCTGAATACCTCTTTGCCAAGTTTGATGATGTCAGCATCCTACAAATACAGCATTGGAAAGGAGTGCTCCCACTAAAGCAAATAGCGCGTTGTGTTACTGCTTGTTTCACTAGTGTCATAACATAGTTAAGTAGGGATTTGAATCCTGCAAATGCTGAGTGTGTGTAAGATTGTCTTTGAGAGGAGTGGCGTTTTTGGAGACTGTGGAAACAAATTAGGAGTGGTCTTTGCCAAGTACGATGATGTCAGCATCCTACAAATACAGCATTGGAAACAAATGCTTCCCAGTAAAGCAAATAGCGCGTCATGTTAATGCATATCTCACTAGTGTCATAACATAGTTAGGGAGGGGTTTGAATCCTGCTGAGTGTGAATGTGTGTGTGTAAAATTGTCTTTAAGAGAAGGGGCCTTTTTGGAGACTGTGGAAACACATGAGGAGTGGTGAATACCTCTTTGCCAAGTGTGATGATGTCAGCATCCTACAAATACAGCATTGGAAATAAATGCTCCCAGTAAAACAAATAGCATGCTGTGTCAATGCGTATCTTACTAGTGTCATAACATAGTCAGTTAGGGATTTGAATCCTGCAAATGCTGAGTGTGTGTATAAGATTGCCTTTGAGAGGAGTGACCTTTTTGGAGACTGTGGAAACACATTAGGAGTGATGAATACCTCTTTACCAAGTGTGATGATGCCAGTATCCCACAAATATAGCAGTGGAGATTAAAGCACCCAGTAAAGCATATAGCGCATCGTATTAATGTCTATTTTACTAGCATCATGACATAGTTAGGTAGGGGTTTGAATCCTACAAATGCTAAGTGTGAATGGGGGTGTGTGTGTAATTCTATGAAAGGAGTGGCCTTTTTTGAGAATGTGAAAACACATTGAAAGAGGTGAATACCCCTTTTGTTGGTTTGATGATGTCAGTATCCCACAAAAACAGCAGTGGAAATGAAAACACCCAGTAAAGTATATGGCGCATAGTGGTAATGCATATGTGTTTAATACCATGACATAGGTAGGTAGGGTTTTGAATCCTGCAATTGTTGTGTGTGTGTGTGACACTGTTGAGCAAAGTGTTGTGATTTTTGCTACTACTACTGTATGACATATCAGTAAAACAACAGTATGTGCATTGCACACTGCCGGTATCTGTGTGGCAAATACACATATGTACATCTGACCTAAATTGGTAACTGTGTGGACAAGACATATATGTACATGTGACCTCATTCACATCATAGGTGTGAAGCCTGCTGTCAACACAACTGCATCTGTCACCATTGACATTTTTTGCTGCTGCTTCTTGGACCGTAGGTCCAGCCACTGTAGTGAGCTGTGCCCTAGGTCATCTGTGTCACACAAACACACATGACAGTAGTTATATAATAGTGTGCGTGTGGGTGTATGCCTGTGGCATATGACAGACATGCCCAAACACAACACAGTCTGTCAATAATGGCCATTCATGGTAGGTATACAACAACCCCGTGTATATGCATACATACACCTTATTACTTATGTGATACACTGAGGGACATCAGCATAACTTTGGGGATGTGGATATCAAAGGACAGATGAAATTACATGTGGCTGTCTGTACACATTGGTACCCCTGCTACACATTGTGTGCTACTACCAATGTGGTACAATCAGGATACTATGTGTAGCAAATGTGGATGACTATGCTGTTGTTGGATCATAGCTTCACAACATGTGTTTGTCAACAGGTATGTGTCTGTATGATACCCTCATGCAAGATAGGCGTCTAATCTGGGGAATGCTTTGTAGGCCACTGTATGCATCACCAGATGTGGATGTACATATCCCTAGTGTGTCTGCATGTACCTAGGACAGACACATGCCAAACAGGAGTGGTCACGGGAATGTGTGGTGGTCATTACCACTGGTAACTGGTATAGTACAAAACCAGAAAGATTCTAATGCTACTGTGTATCCTACAGCTGTGTGTCAGTTGTCAAGACATCATGTAATGATTTGTTAAAATCAGGCTGTTGAGGTTATGCACACTACCAGAATGCTAACCAATGACCGATATCAACAGTATCACCCACAGCATAGTGTCATACCATGTCATACACACATGTGTACCCAAGTTGTGACATATGTGTAGTGACATGCATATTGGACACCAATAGGAAATATGAAGTATTAACACTGTGTAGTGCAGGGCATGTCACCCTTTACATGTGCCCACCATACACATATATGCAAACAGTGCACCTCCACCATCTTCACAAATGTACACCTTGTAATCTGTACAGCACACATCATAGATGTTACATCCACTCAACAACACATGCTGCCAGTACCACACACATCAGCCAACTGTCACATGTGTGGACAATCCATGTTTGGTATTAACACTGGTGTATACAAAACAAAATTGATAATCACTGCTGGGATGCATCATGCCTGCTCAGATACACCTGCAAGGATATCATTACCCATTACTGTTCACAACATGCTAACATTGGTACACTGCTAGTAGGTCACCCTGTGCATCAGCACTGTGTTATCCTGCTCCTGCATCAATGTCACAGATGACAGGAGGTGGCACAGTTTCATCATATGCACAGGGTGTGTGGTTGTTTTCCAGAGCCCGACAATGACCCAGCCAATCAACATGTATGTGTGTGTGTGTGTGTGTGTGTGCGTGTGTGTGTGTGTGTGTGTGTGTGTGTGTGTGTGTGTGTGTGTGTGTGTGTGTGTGTGTGTGAGGGACAACAGTGCAGTATGGGTCAGTGTTGATGTGATGTGTGTTTATGTGTTAGTCCTACGTGTTGGTAGTATGTGTGTGTGTCTGCATGCACACAGTACCCCTTTGTGGCTGCCAATTATGGGAGTTTGTGGAACAGCCACAGACTGTACCTGCCAGGCTGTACAGATCACTGTCTCCGGCCATGGACACAGTACCTGTGCCTGCCAAGGGTGACACGGACTGTATCGGGTACTAAGCCAGACTGAGTACTATCGTCAGAGGCAAAGTGATGTTGACTGGACCCATGTACCTGCTGGGACTGGACAGAGCCAAGTGCATGTGGTCATCTCGGACGGTCTACCGACAGCCCAGCCACAACATTGCTGGGGCTGGTACTGGCACTACGGGAGCAGCTGGCACTTGCTTGTCGTCCATGTTGGCTGCCAGCTGAGGATGTTGCTGGCATACATCCACGTCGACGTCCCAGCCATCCTGCACTGTCCTGGCACATAGACATAACATTGCGGAGGACATCTAGTGTCTCCCCCCAACATCTATCAATGACATCGGTGTAATTGCGGATGGCACCGGCAAGGTTACGGATACTGTCATTGATCGCAGTGTTATGAGCCCTCTGCACCCTTAGTCCCTGCCTGGTGTACCGTTCCATAAGCGCCTGTGCTTGCATCACAGCCCGGAACATACCTGAGGTTGTGAGACCTGTGCATGCATGTCTGCCAGGGTCATTATGCCCAGCGATGCTCCCACGAGAACCCCTAGACATATGCCTATGTGGTACAGTTCTATGTGTCTGGGCATGGCTGCTGTGTGGGGTTGCATGTGCCATGGATATCACACTTTCCTGGTCAATGCCTACCATATGCTGTTCCTCACCTAAGGCCATTGATGTTGAGGGATGCAATGGCAGTACGTATGTGCGCATAGATGGGGTGGAAAGCTGTGTACTGTCGATTGGTGGACCACCGACAGACCCTGTCAAATATGCCTGTGCCACTACACATGTATCATCATGGTCACTATTAGTGGCAGTGACCTCAGGTTCCCCACTGCATCCATCCAACATTACCTCAGCACATCTGAGAGGGAGACAGGAAGCATACTTTACCATCTGTACAAGATGTTCGCACACATGCACACATGCACACATGCACACATGAACACATGCACACATGAACATGTGAACACGTGAACACATGAACACATGCACACATGCACACATGTACACTAATACACTAGACATTCAAGTTGACACACACTAACAGCAATATGGAACATAATCGTTAGTGGTTGATGGAGTACAGTATCACAATACAAAGAGTCCTCTCACACGTGTCAGCATGCAGGATGTGTGTTGCTCGACAGCATGCAGTGCGAGTGTAGAGAGTCCTTGTAGTTAACAGTATACATGTCGTTAATGCATGTGTGTTGTTCACTGATTGCACTCACCCTGGTAGACAATGTGTACATGGACACAATTTTGCACTGCAAGTCTGAAACACTTTCCAATGTCGTGTGCACCATCACTTCATAGGTATACAAACCAGGTCCGGATGCATACAATTGTCAGGTGTCTAACGATGAATGCTATGTGTAGTACTGCAGGTACTGTAACTGGATGTAGTGTAGTACCATGAGCCATCATCAGGCAGCATCATGTGGTCACTCAAGGACACTGATGCATGTCACACTGGCAACTATCTTGCTGTACCTGACCTGCACCACTTAGACTACATTAAACAGTTCACAGACAGTCATTGCATGGGCATGTCAGGTGTTTAGTAGGAAACATTGCCTAACATGACGGTGTTGTGTGTTGATGCATGTCACACTGCCCCATGATAGGGCTCTACCCCCATGTATAGTATGTGTGCTGTGTTGATGACATATGGGATACTGGAGTACGACCTTACAGTAGGTGTCTAAATATGCCATGTGTATCATATTAACACATACTGCATTTGACAAATTGGTGTATGTTGTGTGCATGTGTATTGATGATGCCTATACAATGTCCACTACAGTGTACCCCACTTGTTTGTGATGCTCTGTGTGTTGAATGTGTATGAGTCAGCTACTCATGTCATTGTGAAGTGCATAGTCACACAGACAACATGCAGAGCATGCACTATACGTAGGTGTTTAACATGTGTATATGGCCTACAACTCTCCTATGACATGCAGATGTTATATGCTAAATTGACTGTAGCCCACTCACCAGCATGGGTCTCCTGTCTTGCTATCACACCAGAGGGACCTGCAAGGACATGAGACAGCATGTCAGTGTCAACAACTATGGCATTGCTGCCGTGAGTCTGCAATTATACAGTAGTACTTGGGGTGACAGTCACAAGCATACAGATAATGTCCCGAATTATCAGTATTGCATGAAACCAGGCACCACATATTCTGCATACACAGTACACATCTGATTAATGCATATTACAACACTTTGGATAACAGTGATCTATGGATAAGCCATGTTACCTGCACGCTCGTTGTTGTGCTGGGTGACTCCAGCCTCCATGATGACACAGGTTTGTTGTAACGGTTGGCCAGGAGCCACCATGCTGAGGAGCAGCTCTTCCACTCTGGTGAGGGGGGGATTTGTGGCAGCATCACCACCTATGGCAAGCTGTTGTCTGTGGATATCGGAGGCATGCTGCCGGACATGCCTGATTAAATCACTGCAGTGATGGCGTACCTGCTCATAAGTCTGGTATGCATGCCTACATCATTCACCCAACGGACAACATCCTGCCACAGTGCAGAGCGACCATGCTGGTCCTGGCAGGATCTTAAAAACAGTAGATTATAATGTTGGATGAGTGCATCTCTGATAACATCCTCCTCCTCAGGGGTATAGAATGGCTTTCGGTTATGTGCCATAACATTGGAAGACAATTAAACAGTAATTGTGAAAAAGACATGTTGCTCACTCAACATTCTAATGTACAGACATCATTGAAATGCCATATATAGCAACCTATTGGCTGTCAGTAGATACACACTTTTAATAACACATATGACTGCTAAGACCACAACTGCCTGACAGTGCCTGGCACATGCTAAATACAAAACCACGTTCTGCACAGCCACAAAGTGAAACCAGTATGTAGGACAATACAACAGTACATGGCACACTGTATGTGACACAATGCAGCACCTAGCCACAGGAGGAGTATATGAAGCTAATGCATACAGACATTTGTCATCCATTTAAATCTATGTACAGTACAGTTACGGTACTAGCAGTACACCACACTACTTGTTGATAGCAAACCCCTCAGTAGCATATGTGCACATTCACCACTATAGGTGGCATACTACTGTACTACACTATACATGTTGCTAGATACACACCTATATCCTTTGACACACATACCACCGAGGACATGTTACAGGCATACCCACACACACATCAGACATACACAAGGGTATGGCAACCCAGATTACAGTTACCTGTGTACCATACATTACTGTGTGTCAGCACATACATAACCTCATGCCTGAGGTATGTGATGTGTGTGAACTACAGGTAACAAACAAAAGTGTGTTACCAAGCCATGTGGATATAAACCACACTGTGCAGTTAAGGCATACAGCTTCAGGTAGTACTACAGTCCATGTGTGACTTGTATTCACTAGTGTTAACAATCAATAAGCATACATGTACTGCTTTAGCCTACAAAGGCACACTCCATTCGACAACATGGGACTACATCACAACGTATACCATAGTGGTTTTCAGCCCTGCCAATAGCATATGGACCTTTGGATGTGATTAGAGCTACAACACTACATACCATGGTATACACAGACTCCCAGTAGGCTATCACACATATACACATCATTGATACATTCACATACACATTCTCCATCACACACAGTCAACCTCACACATGATACATGTGTGTGTATCATATCCTAGGTAGCTGATAGGCTGTTATTCATAGAGCCTATGGAAGCATAGACATATGGTACCCTGCACTACGACACACATGTAATGTAGGTTCCTGTGCCCCTGTCATGCAGAGCCACAGGGGTGATTACCGGGTTGTGTTTCCTATATCACATGCAATCATCATGGTTATTGATGGCAACTGCTAATGAGGACCTTCATATGCTGTTGATAGGTGGTTGGTTCGACAGTATGGTATGTGTCTGTGATGATGATGTGCCAGTCAAGCATGTTCTGCTTTTTACATTACAAGGTGTTGGGCAGTAGTGTGTGTATCTTGTCTGGTGTTCCATCTGTTTACATGGAGTACGTCCAACACCTGTGGGGTTGCAATAGCTTTGTATGTTGGGCAGGGGTAGCCTCTGGGTAGGCGGTATGCGACACAGTGTACAATTGGTCAGCATAGGGCATCTGTTGGAATCTGGTAACACCCTTTGTGAGGTATGTGTCTGGCATCTAATGTTGCTGTGTATGTGTTCTGAGGTACATACCAACAGGGACATTGTACTCTATGATGGGTGTTATGACTGATGAGTGGAGTGGAACCCTGACCTCTGTTTCCATGGATGACACACATTTACTGACGACATATGGACTGTACTCGGTTTACATAACTAGTGTGGCACAGTGATCATCATTAGGGACACTACTGTCCACCTGTGTCCCGTAGTCTCTTATCACACCTTCGGTGTTGAGTACACTACCACCTATGTGTTAGTTCATGGGTACAGGGCTTTTAACAACGGGGATGGCAATGCATGTACAACATTCAGCTGGGGCATACATTTCAACATCCACTGGTGTACACATTGATATGCATATCAGCACATATACAGTCCACCTTTCATGGTGGGAATATCAATAATGCTAAGGTTGAGGGGGATACAGTTATGTAATGATATTGCACAGTCTTGTGCAGAATACATGGAAGGTGTTCTCAGCCCATATATGTTTAGCAGGACCCCATATCTGGGAGACTATATACCTAACAAAGCATACCCACGGCATTTGAACAACACATGTCATATGCCAGCACTGTCTGCTGTCTTGTTTGACACTCAGTACAACGTACATAGATATATGCACATAACCTGCACCAACATATAAATGTCCACCTTTCACAAACAGTTGCAGTATGTCCCTTGCTCTATGCACATGTTCAGATTCTCAGAAATCAGACACACATGTATCTCGACATATGTGTGTGCTATACAGACACAAGGTCCACAATGTTGTAAGTCCATACACCTCACGGATGGCCTGTTGGGCCTTGCTATGGGTAGGACAGTTGTCACATGTATGCATACAGTAATAGTACAAGGGTATACATAGCTGCAAATGATACCTCACTATGCTAGCCTGCTACAGCGGTTGCCAATGCTAAGCTACACATTATGTGACTATCATGCATGTCTTACTCTGTGATATCCAAGTTTATCTAAGTGTTTGCAATACTCCCCAAAACTGCCATTAAACGCAGTACTGTACAGACCATAGATAACATGCTCAGATGTTTGACATGTACTGCTGACCTACAACTGTCACACTTATGTCCCACTGCACACAGCTACCCAACAATTTCTCCATGGCAAAACGTATGCATGGCATCAGTGCATACATACCTACTGCTACCACATATGCATGTATCAGAGGATCAACAGTACTAACCATAACCATCTACCACCTGCCAGTAACTACAAACTGTTACATACCTGTATGTCCCTTCTGGGTCCGTCTGTGTATGTTTTTTTTTTTTTTTTTTTTTGGGAACTGAAATGTACTGAAAAGGGAAAAGGGAAAAATGTACTGAAAAGGGTGGGAGGGTGGCCTAATGGTTAAGGTGTTTGCTTTACAAACACAAGGTGCAGGGTTTGAGTCTCACAAGGGATAATTGGCTAAGCTT
Organism: Protopterus annectens; assembly: GCF_019279795.1. Classification (NCBI taxonomy): domain Eukaryota; kingdom Metazoa; phylum Chordata; order Ceratodontiformes; family Protopteridae; genus Protopterus; species Protopterus annectens. The sequence goes on from NC_056727.1 coordinate 436,568,204, forward strand.
AAAATGGCTCACAAGGGCAGTTAGCTTAGTACTAATCTATGAATCTATGAATACTGTTTTTTTTTTTCCTGCTTGGCGCTGTTTGCTATGTTCAACTTGCAATGTAATGATTGCATGTGGGGATAGCAAGTCCTATCTGCTTTTATAGGTATCTGCACATATGCATGTGATGCCCTCTGCACCAATTGTTGGCCAACATTTGGTAAATGCATACAGCCTGCTGAGTGGTAATTGCAGTACTCACTGTCATAGCAACCCAATGCTATGAATTGCTAAGGTATGTAGGCGTAGCCCTTTCAGATATCCAGAGTGGGGCCCATGCTTGTTTGCTGTGGAGACTGTTGTGTAAGTCAGACGGTTGGTATATGTCTTATAAATGAAGCTAGAGGTGTAGACAGTGCTGTACATGTTGTACTCAGGCCTGACTGTTGCCACTTCCAACACTAAGCTATCAGTGTAGAGTTTTACTCACCACTACAAATGCTTACACAACATTTATGTGACTATACTGGGAATATTAATGTACTGACTTCTGCAGGGTTATGTTTTTTACTGTTGACATTACCACAGGGTTCGCAGGGCATCTGGACAATTCCAGCACTGAGTATGCCTACCTACACACTTGGTAGACCCTAAACGCACAAGTATCTTTTAATTGGGGGGGGGGGAGGCTTACATACTGAGAGCATTATGCATTAATGTGTGAATATTATCTTACTGGACTTGCAGGATTGGTATGTACCTGTGTGTTTATCAGGGCAGGTTGTCTGTCTGCATGGTTCCCACCTGTGAACTTACCCAGTTGGTAGCCAGAGGTTACACTGTCATTCTTTGTCTGTGCAACTCACGGGTGTTTTCAGCACTGTTACAATGGCATTGTTATAGTCAGTTGCTACCAGTACATGGCTACATTCATTGGTATTTCTGTGTTATACTCCTACATAAGGGTATGCTTGGGGAGGGCCTAAGAAAGCTATTTGCAGAGTGTGTAACAGCAGTATAGCCTACATGCCTGTGTGTTTGGGCCTCTGCCAGGCCTATGGAACAGTCACATACATCTTTGCATGGTGTCATGGATATGTAGTTGAATGTGAGGTACACCTTACACATAACAGGAACAGTAGGTGTATATTTCAGTGAAGCAGTGCATATGGATTAGTACTCCTTTCATGACATACAAGCAGTGTCTACTGTAATTATTGTCAGTATCCATTGTGTAATAGCCCACCATTCTGACTGACTTCAGTACTTTTCTGTGGGATTCTGAGGGACACAGCTAAAATATGTTTCACAATCAGGGGCATCCCTGGAAAGTTGACTGAGTTAGGAGGTATGGCCTCTGCCCTACTCAGATATGCCAGTGTTTGTGCTGCTATGATACTGTGTGGAGGTTGTAAAGTGCCTCTGCAACATTATTTTCTGCTTGATTGGCTGCTTCTCACATCACACTCATGTAATGCAATCCCACAACAATTGCTGATCCACAGAACAGGCTTTGTTTTATGGCCTTCCTATATTTCATTAACATTCACTCATTGTAATAAATAATATATTTTTTGCAGCACATATATCTGGTGTTGCTTAGTGGTACTTCATGCAGTCTTATGTATCCAAGGTCTGGGTTCGAGACTGATGACGGTATTTTAATTTTGCTGCTGAGCAGAACAAGGGCCCTGACCTAGAGTGACTAAGGCACTTTTAAGCAGTTGTAAGTGGGTTTGCGTGGGTTTGCACTATGCTTAGAGATGCTTAGCTAAGCGCACACATGTGCACACTCGCTTAAACCTGCTTACTACTGCTTAAAAGTGCTTACTTTTGCTAACCCCCGCTCTAATTTCTTTGAAAGAAAAGAAAATGGGGAGATAGGAAAGTGGTGAAAAAGGGGGCACAAAGAGGGAAAGACAGTAGGAAAACAAGCTCGGGATGTGCAGGATGGGTGTAGGGAAGATCCATAGCTGCCCATTTCTTTACCAGCAACAGCTGTGCATATGTTGCAAATTTGGAGTGAAATTTGAAAACTTCCACCCCTGAGAGAGGGGTGAGGACAACATAGTTTGTTGTACTGCCAATTAGAATTATCAGTGTACATGTCCAATGGACATGTGTGTGAAATGGGCTATATATGGGGCATAATTTTTCTTCAGGTACAGATTGCCCTTTTTTTTTTTTCAGGGGAGAGTGGAAAGTGAGGTAGAGGAAGTAGGTATATTTGAGGAGGTAGGTTGGGTAGGTAAACAGACAAGACAAACAAGATGCATACAGGGGCGGAGTATGACACATGGGGTGGGTGAACACAATTGACGGGGACGGATGTTTGGAAATTGCAAGCCCATGAGCCCACAGATGGTAACAGTGGGACTGAGATCCCCACCCATGGACAGTCACCACTGGACCTTCACAGACCCGAGGGTCACTGTGCTGGGGGCTGCATAGGAGGGGCAGGCTCACCCATGAGTCGTGCCACTCTCACCTCGAGCTGGCATAGGGGATCACGACTAAACACTGGATCTCACTACGTACCGCAACCCGGACCCTTCGGAGGGTGACAGGAGGCCCTTCTCCACCCTCATTTGCAGGGGGAGGTGAGCCCCATCCCCTGCAGCGCTTCCACCGGAAGGTGGCACAGGACCTACGGAGGAGGGTGGCCCAGGCTGGGCACCAGACCTGCTGGTGCCAGGTGCAACTGCCAGCTGAGGAGGGACAGGTGGGTCCGCTGGGACTGGCCTTCCCATACGTTCTGTGATTAGGTGTGTTTAATTACAACATTGACAACAGCATTCCAAGTTAGTTGTAACAACATGCAGTAATATTCCCATTAACCCAACACACCAGGGTTACAACAATTGAACAGCAAGCATAACACATGCATGTATTGAACAACAGTGGACATTACAACAGCATGCAGGGATGATTGGTGGCAACAGGCCACCAAGATCGTGGTGTTTTAACAGGGGGCATGCATCAAAGTAAGTGCAGTTTTTTTTATAACAATAGGACATATGTCCCAACAAATGTTATGAGATTAGACATACCCATTGAGGTGTGGAATTGCATTGTTTATGCACATGGATTAGGGTGTAAAAAGAAACCTCCATTGACATCTTATTAGTACTTTAACTGTACACTACATTCCTATTGACTGCAGGTGTATATCCCCTACATGTATTCTTACACTAGGCAACATGCATTTGATTGCATTATGGGTTTTGCTACTTCATTATATACCTGACCTATATCTGACATAGTAACTGTCCGGGATAGAGATGTTACTGCTACATACTTGCATTAAATTGACTTGTTTATGTATCTGCACATCTGGATGTGTTCACATGCCTTTTTCACTTGTTTTCTACACAACCCTACTTTTCAGGTAGCACACTAACATTTCTGGGGAACACCTTGACAAGCTACTTGTATGCCAGATTTACCTATGCATGTCAGCCATTTCAGAACTGTTGAGGACTGTTACATACTTCACAGCTACTGGCATTTCCTTCATCCACTTTATATGGGACTGCACTACTGGGGGTTGTCAGCACTTAATACAACAGTAACATTTCTTCACTGCAAGGGTACAGTAACATTTATGAGTAACTGGCACATACACACTGCAAGTATTATACCTTTCTTATTTACATTAGAACACTTTTCTACAGGCTCTCTCCTTTATTTGACATTACACTGCATACAGTAGACCTATTCAGGACATATTATACCTTTATTGATAGGTTACAAGACTGCTTTTCAGGCTCACTCACTTTTTATCTATGACAGTGCATGCAGAGATAGTATTCCAGACATGTTTTTGCTTTATTCATGGGTTACTACACTATATTCCTGGCTATCTCACGTATGATATGTAACAGTACATGCAGAGGATTTATTCAGGGAATTAATGTTTTATGCTTCACAGCTACTGCCACCTCCTTCATTCACTTCCTATGGGACTGCACAACTGTGGGTTGACAGTACCTAATACAACAGTACTATTCTTTATTGCAAGGGTACAGCAACATTTCAAAGTAAGTGACACAGACACACTCCAAGTTTTATACCTTTATTAATTACATTGAACACTCTTTTCTACAGGCTCTCTGCTTTACTTGTTATTACAGTGCATACGGAAGACATATTCAGACATATTATACCTTTCTTGATAGGTTACAACACTCTTTTTCAGGCCTGCTCACTTATATGTTATGACAGTACATGCAGGGATAGTATTCCAGAATTATTTTACCTTGATTGATGGGTTAGTACACTCTATTTCTGGCTCACTGACATTTGATATATAACAGTACATGCAGAGGATTTAATCAGGACATTTTATTGCTGGATTATTGGGCTGAAACACTTTTGTCATGCTCACTCACATATATCATGTAACAATACATGCAGAATATTTACTAACCCCCTGCCTGGTTGCGCAGCCTTAGCAGCCTATCTGCATAGGCTTGCTGATTCATAGCACGAGCACCTGCAGCTGTGGAGTAAATAAAGGGATATTGAGACATACCTATCCATTATCTAGACTATATTAGCATGTCTTACATACTGCATTCCATGGCTACCTACTTAGTAGTGGGGCATCACGCATTTCACGGGCCTCCTGGATCCACTGGTTCAGAAGGTCCGGCTTCCACCTCTTCAGGTCTGCATGGTGGTGACGGACCTGCTCACCAGTCCGAGAGATGCCTGTGGCACTGGTGAGTTCATGAGCCAACCGGTTCCAAGCCTCCGCCTTATACTCTGTTCCTTGGAACTGGCCCTGTAGGAGTCGAGTCTCATGCCAATGGACTAAGAGCCAAACCATATATCTTGACTCATCGATGCCCCAGCGTTCCGCTCGAAAGCGTGTACCCTCTCCAGCACCAGACATTCTAACTGCAGATGGGAGCTACAATCAGTTATGGCGAGTATTCCCGCCTGTGCGGCTTAAATATGTCGCATTTCCCACACTTTTCTGTGATTGGCCATTTTTGAATATTCTCAGCTGACTGCAGACCTGCTTAGCAATGGTTAATCAAACATTTATTACTATATATATATGTTAAAAGTAGATGCTTGTCCTAAGGTGTTGTGGCTTAGTGGTTCAGTACTTTGATTATGGTGCCCAGTGTCCTGGGTTCAAACCTTATCATTGCTTTTTATTTTACTACTGTCCAGACAGGTTAGGGGGCGTGGCTGTGTTTAAGCAACTTTGCTCTACGTTGCTCCACATTGCCCGACGGTGCGATGGTAGTCACTGCGCGCACCTCCGCACAAACCAATTGTGTTGGGTAAAGCGTTATTTAGCTATGGGCAACTATTTTGCGCTGGGTAAAGTGCGATTAAGCTATGGGGAACTACATTATGCTGGGCAAAGCACGAGTTAGCTGGGGGCAACTATATTGCGCTGGGTTAAGCATTGCTTAACTGCGGACAATTATATGTCAGGTGCCTTTATAAGTATACATTTTGTTCACTGATACATAAGCCATTTGAATGCTTTTTAGTAAAAGTTTCATCATATAGGTCAGGAATAATTTCATATACTAATTTGGAACAGAAAATAGGAAGGGGAGTGGTGGGACTCGAACCATGAATGCCTCCGCTTTGTGCGGACGCTCTACCACTACGCTATTACTATTTGGAACAATTTGCATAAACATTCCTTATTATGCTCTTCTATGTCGACATTGCTAACTGCAGCTAAGCAATGAGCACACCCGGGCACACACACGCAAATACGGGCAGCTATATTGGGAATTAGAAAAAAAAATTAATGTTTTACTTTTTATAACTGTACTGGAGTTTACAATGTCAGGGAGTGTGGTGTTGGGTACATGGACATTTGAGCAGACTCGCTCTTGTGTGTTGACATTTTGTTTTTTAACACACTTGCAGGGGCGTAGACCTTCATTGCTCGGCAGTCGGACACACCCCCTGCTTGCCTGCACGGTCCGTGTTGGACTTGGGGTTGAGTCAGCGTGCCCTCATGAATATTCATGGCACGTTGACGTCATACCGTTCAACTACAGCCTCCGAGTAAGACTTATTTAGTCTTACATGGAGGATTTGTGAATCCGGGGGTATGTCTTTTTAAATGTGTATAGAAATGCTTTTCTAGGGGTTGTTATAGTTATACATTTTCATTGGTTAATGACATGATTAAGTGATTATTTAAAGCTGCTTTTTTTGTATTGAGTGTTCTGACGAAGACAATTTTGTTATGGTCGAAAGTACTTAACTACAGTTTGTGGAATTACATGTGTCTTTGCAGATAAAGGTTTAACACTTTTCTTTGGTGTGGTGATTCTCCTTCATTCAGTGGTTTACTTTATTTTGTTTTACATTGTTTACCAGTATTCAGGGGATTTAGTGATTTTGATTTTGTTAAACCTTTGAATGGCATTAGATGAAACCTTAGATGTTGCTGAAGAAAGCTTTCTTTGATATTTGTACTGTAAGTTGCCTGTCTTGAGAGATATCCAGTATTATTTGTATTACTAATTATGCAACTAAACATATATTTTCATACTTCTGTAAATGTCTCAATAAACATGCACTGACAGAGAAATTTCTTGTTGTCATGTCAAAGCTTATGTCTGTTTAACAAAAATGATCTGTCGCTATATGTCTAGGTTGTATAGTTTTCAAGATGTGAAAATGTGTTTTTAAAACTAGAAAAAATATAATTTGGGGTTTATGTGTATTATATTTTACAGTATTTATGGAAAAGACTATAAATACACTGACTATAATCACTGTAAAATATTTCTTACTGATAACATTACAGTTTGCACAATTTGATAGCTTTTATTTTTCCCAAAACATTTACATTTGTTTATCTTATGCTTTTTAATGTATTTTTCATAAAATGCTCTGGAATGCAAGATGTGTATAGGCTGCTAGAATTGTGACATTTTACACCATACAGGTGTTAATGTGTTGTTTCATAGGTAGGCAGTTAGCTTAAATTGTTGTTTGATAGGTGGGCAGTTAGCTTTTTTCAATGGTTTTGCAGTAGTGTTAATTTCTTAAGGGAGGGAGATTAATCTGCAAAAGGCATTTGAGATGGACTGAATTGTGTATACATTTCTTTTGCAGGCTACAGCAATTCATCATCTTCTTTCAGCTGTTCCCGTTAGGGGTCGCCACAGCGGATCACCTGTTTCCATTTCTTCCTGTCCTCTGTATCTTGTTCTGCACACCAACCACCTGCATGTCCTCTCTTACCACATCCATAAACCTTATATTAGGCCTTCCTCTTTTCCTGTTACCTGGTAGCTTCATCCTTAGCATCTTTTTCCCAATATAATCAGCATCCCTCTTCAGCACAAGTCCAAACTAATGTAATCTTGCCTCTCTGGCTTTGTCTCCAAACCTTCCAACCTGGGCTGGCCCTCTAATATATTTATTCCTAATCCTGTCCACCCTTGTCACATCTAGTGCAAATCTTAACATCTTTAACTCTGCCACATCCAGCTCAAACTCCTGCCTTTTTGAAAATGCCACTGTCTCCAGCCCATATAACATAGCTGGTCTCACTACCCTCTTGTAGACCTTCCCTTTCACTCTTACAAGTACTCATCTGTCACAAATCACTCCTGACACTCTTCTCCACCCACTCCATCCTGCCTATACTCTCTTCTTCACCTCTCTTCCACACTCACCGTTACACTGAACTATTGACCCCAAGTATTTAAAATCATCCACCTTCGCCACCTCTACTCCTTGCATCCTCACCATTCTTCTATCCTCCCTCTCATTCACACACATATATTCTGTCTTAGTCCTGCTGACCTTCATTCCTCTTCTCTCTAGAGCATATCTCCATCTCTCCAGGGTCTCCTCCACCTGTTCCCTACTCTCACTACAGATCACAATGTTATCTGCAAACATCATAGTCCATGGGAACTCCTGTCTGATCTTGTCTGTCAACCTGTCCATCACCACTGCAAATAAGAAAGGGCTCAGAGCTGATCCTTGATGTAACCCCACCTCCACCTCAAATGCATCTGTCACTCCCACCGCAGATCTCACTGCTGTCACACTACCCTTGTACATATCCTGTACCACTCTTACATACTTCTCTGACACTCCTGACTTCCTCATACAATACCACAACTCCTCTCTAGACACCCTGTCATATGCTTTCTCTAAGTCTACAAAAACACAATGCAACTCCTTGTGACATTCTCTGTACTTCTCCATCAAAATTCTCAGAGCAAACATTGCATCTGTAGTGCTCTTTCCTGGCATGAAACCATACTGCTGTTCACTAATCATCATGTCCCTTCTTAACCTAGCTTCCACTACTCTTTCCCATAACTTCATGCTGTGACTGATCAATTTAATCCCTCTATAGTTACTACAGCTCTGCACATCACCCTTATTCTTAAAAATCGGTACCAAAACACTTTTTCTCCATTCCTTAGGCATCTTCTCACTTTCTAAGATTTCATTAAACAATCTGGTTAAAAACTCCACTGCCATTTCACCTAAACACCTCCATGCTTCCACAGGTATGTCATCTGGGCCAACAGCCTTTCCATTCTTCATTCTCTTCATAGCTGTCCTTACTTCCTCCTTGCTAATCCATTGTACTTCATGATTCACTATCCCTACATCATCCAACCTTCTCTCCCATTCATTCTCTTCATTCATCAACCCCTCAAAGTACTCTTTCCATCTCCTCAACACACGCTCCTCACTTGTGAGCATGTTTCTCTCATTATCCTTTATCACCTTTACCTGCTGCACATCTTTCCTAGCCCGGTCCCTCTGTCTAGCCAATTGGTACAGGTCCTTTTCTCCCTCCTTAGTGTCCAACCTTTCATACAACTATTCATATGCCTTATCCTTAGCCTTCACCACCTCTCTCTTTGCCATGCACCTCATCTCCTTATACTCCTGTCTAATTTCTTCATCTCTCTGACAATCCCACTTCTTCTTTGCCAACCTCTTTGCCTGTATACTCTTCTGTACTTCCTAATTCCACCACCATGTCTCCTTGTCATCCTTCCTCTGTCCTGATGTGATACCAAGCACCTTTCTAGCCATCTCCCTTACTAGCTCTGCTGTAGTTACTCAGCTATTTGGTAATTCTTCACTGCCACCCAGTGCCTGTCTTAACTCATCCCTGAACTCCACCTCAAAACTACCCTTTTTCAATTTCCACCATTTGATCCTTGGTGCTGCCCTCACACTCCTCCTCCTCTTCTTGATCACCAACATCATCCTACAAGCCACTATCCTATGCTGCCTAACTACACTTTCTCCGGTCACCACTTTACAGTCTCCAATCTCCTTCAAACTGGCCCTCCTACATAAGATATAATCCACCTGTGTGCATCTTCCTCCACTCTAGTATGTCACCCTATGCTCTTCCCTCTTGTTAATTCACCACAGCCATGTCCATCCTTTTCGCAAAATCCACTACCATCTGACCTTCTGCATTCCTTTGTTTAACTCCATACCTACCCATCACTTCCTCATCCCCTCTGTTCCCTTCACCAACATGCCCATTGAAATCTGCTCCAATCACCACTCTCTCACCCTTGGGTACAGTCATCACCACTTCATCCAGCAGGCTACAGCAATTACAGGGACAATATTCTAGCTGCTTGATGTATTAAGTGAGTTGCAAGTAAAGTAATTTTCCAGAATCTTTCTTATGGTAGGCAAAATAGAAATGTGTTGAAAGTCTGATGGATTGCAGGGACTGGGTTTCTTAGAGAGAAGTTTTACAATTGCATTTTTACCAGTTATTAGGCATAATATTAGGTGTAATACATAGGTTGTAGATGTGTTTTGGTGGGGTAATGATGTTGTCGTTATAGTGATAAATAAACCATGTGTGAAGGTTGTCTTTGCCCTGGGGGGGGGGGGGCTATCACATTTAATTTGCTCAAGCAGAGGGAGGATGTTCTTGGGTGCGATGGTTCTGAAGTAGAATGAAGAATTGTACGGAAGAGAGGTGGGAGTGTCAAAATCAGTCTGGATTTGGCTGGAGAAAGAGCTATGAACATTGCTGTAATGAGAAAGGAAATCAGGAGGAGAAAGTTGAGTGGATGTGGAATTCATGGAGGGAAGGCTCTTCAAGTGTACACGTCTTGAGATAAAGGGATGGGATTTCTTACAACTCTTCATCATTTTCCTTCTTTTGTTATACAGGTTAATTGACTTTTTACTGTGGAAATAAAACAAAAATACTTCCTCTTCAGCATTGACTGTCAGAATTAAAATAGACTTTCCAACCCTCTGAAAAATAACCAGGAATAATATAAACAGTTATAAAATTGCAATAGGCAGGAAAACCCTTATAAAAAGCTGGACATGAACCTTTAGATAACAGTGTATGTATGGGCAAAGAACAGCTACTCACCTGATGGGATGATTCAGAGACACATAGAGTGCATTTTGAAAACCTGAGAAATTTCATAGCTTGAATAACATGTATATGGCTGCATAACTATATGGTAATAAATGATAGCATTATAATTAAGGCAGCTACATATGCAAAGAATGGTAAATAATATGGTAGAGGGACTCAGAAGCATATATATTTCATATTGAGACATACTAACTCCAGTATTATACAATGACTAGCCGTTAACATTGTAAACGAGCACGCTGATGGGCCAGTCCAACCTGCATGCCCATTGAGAATATACAATGGAAAAAGGTCCAGTCGCCCGGACTTTTTTCCACTGATATATTCTTTAATTTTAAAGGTTTTTTTTCAAAAGAAAAAAAGTGTAGCAACGGAGATCTTCTTTTCTCCGTTGCTTACTTTCTCGTGCACTGATGTACTGGCTATGCTTGGGAATGCAAGTTCCAAACGCATGTGTAGTACATCAGATAGGGCAAGGAGGAGAAAGCCAGAGGTGGAAGGACAGCATGGCGCCATTATGCAAGGACATTATTAAAGAAAAGTAAGTATTTGTTTTCTTAAATAATGTCATTGTATAATAGCAATAACCCACATCTGTGTGTGGGTAATTCTAGATTTACCCATGATTGTCTTTGTTTGGCCACTCAGGCTTCACCCTTGTGACCAAACCACACTAACCGTGGGTAAATCTAGCATTACCCACACCCAGATGTGTGTTATTGCTTAATTTTTGACCATAGCTAAAACGTGGAGTTAGAGGAGACAGACTATGAAAGCATTTACAGGATAGCCACCACAATAATAAATCTGCATATGCATGAAGCTGTTATCAAGGACAGTAGTCATTGTGTTCTTCACCCCCCAAGGTACAGAGTCATCCATCTGTTTCTAAAATATTGTGCCGTTCATAATATGGAAATTGTGGGCCACCGCTCCATAAACAGAAATACCATTCAGTACGTGGTCATGATGAATCCCTCTCATATGCAGGCCCAGGGGATGTGTGGATTCCCTATCCCAGTGGATAACAAGATACATGTGGCATTGAGAATACTAGCTACAGAGACATTTCTGCAACCAGTGAATGATATAGTAGGGATATCACATGCATCTGCGTCAAGGATATTGCATAAGATTACCTGTTCCTTAATACTACATTTTATAGAGCCAAAGCAGTGCAGGATTTTTATGACATAGCCAAATTTCTTCAGTTAGTGGTGGCCATAGACTGCACTCATACTGCAATAAAGGCCCCACCTGAAAACAAGGGCAAAGGTTTAAAACTTTGTCAATTGCCAGGTGGCCTGTAATGCACAAGGTATAACATATAATGCACCCAGGCAGAGCCCACATCTTCCATTGTGCTATAATGTACATAGCCTGGGTACATTGTGCATTAGACTTAGGCTATCCAAATAACAGTTTACTCAGTGCAGATCACTCATTATAGGTTCATAAATTAGTACTAGGCTAATTGCCCTTGCGAAAATTTTAAGCCTAGCCAATGATCCCTTGTGAGACTCAAACCCTGCACCTTGTGTTTGCAAGGCAAACACATTAACCATTAGGCCACCCTCCCAACCCAACCACATTCAGCTGGGGAGCATACCTCTCAACTGTACAGATTTACAAAGAATGTCCAGATTTTTTGCTCATATTTTGGGTCCGTTTCTTACAAAATTGTGGTTTTCTGGCAAATCATTGAGGGTTGAATTCAGAAAATAATGACAGACATTTGGGTTTCAGACTTCATACCCTTCCAAAAATTCATGATAATAAAAATAATGTTGTTCTATCAATTTTCTAAGTTCATAAGAGCAATATTTAAAAAGTGTCTCTATTTCTGGGCTTCTGTCCCCCCACTATTGATGGCTTTGTCCAGATTTCTTGATATAAGAGGTTGAGAGATTATGGTGGGGAGAGCTGCAGTGTCATGTGATAACAATAGTGTGTGTGTGTGTGTGTGTGTGTGTGTGTGTGTGTGTGTGTGTGTGTGTGTGTGTGTGTGTGAGTGTGTGTGTGTGTTGTGTGTGTTGTGTGTGTGTGTGTGTGCGCGTGTGTGTGCACGTGTGTGCATGTGTGTGTGTGTGTGTGTGTGTGTGTGTGTGTGTGTGTGTGTGTGTGTGATGAGTATTTTTGTGTGTCTGTCTGTCAGACATGTCCAGGATATTTGGAAGACAGGGTAGATTGACCAGGATGAGGGTGCTGTCTCCATTATTTTGAAAGTGTGTGGTGGTGGGTTCTGAAAATGTCTAATTGTGTGTGTGCCCTGGGATACAACACCAGCAGATGTTGCAGTACTGTGCCAGGATATAGTGGACATGTCCAGGGCATCCTCAGAAGATAATTGCTCTGACTGCATATGTCGCTGTCCATAGGGGATCTGTCTCCAGGAAGGGTCACAGGCACAAACCACATCATGTTGAGAGGACAGAGTGCTCAATGACCATGAGCAGCGGTTCATGCGTCACCTGGACTCAGTATGAACACTCCATCTGCATGTTCATCCAGTTCACAATGTACTTCTCTCAACACTGGATGGTAGTATGGAGGTGGTGGCAATTCATGTTACTGACTGTGCTATTCCCCTTGAATGGCAGCCTTCTCAGCCACAGAAAGATGTTGACCAGCCATAGGAAGTGTCAGTCATGAGGTGTGGCTGTGTAGATGATATACCGTAGAGAAAGCACCCTACATCACATATACTCCCTCAGGTCATCTTACAGACCATGTAAAGCAATGCATGTGCTGGTGTCTGCCTCTCCCTATATTATGTCCCTGCAGAAATATTAGGTACCAGTCCTAGAGATACCTAGTTTAGAAGTTTGGTGAAACAAATGACATGCTCATCCTCCGATACATTATCCACTGACATCATCATCTTGCTGTACAGGGTTTGCAGCAGCCAATGGGGAACTGTGTTGCAGGTGATGAGATCTCTTCCTGAGCAGATCTGACTGCATCCTCCTGTTCATGTGTGTCATGCTGGGTTTCTGGGGTGAGTTGTACAGGCATAGAAGCGATGCCCATGGAATGGGGTGAGGATGTGACCATCACATTGCCAGTGTCTACCACTGGCACTGTGACCTATGATTGTGCAGGATTTGACTTCTATCATCATCAAAGCCAGACAGCTCTTCAACCTCAGACAGCCCTCTATCCATAGTGGAGGATGTTGATAATACAGAACCTGTGAAGATAGCAAGAAAAGGTCACTCAAACTAAGGCTGCACACTTCACCATTTCCTGCAGTCCTTTGGCTAAACTACTACTATGTAATAAAAGTAGCATACCTTATGCCAGTGACTTCTGCACTTGAAGTGCAGATGTTTCTGAAAGTTGTCATAGCTGTACATTCTATTAACATGCACATTTAGTTACTGTGGCAGATAGTCATCCATGCTAAAACATACCCACCTGGGGCATCGTCAACACATATGACTAGTGGCTGTCTATCACTCCACTGTAGATTGCAGAATTGTTTAGAACCCCATGCAGAGATGTCAGGAACTCCTCTATCTTTGTTAGTTTTTTTGGCTGGTGGGATTCCTCCTGTGCAAGGCGGGCTGCCTGAGTTCTGGCAGCTCTGGTAGCACTGCTCATGTCAGTAGCATGTTGTCTGACTTGACTGTAAGTTCCATTTTGAGCTATCAAATTATAGGCCCATAGCAATACTGCCACCATTGGCCAAAATCATGGAGAAGTGTATACACAAACAACTCCTTCACTATCTTACCATGAACAAATTACTAACAGACACACAACATGGTTTTAGACCCCATCATAGTACAACCACTGCTCTTCTCTCTTTCACCGACACTATCAATCAAAATCGAAATGACAAAAAAATATCCTCAGCATTATTTCTTGACTTATCGAAGGCCTTCGATATGGTGAACCACCAGCTACTACATCATACACTAGAAAATCTCCAACTAGACAAACAAGTTCTAGATTGGTTTCATGGCTATCTCTCTGATAGGAAACAAGCTGTACTTTGGCATACTAAACTTTCCAACCTCCTACCCAATACTATAGGAGTACCCCAAGGATCCATACTGGGGCCTCTTCTGTTTACTATTTTTATAAATGACCTGTATAAAGCCATCCCTGAAGCAACCTGCATTCAATATGCAGATGACTCGACATTAGTCTGTGCTGACACTACTCCTGACAACCTATTATCCAAAACCCAAACATGTTTCAGGGCAGTAGAGAACTGGCTATTAGGACGTAAATTGATCCTTAACCCAAACAAAACCAAATTACTACTCTTCCAACCCACTCAAAAGACCACACCTCTATCCTTTTCTATCCAATCCAAAATGGGACTGTCATCTCTCCAGACTCCTATACCAAACTATTAGGAGTTTCCATAGATAACAGACTTAGATTTGATATCCATATTAATCAGACCATCAAAACCGTTAATAAAAACTTGGGTCTCTATACGGATCAAATCTTTTCTAACCCCAATAGCGAAAGTGACAATGGCCGCTCACATCTTCTCTCTACCCTCCTGTATGCCTCCCCTATACTCACTAATCTTAAAACAGTGGAAATAAACAAACTTTCACGCTGTTATAATCAGATTGCTAGATTTGCAACAGGAATGCCCTATAGAACACACCACTGTGTTAACCTAAGAAACTTAGGCTGGTTAGAACTCACTAACCTGCTACAGCAGACCCAACTCATGGAAGCATTTAAAATCCTGAACCAACCTGACAAAACCCCAGCTGAATAACTTAATAAGGCCCTATAATAATCTCAGTAGTCTGCGTTCCTCCAATAAGCTACTAGTTCAAACAGTCAAAGCTAACAATGTAGGTGGTGACTCACTTTTTAGCAATGCCATTGGCAAAATATGGAACTCCCTTCCTCCCAGCCTTTCCTGCACTTCCTCCCTATGCATTTTCAAAAAAAGGTTAAACCAACATCTAAAGTTATATTGGCTCTGTCAATGCTCAAGTCCTGACTAATCCTCTCTCTCACAAGTATAGATACTTCCCTAGATGCATCCCCCTCGCTCTTACTTCTTTCTCTCTCATCTAAACTGAAGTGGTTAGACTAGATGGAGAATCAGCATGCTAGAAGTAGTATTAATATGTTGTACCCCTGATATTGTTTATGATCAACTTATTTTTTTACTACATCTCCTTTGTACCATTTTCTAGTATAGGAAACTAATTTGTTTTGTTTGTTCTTTAGTTCTATGTATTGTTTTGTTACTGAGTCCTATGTATTATCTAAATGCATTATATTCATTCACTGTGGAGCTTTTCTCCCCGGGCCTCCGCTGAAAATGGACATGTATCCAGTCGGACTTTCCCGGTCAACAAATGTGAAATAAAAATAAATAAAAAAATTTTGGCCACTGATAGCATTTATTTCAGCAATCACATCATGCCAGACATGGTCATGGAAGGTCCTTTCAAACCTTTCATAACTGATCATCCTTCAACCATGGAGAAGGAAGACATGTATCAGAATGGAAGAACTTGCCCTTCTTCTGTTATCCATGTTTTGGCAAGATTATCTGAAACTGAGAGGAAATACTCCATTAAGAAATGTTTTGAAAGTACTTGCCATAGTCCTACATAGCTATAAACACTAGGGGGAAGGGGTGGCAAGAACCATGTAGAATGTAAATATGCAAGCGTAGATAGATACATATAAATGCGGTATTCAAGGGAAGGTGTGCACTCCTACTCCACATAAACAGAATACTTTTCTTATGATATTCAAACATAATTTTGACAAGTGGATGGGAAAATGCAAATTCATCCTCCATTTGGCATTCATGTCCCTTATGGGTAGGGTCAACAAGTAAATGTCCCATAATATCCTTGATGTGCCTGACTGGGTTATCTGCACACAAAATATAAGGGCTAAAAACTACCATATGAATTTAAGGTGAGGCTGCTTAAGATTCTCACAGATCAATAGCATAGTAAGTACTTAAGAATGTATGAACCTATAATAGAAAACCACAGCATAAATTTTAGGGCGCAGCATCCTTCTAATAATAGTTAGGTGTGGGCATGTAAATCAGTCTCTTAAATGGCTGTCATTGGGTAAACTTGGTTTTATTAATCATAACAAAGAGTGCAATATCAGATGTATGTGGCTGTGTATATATATTAGTGATGAATATAAACGTTTAGTTGTTGATTTAATGTGGATAAAAGTATGGATTCATTAGCATTAATGCACATCATCCAGATTGTACAATTCCAGCACATCTTCAGAGTCACTGGCACAATCTACTGTGCTGCATACCTTGTCCTGATTGGTTTTAGTAATTATGTCGTCTGCATTTCTACTGCATATAGAGACCAAGAAAAAAATGGACACCTATTGTTAATATTGTAATTATTTAATTATCCCACCGATATTGAGCACTCTGCTGTTTCAAGCTTCCTTAAGAAGATCCTGTGGCCTTTGTTTTAATATGACATATTCACAGGGTATGATAGCAAAATCATTGAGCCAGAGTGATTCCTTTAGATCAACTGCTGTACTGCTATCTCCTAATTGCATCAGTTCAATAGAGAGCTTTTATTAATTAACAAATAAGTTCACCACTGTGTGCTCATAGCTCAAGAAAAACAAGGAGTCAGAATTTTAGCATTTTCATTCCTTTACTATCAGAACTTCTTCAGAAACATTTCATTTAAAAATTGGACCATTTAAATACAGTCAAACAAATTACATCATAATATTTAATACTTTGAACAAGTAATTAAACCAACATTACATCAAAATATAAAACATGCATGAAAAACTTCTCAATGAGTAGAAATATAATGTGTTACATCACTTTCAAAATTTGTAAAAAAGACATTTATATTAATCAATATAAAGAATAATATCTTATATATATTTATATTTCAGTAAACTTTTAATGGAAATGGTTTCATTCAAACCTGGACTCACATCAGCCCTAAGAAATCTTGCCACTTCAATTTTAACATTTCCAGATAATTGTTGCTTGAATCATAAAACCTATTACTACCCATCTGTTCCAAAACTAAAAAATAAAACTTATGAAAACATTCACAACTTAAACTGTGTCTTGCCAAAGCATAATTTAAGTCCTTATTCTTAATGGTTCTAAGATGCTCTCCCATTCGATCCGTGAGGGCCCTAGTTGTCTTACCTACATAGAAGTTATAACAGGACCCACAAATAGCCAAATAAACAATACTTGTACTTTGGCACTCACATTTGTGTCAAGGTTTAAATAAAAACTTATGGTGTTTAAACATAAATGTACTTAGGTTCATAGATTCATAGGTTCATACTAGGCTATCTGCCCTGGGGCAATTACAAGCCTAGCCCGATTCTGTATGGCTTACGCCACCCCTTGATTTGAGTATACTGTGCCCTTTTTTAAGGTTTAGTTTACTGTGCCTCTGTCTAACAGTGACACGGGAGTAATCCCTGGGACAAACCTATGATCCCCCATCCACTTATCGAGATTCCTCTTGAAGAGATTCAGTGAAGTGCTCTGCCTCACATGAACTGGAATTCTATTCCAGAGCGAAGGGAGCCTCTGGGTTATGAACCTGTCCCTCCAGCAAGTTCTATTTATTTCTGTGCTGAGGTTCAAGTCCCTCGAGCGTGTGGCTCTAAGGGATTTAGATTTACTGAGGTGGAGCATGTCCATTAATTCTGGATTTGACATAGCTTTGTATGTCAGGCATAGATCGCCTCAGTAGGCGGTATGCAACTGAGTAGAGCTGGAGTTTTTTTTAACCGAGCAGTATATGGCATCTGTTTGAGACCCTTGATCCTCTTGGTGAGATACTTTTGGGGTCTTTCTAATTGCTGCAGGTGTCGGGTAAGGTACATCCCAAAAGGGGCATTGTATTCTATGATGGGCCTGATGAGGGATGAATAAAGTGGCACGATTACCTCTCTTGATCTAGATGTGAAACCCTTCGTGATGAGGTGGGCTATGTAGAAGGTCTTTCTAACCACTTTGGCAATGTGGTTTTCAAAGGAGAGATTGCTATCAACTTGGGTCCCCAGGTCCCTAATAACTTTCTCTGTACTTAATGGGTTTCCGCCTATGTGGTAATTTGTGGGCACATTGTTTTTGCCAAAGGGTATGACTATACATTTTTTGGCATTTAGCTTTAAACCATGGTGCTGGCACCAGTTATCTGTCACTGTGAGACCTTTTTGAAGGATGTTTGTGTCAGCTGGAGAGTTGATTATGGCGCCCAGTTTGCAGTCATCTGCGAACTTGGTGAGCCATAGTCCTCCCACGTTTGCCTGTACCTCGGAAAAGTATATACCGAACAAGAGTGGTCCCAGGACAAAACCCTGTGGGACGCCACTTGTGACCAGTTTTGAGTCTGACATGGCTCCAGCAACTCTCACTCTGTGGGTTCTGTCTTTGAGCCAGTTTGCAACCCATCTTGTGACATAGGGGTTTATATTTAAGCTGGATAGCTTATCTATGATACCCGAGTGGGGTATTGTGTCAAATGCCTTTGCAAGGTCCAGATAGGCTGTGTGGACTACCTTCCCTTCATCTATGGCTTTGGTAACTGTTTCAAAGAAGTCAACCAGGTTCAAAAGGCAGGATCTGCCCTTGACAAAGCCGAACTGGGTAGGATCTAGTGTCTGTAGGTCCCCAATGTCTTTGTTTACGAGCTCCATGATGATCCTCTCCATAGCCTTGCAGACTAAGCTAGTCAGGCTTATGGGGCGATAGTTTCCAGGGTCCGTAGATGCTCCACCTTTGTGGAGTGGGACCATTGTTGCTGTACGCCATTCTGTGGGCACATATCCTGTAGTGAGGCTGAGATTGTATAGCTGTTTTATTTGAGGGATTAGTTCCTCTTGTAGTTCATGTAGGACGCAACCTGGGACACCATCTGGTCCCATGGAAGCAGTGTTTTTTGCTTTGGAGAGGGCAGCCTTCACCTGAGCATCTGAGATGTTTGGGAGGCAGCCCTCTGCCGGGATAGATATTTGCTCTTTTGGGGGGGAGGGGGTGGAGAAGTTTACACTGAACCTGTCTGCCAAGATATTGGCGATGTCTGTGGGTTCAGTGTATTTTTTGTCATTTAGAATCAACTCAGAACAAGTCTGGGAGTTGCATCCCAGGTTTCTAACATAACTGAAAAAAGCCTTATGATTGTCTTTGGTGTCCTGTGCAATTTTTCTCTCGAAGCTCACCTTGGAGGATTTTATGAGGGATTGTAATTTTTTGCTAGTACTGATCAGAGATGCCTTCCCTATTAGGGATTTTTCTCTATCATGTAGTAGCTTCCTCCTTCTGTTGTACAGTTTATTTATGGCAGGGGTCCACCAGACTGGACGCCTGCCTTTGGATGATTGGGTCTTGGTTTTGTTTGGGATAGCATGATCCATGCATTCCTGGAGATGTCCGTAGAATGCATTTGTATAGGATTCTGCAGTTTGGGCTGTAGTTTCCACTGGCCCGGGGGCCTTGAAGGATTCCACTTCAGTTTTGAGAAGTGAGAAGTTCGCTTTTGAGAAGTTTTTCACTGTGGTTTTCTGGGCTGGGGGTGGGGTCGGGATGTGGACATCCAGTGAAATTAATTTATGGTCTGATCTTACCAATGAGGGATATACTTCTGGTGTGGAGCATAGAGTCCCCATGTTGGTAATGATCAGGTCTAGTATGTTGTCCCCTCTTGTGGGAGTGGTGACTAGTTGTTCCATAGCATTTGAGTTTATAATTTCCAGGAATCTTTGGGCTAAGGTGCTGGGGCTTGAGTAGTGCTTCCAGTCAATGTTTGGGTAGTTGAAGTTGCCCAATATAATGGTGTTCGGAGAGATCTTCATGTTCTCCAATGTTTTCAGGAAAGCCGAATGGGATTCCTGACTTTGAGAGGGTGGTCTGTAGGTTGCTATAAACTGAAAAGCAGTCTTGCCCACTGTTAGTTGCACATGGATGGTCTCCGATACTGTGCAATGCCACTAACCTGGAGGTGTGGATATCCTTGATAAATATGGAAACTCCCCTCCTTTTGTGGTTCGGTCCGGGTTTTGGGGCCGAAAAGCATGATATGAGGTATAGCCTGGTAGTGCTGGGGTGCTCTCTGGAGCCTTGAACCAGGTTTCTGTCACTGCACAGATATCGATGTTCTCCATACTGAGGAGAGCTTCGAGTGCGTGCATCTTGAGGTTAAGACTTCTGGCGTTTAGCAGCATTACCTTTAGTTTCTTGTTCCTTGTGCTGTCTATGGGGGTGGGTTTGACTTTTGAGCCTTGCCTAAAAAAGGCACTATGGGGGTGGCAAGAGCCTTTGCCAATATCCGAAAGCCCAGTGGTGACAGGTGCAAGCTGTCCCTAGTGAAGCAACGTGGCTTGTCAAGCATGTCATCCCAGGCTGACAGACACTGGATCCCCTTTGAATGACACCAAAATTTTAGACAATTGTTAAAATCGATCATTTTGTCTTTGTACTGTGGCATCATTCTAGGTGAGGGTAAGATGCTGCTCAAGGTCAGGGTCATACCAGCCTGGGCTACATGATCAGAGAGCTCCTCTATGTCTCTTTTCATGTAGTCCAGGGAGGTACGTCTCAGGTCATTCACACCAGCATGTACAATGACTGAGTCATATTTGTATTTGCTTTGGAGTGACCTGAGTGCTTGCGTTATGTGGCGGATCCTAGCGCCCAACAGGCAGCTCACTGTGACCTTCTCTTTATTCAGCCTGGTGAGCGGGACGTCAGTGTGTCTGACAATAGAGTCGCCTATAACAAGAGTATCAGGTGTGTTATTCAGCCTTAAGGGCTGTGGCTGCTTGGCACACTGACTTTGTGGGTTATGTGTTGTGTGTGTTTTGTTTTGAGGTAGCGTTTGCTTGGATATCTGCTTTGGAGGTCTCTGTTGCTTAGGTAGATTTTTATTTAGAGCCTACGAGTATGTTTTTGTGTATTTATGTGTTTGGTTTGCTGATGTGGTGGGACTATGCGATACTGGAATTGTGTTGTGTGAGGTTACCTTCTCCTCCTGACTGGTTACACCAGTTTTGAGATGAAAGAGCTCAGCCTCCAGTTTGGCTAAATAGTTGCATCTCTCACATATATTTGAACCTGTTTGGAGGAGGAGAGGGTTGTCCATGTACATGAGACAGTTGTAACATTGCCTCAAAATTCCCAGATTCACCAACTGGACTGGAGTGGAAACCATTGACTGATCTTTTGACATGCTAGAGTAATAGGGAAACTGAATTTAAGATGGACCAATAGAGGACAGGGTAATCGTAGAGAGTATAAGAGTAAGTAGTGCTTATGGTTTAATAGTGCTAACTTGTAGGATTACTTAATTGGACCAGTGAAGGGCCTTAGAATGATAATATGGTGTTTAAATTGAGAGATAGAGCAGTTCTAAGGGAAAAAGTGAAGAGAAGACTTTGTGGAGCCAGGAATAGTTTAAACCCAATTAGGCAGCACTGCCCGCTATTGCGCTATGCACAAAACCACGCAAAACCGTGCAAAAGAGGGTTTTAAGAGAGGAAGATGAAGGAGTTTTGGAATTGACCCAGAATGGCCAATAAAACTACAGTTTCAAGTCAGTAACCACTCCCACAGGGGCAGACAGGCTGCTCAATGTTTTTCACTGCCACTGATCAACAGAGAGACTTTCCTTTAGCCCAAGCAAAAAATGGCCTCACAGAAACTTACAAACAGTTTAAGAACAGCAAGCCTGTAAATGAACATTTTTAAATCTCAGAAAAGTGGGAAAAAAGCAAGATTTTGTTTTTGTTTTTTTGTTTTTTTTAGAGATAGCAGAGGTTAACAAGTATCAGCAAGTTATAACAGTGCAGTAAATGACCCCACACAAGAGTGCTAGGCCAAAGACAGATAAAATGCAAGTTTTGAGAAAAAAACGATTTTAAAAATAAGTGCAAACAGGAAATTCAGTAAACAGCTCTATGTTGTGCTCTAAATACAGTTACTAATGCAGAAATCAAATTTAACAAGCCAGAAAATGCTCAAAATAGGCAGCTATGCAGAAAAAACTTAGCAAATAAACAGTGGAAAAATACTTAAAGTCTCAAAAGTGGCTCCTTTCTTCTCTCAGCATTTTCTCCTCTTGGTGGGTGCTTCACCAACAGCCAACAAGCCTGAAAAGATGCCAAAACCATGAGGCAACCAGGTTTTAAGAGAGGAAGATGAAGGAGTTTTGGAATTGACCCAGAATGGCCAATAAAACTACAGTTTCAAGTCAGTAACCACTCCCACAGGGGCAGACAGGCTGCTCAATGTTTTTCATTGCCACTGATCAACAGAGAGACTTTCCTTTAGCCCAAGCAAAAAATGGCCTCACAGAAACTTACAAACAGTTCAAGAACAGCAAGCCTGTAAATGAACTTATTTAAATCTCAGAAAAGTGGGGAAAAAGCAAGATTTTTTTTTGTTTTTTCAGAGATAGCAGAGGTTAACAAGTATCAGCAAGTTATAACAGTGCAGTAAATGACCCCACACAAGAGTGCTAGGCCAATGACAGATAAAATGCAAGTTTTGAGAAAAAAACGATTTTAAAAATAAGTGCAAACAGGAAATTCAGTAAACAGCTCTAGGTTGTGCTCTAAATACAGTTACTAATGCAGAAATCAAATTTAACAAGCCAGAAAATGCTCAAAATAGGCGGCTATGCAGAAAAACTTAGCAAATAAACAGAGGAATCTTTCAGGATAAATGTACCTACACAGTCTGCACCCTCCACAAGGGAATTTATCTGCAGGTGGAGTACTTTTCATTCCAAAATTATCTTTACTTTTTTCTAATAATAAGTTTAAATCTGATGTCTTTTTAAAAATAAATTTTGGTTCCATACCCACCACCTCACTTAAATCCTTATTACCTAAAATTACCTTCCAGTTGTCTCTAATACTGTTTTTAAGCTGGTCTCCCTCTATACTCATAGGAATTGGAAAAGCTAAAAACTTGTTATTGTTACTATTGTCAAAGTCATTGTGTTTAGCTTTAGGAACAAATCCTACAAACAGGATCAGTGGATATCTCTCATTCCTATGAAAAATGACTGTGCCTATTATTTATTTTAGTTTTACCTTTGGGCATCCCCTTTGACCAAACATATCCATTAAAAAGTTGAATTCCTTGTAAAAAACATGAGCATCATTAATAATCCGACTCAGTCTAATCACTTGCCCCCTAAAATATTGAATTGCATATAATGTGGAAAATGCACAGAATTATTGCTGAAAGTCTTTTTTCTATAAACATTACTAGAAAAATTAATATCCATGGGATTGAAAGTTAATTCAATATCTAAAAAAATTAATAGTAGTACCTATACATCTTGATTCAAATTTCAACCACCTTATACTGCTATTCATCTGTGAAACAAAATTATTGAATTCTGCCACATGTCCATTCCAAATAAAAAACAAATCATCTATGTATCTACAATAGAAAGAAACATAATGAAATGAGGGAAGTCTAGGTAAATAGAAATACTACCATCAACACATAACTAAATTTGCAAATGAAGGTCCAACAGTGGCTCCCATTGCCACTCCTGATGTTTGTTGATAGATCTAATTTGCAAAAACAAAAAAAATGTTGTTCAGAACTAAGTCCAACAAAACACAAACAGTTCTAGAATCTATAATAAGGTTCAGATTAATCATGTTTAAATACAATTCTACAAATTAATTTCTCTCATCTTGATAAATTGAAATATATAATGAATTTACATCTATAGTACATAAAATAATATTGTTTTGTTCAACAGTATAATTCTTGATATCATTCAAAAAAAGCCAATAATCCTTTAAAAATATTTACTTGTCTGCACCACTGGATTTAGAATACTATCCAGCATAAGAGAAATGTTGACAGTTTTATTTTTTTGGGGAGTTCACTATAGGTCTAAAAGGTGGCCTTTCTTCATTTTTATGAATCTTTGGGATCCCAAAAAGGGATCCTGATTCTGGTTGTTCAATTAAACAAAAATTATACATCTCAATTGTTAGACAATTCTGATATAATAAAGTCAGATTTATCAGCATGCAACTTCTCTTACCAAATTCTTTGCTAACTTCCCTATAACAGGTTTTTTCTTTCAAAATACTTTCCATAGCTGAAACATAGTCTACTTTGTACATAACAACTAGACCATTCCCCTTGTCAGCACACATAAGCCTGACACTATTTAAACTATTCAGGTGTTTTAATGTGTCAAATTGTTGTTTATCAAGGTTGAAATTAATATTGTTTTTAATTTTCTGTGTAACATAAAAAGAAAAAAGTTCATACATTTTGTCTTCACATAATTTATTAAAAACATTCAGTGTACCTAATAAAGGTGGAGTCACTTTACTATGCTTTTTAAACTTACTGGTATTGTTTAATGTCACATCTTTATATAAAAAAAATAAATAAAATTTTCTAACAGTCTGTTTGAAATCCAAATGCAGTTCATAAGTCCTGCATGATGGGTAGGAATAAATGTAAACGCTCTAGGTAACACATCTAATTCCACTGAAGAAAAGTTGACCTTGGTTAAATTAAAATTACGCCAAGAATTGCTCAATGATTCTTCCCTTTCATTTTTGACTTGGCTCTGGTCAATTTGTCTTCCTTTGGGGACAGAAAAAATGAGTTAGATCCCCCTTGGCCATTTTCAGTTGAAATTAAAGCTGACACACTGTAGAAGATGACAAAGACAAAGATGAAGAAATTACATCCTTTTCTTTAAAGACATTGTTGTCTATATTAGTAGTCATATTGATCTTACCATTCTCACTACCCTTACTACCCCTACTAGCATCACTGGAAAAAGAATCTAATCTATCTAATTTCTGTGCACTAACTGTAGTATCTTCAGGTGCTCCAGACATTTGCTTCACTGTTTTTTTAACTGTCAAAGCCTTAATAACAACCCGCATGGATTGAAATTTACTAGGGGTACTGACAGATTCAGCATCTCATTTTTGGATGTCGTTTTCTATGTGGATAGTAAGCAGAGGATTTGGCATAAATCATATAGAAAACCCACAGCTGTTAACAATTTTCCATATGCCACTAGTATGCACCCCCCCCCTCGCCTCAATGAATCATTGCCATATGGAGAATTCAAAAGGATTTTCATCAATATTTCTGAAGCTCAGTTAAAGGAAGGTTGTCTAAGGAAGGTGCATGATAGATTACAAGTCAGAGGTTATGATGATAGAATTTTACAAAAGGCAAGGAGCAAAGTTATGGGTGATAGGGAGGGACATACTAGGATAACCAGGAGTTATAATGGAGGAGAAGTTATGTATAAGAAGAATGAAGAGGACGATAAGTTATTTTTCATCACCAGATATTCTGAATTCTCCTCTGTTTTGGAAAGGATAGTCAGACAGGCTTGGGAAATTGTTAGTGATCATAGATCTGTTGGTTCCTTGTTTCCCAAATGTATTGTTTTTTTCTTATGAAAGTTATGACAATCTTAAAGAACTGTTGAATAAGAAATGTTTTAACCCTGTAGGTCAGGGTATGATGGATAGGATAGTAGGTACTTATAATTGTGGAAATTGTTCCGTATGTAATCGGGTAAAGAATTTGCATGAGTGCAGAATTAATGGGAAATTGTATAGGGCCAATGAATTTTATAATTGTAACAGCTATGGGGTGATTTATATAACAGGTTGTGGCTGTCACCCAACTTACTGTTATAGTGGTCAAACTACCAGGAAGGACAAGGTTCGAATTTTGGAACACTTAGGTGATGTCAGAAGGCAAAAGTTAGAAAGTCCTGTGGCCATGCATTTTCTGGCTAAACGTCAGGGTTTAGATAGTAGTTTGTTTTTCAGTGTTTTAGCACGACCAATTAGCAATAAGGGGAACTTTAAGAAAGAATTAAACAGACTAGAGAACAGAATGATTATTAATTTTCATACCTTGCATCCCAATGGAGTGAATTTAGAAAATGTGATTATTTGAAATAGGGAAGTTGGGACATTATTTGCACCTTATTATGTATAAAAAAAGTGGTTTCAACAAAGTTTTTAAATGTATTAAAAACATATAATATGTATTTGATAAGACATTTAGTCATATAATGATAATGTTTAAATTGTTTAAAAATGCATTCATGACTTGTTAAAATATGTAATATTATTTGGCCTACATAGGAAAGTGCAATAGTTTGAAAGTTTATGAATTGGTTTAGGAATTAATTTTTATATTTTGTATTTTAATGGAATGAATTTTTCCATTATTTGAAGCAAGGAAGTTAGGATGTTAGCTGCACTTTATAATATGCAGGTAAAATGTGTTTAACAGTGTTTTTGATATATTTAAAATATAAAAACATCAAATATATTTAATAAGAAATTTATTTATATAATTATAATGTATTTAAAACTGTTTAGAAGTATATTTACAAGCATTGTTAAAATATTTAATGCCACTTGGTTTACATATGGAAGTGCAATAGCTCACAAGTCTGAGAACATTGATTTAATGAACTGGTTTAATTGATTGGTTTATTTGTTAACTGATTCATTAAATAATTAGAAGTGGAGGTATTTATAGAGACAAAATTATGTTCAAAATGTTCCATTAGAAGGCAAGAAGCCGAGGTACCAGAACTGTATTAAATAAAGAGTTTGTTTTGTCCTTCTAGTGGTGTTGGATCATGGTTATTTATGTATTTTTGGGAAGTTGTGTGCCTTTTGGACATAATTATTAAATCCCCTAGACTAATTTGGAGTGTCTATAATAGGGGTTCACTAGACTCAAAAAAAACATTGTTTCATTTTAATTACTGGAAAAATGGTAAAACAATAGGTATTACAACACAAAATCCATACTGGGGGAGGGCACAAGACTCCAAGGATTATTTCTTAATAGAACAACAGGCCTTGCATCTAGATTAATTTATTGCAAAATAAAAAGTATGGAACTCTAATGTTTTTCATTACTGGCTGAATGTAAGGGTCTGCAGTGTCTGTCATTACCGATTGAATGTAAGGGTCTGCAATGGCTGTCGTTACTGATTGTAAGGGTCTGTGATGTCTGTCATTACTAACTGAATGTAAGGGTCTGCAATGTCTGTCATTACTGACTGAATGTAAGGGTCTGCAATGTCTGTCATTACTGATTGAATGTAAGGGTCTGCAATGTCTGTCATTACTGATTGAATGTAAGGGTCTGTGATGGCTCTCATTACTGATTGAATGTAAGGGTCTGTGATGGCTCTCATTACTGACTGAATGTAAGAGTCTGTGATGGCTCTCATTACTGACTGAATGTAAGGGTCTGTGATGGCTCTCATTACTGACTGAATGTAAGGGTCTGTGATGGCTCTCATTACTGACTGAATGTAAGGGTCTGTGATGGCTCTCAATACTGACTGAATGTAAGGGTCTGTGATGGCTCTCATTACTGACTGAATGTAAGAGTCTGTGATAGCTCTCATTACTGATTGAATGTAAAGGTCTATGATGGCTGTCATTACTGACTGATTGTAAGGGTATGCAACATACTGGGACCCTGGTCAACACTTTCTGACAAAGTTGAAGGGATACTAGATGATACCAAAGAGTCTTTATTAATATTACTATAATTCAAATAAAAAGTTAATAGAATAACAGTTCTTGCACCAGTGTGTATTTTGTGAACAATTAAAAGAATAAAACTAATGACTGGCATTACTGACTAATTGTTCTCATATATGCGTTACAGGGGAGAAAGAATAATAAGAAGCAATATCAGGGATACTCTGTAAACAGGTAAGACGTTATGGAGGTATGTCTATTGCTCACATGCTGACATGATAGACTGTGGATGACAAGCTGTAGTGTCTGATTTGTCTGGCTTTTTACATTAGCTTGAATTTTCTGTAAGTAAACAGATTTTTGTTCTTTAGCTGAGACAGCATTGTTAAAAGTAGAGACCATAGCATTTACAATTGTCCTTGGTGGGAACTTAGCTGTGTTGTAAAACTTCTTGCATCTGTTATGTTTTGGTTTGTATAGACGTTTTACTGATTGATTGCTATCCATGTCTTTGTTTAATTAGGTATATATATATATATATCACTGGCCCAAAACATTTTCCTGGGTATTTTGGCTCACATGCTGACCTGATATACTGTAGATGACAAGCGTAGTGTCCCTTCCACCTTTTTGTTGTTGTTTTAAAAGCCAGTGTCTCTGACCTTTGCCTTTTATGGTTATCTGACTGCCAAAGTCCCTCCCTGTCCCTTCGATTGCTATTGTCAGTTGTGTAAGCTGATTAAGTACTTTTCCCACCCATTGTTTTGTACAGATCTATCATACTGAGAGCCCACACAGCAAACAAGTATTGGTCTCTATTACAAATCATAATTTTCACAAAGCTTCCATCTGCTTAGCATTCCTATGATACCCTGAAAGGATTCTGAATAAACCCTGTGCCACCCTTGCCTGATAAAAGATTCACGTTACTGTTTTCACTTCATTTAGCTGCTTTATCTGTTGATTTTTGTACTTTAATTTTTTCAGATACCCTGGATATTGTATTGGTTGCTGATTGCAGAGAACTGCACTTCTGAGAAGCCTTACTAGTAGTGTTAGTGTGTAAGTTGCTACTTTGTATTTTTGTTGGTACTTAATTGTTTTTCTGCAATGTTGGCCCTGCTAAAGAAATTCTATACAGCTGCCTTTGTTTTAAGAGCCTGTATAAATTTAGTATGAGTGAGAGTCTCTTGGCTGATTTCCCACAGAGCTCAGCAATGCTTGGTGTCCTTGCCTGAGCCTCTGAAGGGACTTCCTTGCATCGGGTGTAGTCCAGGCACAAGATAAGTACAGGTGTGCAACATTTAATGGCTGGGATAGGCTCTTTTCCATAGAATGTTAAGTGACTAGGACGTTAAGCGAACATTGTATACTTTACAAGCGAACATTGTATACTTTACATTGAGAATCGCTTAACGTCCTTCTGCACAATGTCCAACCACATATATATCAGTATAGTACAGTACAGATGTATATATGGTTGGATGTTGTGTGGAAGGAATTTAAGTGATGCACACCTGTACTTGTATTTAAAAGATTGCACTTCCAGAAGCTATTTTACTGATTTATTGTTTTATTTTCATAGATTCATAGATTAGTACTAGGCTAACTGCCCTTGCGAGCCATTTTAAGCCTAGCCAATTATCCCCTGTGAGATTCAAACCCTGTACCTTGTGTTTATAAGGCAAACACATTAACCATTAGGTTATTTGTGCATTTATTTGCATTTAAGGCTGAAATGACTTGCATTTTTTCAAACTGTCTTGCTATTGGTCTGATTGACTTGAAATAGCCTTGTCTATCTAGCTTGTTAAAGTTGTTTTGTGGTAGCATATACTCTCAAGCAATCTTTTTCGTGCTTTTACATTAATAGAACAGGGATGTTCCATCTGAGAGTAGGAGGTGGCCTGGTCTATATGAACTGGAAAAACACATAAGTTTAACTATGAAACTAATACTAGGATTGCAACCTGTAATTTAGTGATGCATTACACAAAATTAAGTTCAGAGGAGCTAGCCAGTGAATAAGATAGCACTAATATCATATTCTAACACTATCCGATACCATATCCTAGCACTATTCAACTCTAGTCTCTAACTCTAGAAACTACCCTAGGAGACCTGTGTAATACCTACTCCTCAGACCCTAATAGTCCACCCTAATACAAGCCTAGACAACATGGATATGCAATTTCCAAATGTCTCTGTAGCAGCTTGGTAGACAGGGCATCCTGAAACAATGTACCAATTGTCATGTTCACTGACAACCTTTTAATCCTTAAAGAAACCAACATTGTATTTGAGAGATATACATACACAATTTCCTTGATGGGAAAAATCTTACATACAAACATGGTTGTCAAGAACACACACACACACACACACACACACACACACACACACACACACACACACACACACACACAAAATCCACCACACAGTGTCCACACACATAGATCATCTTATACTGACGCACTAAGAAGCAATCACTCCAAACAACAATGCCTATCCTCAACAATCTCTAAAGCACTCACCAACAGCAACACTAAACACTGCACATAAGCCTACACCCAATGGAACCCCAAAGCAATGCCCATAATGGAAGCAAACAATTTACCCAGAACACTTGTCATGGGGACTCCATTGTACAACACACAGGTGCCCCACTTACCAGATAGGACAAGAAGAAGATTATGGTCAGCTGCTTATCTAGAGCCAGGATCCATCAAGCTACACACACACTCAAGTAATTGCAGTCTGGTAGTTGGCACAGAGGTTAAGGTTGCAAGTTGTAATGCATGTGGTACAAGGTTGCACAACAGGTACCAGTATGATTCTATAATAGTCTATGTGAGAGTAAATGACCTGAAACACAGCTCTCTGGATTATATGAAGAGAAACATTATGGATTCTGAATATGTATCTCAGACTGGTATGTGCCTTGCATTGAGCAACAATCTACCTTCACCAAGGATGATGCCACAGTATGAACAAAAATATGATTGATTTTAACAACTGACTTAATTTCTGGTGTCATTTCACTGGGATTCAATACCCATTAGCCTGCAAAGACATGGCGAACACATCACATTGCTTAGCCAAAGATGGCCTGCACCTGCCCCCCTCCCCCTCACCAAGCTTCCAAATTTTTCTTAAATGTTATCCATCCCCTTAGAATCTTTTTTAGGAAATGCCAAAGTGCTAAACATAACAACATAGCAAATAAAACCCATAAGAACCAAAGGTGTTACTGCCCAGTGCTAGGAATCTTAACAAAAAATGTAACACCCTGCAATGTCTCCTCACTCTGAAGAATACAGACATCTGTGTCATTACCAAGACATGGTTTAAAGCAACAGAAAGTATTCCAGCAGTCCAAGGCTGCAGTGTCTTCCACACATTTAGGCAATAAGCTACACAGACAGGAAATAAAGTTGGAAGTATTTTGATCTACTTTAGCATCGAGTATACCTGAAGGCCGGTTAAACAGGATGATACCCTGGAGTTCATCCACATGCAAATCACTTTAGGTAGAGTCCCTTACCATATATTAACAAGCTACAGGTCACTGCTTATGGCTCAAGAATCCCACAACTCTTATCTAGACCTGCTGGAGACACTCTCCATCCAATCAAATACTCTATTAATGGGAGACATTAACTACCTCTCTATATACTGGGAAATATATGCAACCACCAACTTGAAGGCACAACATTTCCTGGACTTTATTAACACAAATGCCCTTGATCAGTTAGTGTATACTTCAACAAGATGTTTGAAACTACTGGACCTTGTTCTCACTAATACATGAGAGTGCTGTAGTGTCATTCAAAATAAAAGTCAGTTTAGAAAACCCATCAAAAGCTATTAGAGTTAGAAACTATTTTACAGCAAACTATATCCTATTAAGCAACAGTTTGCCAAAATGCAATGCCCCATCCAACCCATAGTTCATAACAGCTTATGCAGAAGTACTCACAGAAATGCTGCATAAATATGTAAATGGCTGCATAAATGCATAAAGGCTGATGTACCTACCAGAAGTAAGCCCCAAACAAACCACACTGGTGGAATCCTAATCTTAACAGAGTATATAACAAAAGGAAAAAAGTAATGACCAAAGTTAGAAAGAGCAACTCTCATAATGACAAGAGCTCACTAATAAAACTAAATAGGAAAGTAAGTGGACTAATTAAATCCAACAAGGCCAATTACATGGCCAAAATAGCTAAAGACAACCCCAAAGCCTTCTGCAGCTATGTGTGAAACCTCAAAGGTATCATGCAACAGTGTGCAGAACTGCTAGTAAATGGTACCACCTTCACTAAGCAGAGTGACTCTGCTGGATGACAAATTCAGCTCAACGTTTACCCCCCAGTACCCCAATACCCCTCTATCAACCCTTGTGAAATCCCTACCAGCATAGCCTCCACAACTATCAGCAGGAAGCAGATTATAGTGTTGCTTACAATGACTAAAAACACAGTCTCAATGGGGTCTGACAATATCACAGGTTGCCACCTAAATATCCTAAAACATGATCTATCAGGAACACTTGAGTCTCTTTTCAACTACAGCCTCAAAACAGGCTACATACCAAATGAGTGGAGGATAGCAAAGATATCCCCCTTCACAAGGGTGAACTATTAATTGACCCTGGCAACTGCAGACCCATTAGTCTGAATAGTCTAATATGCAAAGCCATGTAATGAATTATCATGTAAATGATCAACAAAGACATTGGTAATCTACAGACAATGGACCCATCCCAATTTGGTTTTGTCAAATGAAGGTCATGCCTCCTTAAGCTGGTAGACTTCTTTTTGAAGGTAAACAATGCAGTGGATGAAGAGAAAACAGTGCATACTGCCTACTTTAATCTGGCTAAGGCATTTATCACAATACCCCTGTCAGGTATTGTAGACAAACTCATCAATAAATCCCTGCACAACTCACTGGATTGTCAGCTGGCTCACAGATAGAAGACAAGAAGTTAGGATTGGCGAGACCACCTCCTCCTCCAAGAGGCAGGTCACCAGTGGAGTACCACAGAGCTCAGTACTGGTCCCATTCCTGTTTGGCATCTACTTCTCTGAGGTCAACATTAATGTCAAAGGACTTTGGATCACCATGTTCACAGATGACTGCAAATTGGGAGCTTTCATAAATTCCTGCCATGACACTAACATCCTGCAAGAGGGTCTCAAACAGACAAATCACTTTCACCAAAGTCACAAACTATAACTCAGTGCAAAGAAGTGCATTATAGTGCATTTTGGGAAACCATCAACCCTTACTGCATTGATAAGACATCCCTAAGAGCTGACCTGGTAGTTAGAGAGCTGGGAACATATGTAGGCAGTAATTTGGCCTTTGACCAACACATAGCCAAGGTGGTAAGAAAATCATTCTGTGTCACCCACCTTAAAAGTAAAAGTATGGCATTCAGGTATGAAGAAGATATAGTACCATTCTATTTGTCCCTTATTAGACCCATCATTGAGTTCAATGTCCCCTTCAGCATATACCTGACCAAACTTATGCAACGGTTAGAATGCCCACAGAGATTCCCGACCAAGAAAATCCAGGTTATTAAAGCACTGTGCTAGACAAACTACCTTAGAGCCCTGTCTCTATACTCAGTCTCTTACAGGATGCTGAAGGACAATCTGTACATGGCATATAAAGCATCCTTAGATCCAGCCCTGGTGGAGCTTTTACACATCCACAAAACAAGCAGCACCAGAAACACTAGATTCAAGGATCTGAACTCTGCTTGCAACATAAACAGAGCATGCTAGTGAGACAGGTTCATGACTCAGAGGATCTCCTTGCTCTGGAATAGGATCCTCATCCAGGTTAAGCAAAGTCTATAGCTAACTCTATTCAAATGCAACCATGGCCATTGGATGGGAAATTGCAAATTCATCCCCAGGCTGGTCCCTATGTCTCTGATAGACAAAGGTCAACAGCAAAATTCCCTAACTAACATTGGATGGGTAATCATAAATTCATCCCCAGGCTGGCCTCCATGTGTCTTATAGACCGAGGCCAACAATAAACATTCCCTAACTAACATACCCCCAACATAATTTTCCATCAACCTCTTAATATACCCTTCCTAACAAATATACTCCCCCATTAAGACACACATGTTATCAGGAGATGCAACTGGGCTGGATTGTATAGTTAAGCTTATAAAGGCTCTGATGGTAATTAGCCTAGTATATAGCTATGAACATATATACCTATCTATGTGTGTGAGTGTATTTGGATTTGTGTATCTGTTAGAGAAATGCATGATGGGGATACTTGTGCTTAAACAATATATCAGCCACCAGCAGTGTTTACCCCAAGCAGCAGAAAAGGGACTGCAAACACTTTTGGTAATTATGGAGTGATTCAGAGATGATCAACATTAGCTAATTGTGGCTAATATGTCTGTGAGTCACTGGTTTCCTCAACTGCTTGATGCAGCCTCACCACCCATGGACAGGCCAGTCTTTGAATCCTGGTGTAAGTGTGTTACACCTTGAAAGCTGTCAAATATTTAAAGCTGCCAAAGAGAAAGCAGTCACCACAACTGTTGTTGGAAGCACAGATAGTTTTATAAGTTAAAAGCTGTTAAACACTCCATTCAGCATTTTTTTTCAAAAAAGCTGAATGAAATATTTAACAGGTTAGCAGTGCTTAAAATTGATTGCTTTCCCTTCTGCTGCTCTTCTGTGGAGGCTACTGACCACTGTTGATGGTATAGCTTAAGAATACAACTTAACAGAGGTCAGGAATGCTTAACAAAATCTTGTTAAACATCTTTCTATCTTTTCAAACCTGTCTTTTCCTTGATTTAGAAGTGTAGTGTTAGTGCGCCATAAACTACAAAGAATGTTTTCTCTCTATCCCTGTACCATTTGTCTTTTAATCTTAACCTTTCAGATAGTGGAATTAAAACTCCCAATATGGGCTACCAGGATGAAACCAATAAACTATAAGCTACATTGCTGATGGCAAGTCAGTGTCCTGAAACAGTAAGAAAAATCAATAAAGACTTCACAGGATTAAGTGAAATGCTATTAGGTCAAAATTGCATCACCTATCAAATATTTGCCTAAAGTGAAGGTATTATGAACAGAATGAAGATGCATACAATACACGTGGTTTTAAAAACAAATCAACATTTAACTTAGCAGGGTATACCATTTGTTATGATATTTAAATATTTGTTCTGCTTATGACATGCATGACACGGCTTCAGTATGAGCTATAAAGGGACAGAAACTTCTTAGCTTTGTTTAGCTTGATTACTTTTCTTTGAAGAAAAAAATGATCGCTGCATGGAAATTTCTTGTCCTGTGCTTCCTTAGTTGTTATGCAGATGTTCTGCTTTCATCTTCAGATTATAACAGCTCCCCTCCACCACAACCACCTGCTGATGACAGCATTGTACCAGATGATTTACCTGTAAATCCAGATGACATCTCTTATCCAACCCCACTGCCATTTGCAGAGGACCCGATTATATCAGATGACTTCTCAGGCGAATATCCAATAGTTGGTGGTTTACAAGATCAAGATCCTGATAATGAAGAAGTTAAACATTTAGCTGATTTTGCTGTGTATGAACTTAATAAAGAATCGAGTTGTAATCATGAGATTTCTAAAATAAATTCAGCACAACTACAGGTAAGAGACATAAATTATTCAGTTTGTAGTCTACCACAAATTACCAGTATTCTTATAAGATGTTTGATAGGTATGTCAAGTCCAATACTAATTCAGAGTAGATGGGTTATCATAGGTTTTGCCAGGATGTGAAAGCTCCAATGTGAAATAGTCACATGGAAGCTCTCAAAGTTGCTTAATGTAGTAAGACAGTCATACACTATGCGTGGTTGGGGTCAGGTATAATGTAACGGGAGCATAGCAAAAGCTTTGTGAAGAGTGCTGATTATTAAAGACTACAATAAAAAATAGACATTAAAGTATACTCTGAGATACTGCCCATAGTACTGAGTAACTGTAGGGATGGAGAAGCACATAATGTTAAGGGAAGAGACAATAAAGAGTTTTTGGTGATGGTGATGATGAGGGTGGTGGTTGTGTGTGTGTGTGTGTGTGTGTGTGTGTCTGTGTGTGTGTGTGTGTGTGTGTGTGTGTGTGTGTGTGTGTGTGTGTGTAAAGCACACTCACATACAAATGTACCCCCTATATATAATGCATTCTAGCACTTAAGGTTAAACATTGAGAAGTTGCTACAGTAAAGGGGGAAGTAATTTTTCATTAGCATTTCATTATTGTTACTGTGTTTATCTCTATATATAGCAATTCTGTTTTGCTTTCCTTTTCCTGAGTATTTATTAATGATTATTTCAGATGTATACACACACACACACACACACACACACACACACACACACACACACACACACACACACACACACACACACACACACACACACACACACATACACACACACACATTCATTCACTCACCACTGCAGAGTTGTCATGATGTACCTTGCTTCAACACAGAACATAGAATGCACAAACCCCTGCAGTCATGTGGTGCCATCCTCCACGTTTTGAACATGGCATCCCATGTTCTGCTGTTGTGACAGGTTGCCTACTGTGTCTGTAAGCAGACCATGCATCTAAGCATAAGAAGCTACTCATATCTGATAGAAACAGCGTTCCCAGAGCAGTCTAACACTTAGATGTTGATCAAATTCTTTAGAAAGGGCAGTCTAAAATGAATATGTCATCAGTGGTTTACAAATAATAGCCACAGTACATCCCAGTGTGGTGCATGAGACCCATAATATAGTGGTCATGGTGTCAGGGCTGGAGTATACACAGTGCTGTAACATAGGAATTCTCATCCTAATGTTCAGATTTATATTATGACAAAATTTTACTTCACACTGAAGTGGTGCCTAAGCCAATGTTCCACTAATAATTCTGACAGCTGAACTGAAACACAGATAACAATCCTTCCTTATTTCACTCTAAAACCTGCTAATCCAGCAAGTTAAAAACTAAATATTCTTTTCGAGCTGGGATATGTCTCTTGGAGAAGTACATACTGCCTGAGCTATATGTACGCAAAAGTAGTAGCCCCTCCCCCTTACTGGAAAACACATGCGTACTTCATTTCAATTTTGTCTTGACGTCTTGCATTAGTGCAGAGAGGTAGATGAAGAAAAGAGTTTGCTTTTCATTATGCCAGTATTTTAAAAAGGTACAAATATTTCTTTTTTCAAATAATAGCATTGCATGATAGGAATATTTCATGGTAAGACCACCGGTAATTCATATTTTTGTAGATGGTGGAGCCTGTAGTTTGGGAACTCATGCAGAATTCTCATAACTTATCAAAAACTCCTCCATTGTTAAAATATGAATTACCCAGTCTGTTTCACAAGACACTACAATGGGACACTCCATTCTAGAAACAATACATAGGGACCTAATTATACTGTTGAATAGCTCTTCTACTTGATGAGGAATCACTTCAATAACCTGAAAGACAGATTTATGTCCTTACATTTAAAGAATGGAAGGCACTGGAAAAACAAATACAAACATGACTACAAATGAATACAAATCAAGTGAAAATATGAAGGAGAATCAGATTAAAACTCATAATAAAAGGAAATATATTTAATTTCATGGATGGGTGAAAATAATACTATCTTTAGAAGGAGAATACCTTGGTAAATTTTGAGTTACTAGTACTCCGGTAAGATAAAATTCTCATCTAAAATGATACTTATCATACAGTATTGTTTTATTTTGTTTCATATCTTTTCTATTCCAAGTTATATTTCCTTATACTGTACTTCTTTATGCTTTTAAGTTTACTATATTTTGTACAATACAGAGTACTATGAGTTATCTCCAATTTGTTATGTTACACAGACATGAGTATTAAGAAATTTACTTCAGCACAAGACCCATTAATAACAATATTAAATGGTATATAACAAAAGTTGTTTAACACCATTGTAAGGTCTTATGATCAGGTATTTTTTCCCCAGTGCCTCATCTGAATATTGCAATTAAATTGAATTTTTAGGAAAAAAGTGTAATAGAGGTTTAATATGACCAAAAATTGAACTCTAGCAAAGAGGTTCCCACATAATTCTTGCAAACACTGCTTAGTACAATGTACTTATATTATGGTCCCTGATCATATAATAATTAGCTTATTTTCTGCTGATTTTGGAGCATAATCAGCATACTCCAGGTACTACAATGAAAAAAGGTTAAGTCTATTACATAATGTCATTATACAACGTTTATATGTAATCCTTTTCCAGCTTGACTCAACTATATTTCTTCCCTTTCCCCAAGGCCTCATTTCAATATTGCAATCAAACTGAAATTTTAGGGGAACAGTCTAATAGAGTTCTAATGTGAGCAAAAACTGAACTGTAGAAATCATATTCTAATATAATGTTTATAAATACTATTTAGTACAATCTATATATACTATGCACCTTTCAGCTTTTATAAGTTTTCAAAAAATATTATGTAAAATGTGTACTTCTAAATATAGATTTGCATACACGGATGTGTGAGTACAAAGATTAAGAAATAGTTTTATTTTGGGAGAGACCCAGGAACAAGAAACATGGGTAGAAAATTTACCTTTAAGTATCATACTGCAAAAGTGATTAGAAATCCCTTTACCTGGTACAGCTAATTGTAAAAGGCATTAGTATAGATCCAGGAAAGTATTCACTCTTTTATATTCCACAATGCTCAGACTTACTATTGAATGCAATGCTGCCTTTTGGGATGTATCTTACTAGGACTATCAAACAAATGAAAAGGCCCAAGAGGTTGCTAACACATGATCATAGGAGTAAAAGACAAGCTGTACCAGGAGACACTGGGAGCACTGTGCCTTTATCCAGTGTCTTACAGACTCCTTAGGGGGTGATCTCTGCCTTACCTTTTGAGCCATTAGAGGTCCAGTAGTCAAAGATCATGTATATCTTCATAAATCAAATTGTCTTACTAACATCAGAGCAAGGGATATAAACCTGTTTCGGTGAATAAACAAACATGGTGGTGTGATAGATAATTCATGTAATGCTCACCATTTCTCTGGAATAAACTTTCACTCCAGATTAACAACATACTTTCATTCAAGAATGAATTAGTCAACTGGGTGGATTAACAAAGACTCATCCCTGTTATGACTAGTCTGCTGCTCCTTGAAAAAGAAGGTAAGGTCTATGAGAGATACTGGGAAGATATAAATAACCACATGGCAGATTTGCCTTGTGTCTTCTATGATTCTGTATTTTTAAAATATGTGATTCCAATCTGCTTTTAAGTTTTTTTTTACATCACCAACAAATGTCTTCATTAGTTTTATAAATGTTACTAATTTTATATGAAGTAAGAATTCCTATATGCAAGTATTTCCATGTAAACACTTTCCAAACAATACTAGTTGTTGTCAGCCCTACCTGTATTAAAAGCACAAGCACAGGGGGACTTGGAGGAGGAACCCCCTGAGCCTACTCCTGTAGGCAGATGGAGGCATACCCAAGTATGCCCAGGCCTTGGCAAAGAGACAATGCATAACACACACACACTGACACTGTAGGGACCCAGGGACTGACACCTCACTCTGATTCACACACACAGTAAAATGGATGCCACACACATCACACTACCTGTATCTTACCATGTATAGGCTGTGTACTGTGTGCATCTGACAGAGCCAGCCCTCAAGCACCTTCCTCACAACTGCTGCAGGCACAAGTAAGTCAGTCTTCTTAACAATAAATGAATTGAGTAATATGTTGTGGTAGCATAGCTATGGTATCGCTGCATGCATGCAAGGGAATGGGGTGACCTACCAGAATAGCAGCAGACAACTGACAGCTATGTGGGACAACAGGAAATATCCACCCAATACTGGCTTCCCCAGAATATGCAGTAGTCCCCTAGATGACAAATCCTACCACAGTATATGTGTGTGGGGGGGCTAACTAACTGGGGGTCATAGGTGACATGCATGGATGTCAATGTGGGGGTCCCATAATCACCCCTCAGCCTCACCCAGCAAGTCAGCCAAAGGGAAACATAAAGAAATGTCTGGCAAAGGCCCACAAATGGGTACAATGAAGAAATATTCCCATACAGACTTACACAGTGAAATCACAGCAGGTCTTTCAGTTGCAGTAAGGCTCTGAAGGGTAAGAAGTTTGAAAATCCAAATGTCTGCCATTACAGTCTAACCTGTGGTCTTTAGTGGTATGCCTGTAGTCTCCAAGACAGGCACACTACTATGCTAAATGGAGCCAAAATGTAAAGGGAACAACAGCACAGTCTGTGCAAATGTAAACAGTTGGCAGGTGTGCCCCCCCCCCCACACACTCATGTTCCCATAGAAATTCAGTAGCAGTAATGTTTGTAGGGTATCAGCAGCAGACCACACATTCCCAGGGCTTTCCCAATCAACTTGATAACTTGTTGCATGTCCTCAATATACAGGGCTCAATGAGCTATGTTTATGTGTGGTCAATACTGTCAGTATGTGGCCTGCACTTACTCCTGGCTGTCATATCTTAGTGGCCTAGGTACAGTACTGTGGTTGACAGGGTCCATGTTCCAAGAACTGCAGTGCCAACTATTCTGCATGTCAAATACTGCTACGGTAGGAGTTGTACACACTGTCCAGGCATCAATATCTGTAACTGCAGGACAGCTGGACAGGTCAGGGACAGGTGGCCACACATATGGATAGTACAGAGCTCAGAGTAACCTACACAGTGCCTAGCATACCTCTCAACTGTACATACTGTTTGCTGAATGTCCAGAGGTTTGTATCATATTTATGGTCTCTTTATCATGAAATTGTGGTTTTCTGGCAAGTCGGTGGCAAATCACAAAAGACTAAAGTCAGAAAATAATGACAGGCTGTAGTTTCAGACTTCATACCCCTTAGGAAAATGCATGCTAATGCAAAACATGTTATTGTATCACATTTCTAGGTTTGTAAGGCCAATAGTTAACAATGGCCCCTATATGTAGGCCTTTGTCCCCAAAGTACTTATGGCTTTATCTAGATGTCTGGCTCTAAAAAGCAGGAGGTATGGTGGCTAGTAGGACAGCAGGTAGCTGAAGGTCAGTGTGCTGCCAGGTTATAAAAGGCTGCCAACTTACTGTATCAGCATTGACAACATGTCACTGGCCAACATCCATACCCCTGGAATGAAAGGTTGTCACAGAAGGAGCACAAGTATTGTATATCTGTTCTGCTTGTCCTAACATTGCATTTGCCTGACAACTATTTGCAAAACAAGAAAGGGTCATGTCAAAACAGCAATGGCAGACAGTTGGGAAGCAGATATACCCATAAGAGAAAGCAAGCAAATACCAAACTGGTCTCCCAACTGTCTATGTTTGGCAGAACAGTAGTAACACCTTGTCCCCATATGTGGGTCTTTGTCTGACTGTCATATATGGGCCTGTCCAGATGTCAGTCTGTGACAATTTGACAGCTAGGCCAACATGTAGCCTCATAATAACATATAGCAGCACAAACTGTCTGAAGACCACAGCAAATGTAGTGTTGCAGTGATAGACAACCTGCTAAAAGGCACACTCATAGATGTGAAGTCCATAACCTTGTGTGTGATGTTACAGCATTTACCCCACTCACATCAGAATTACAAATACGTAACAGCAGCCACTGTGGGCAAAGCCTGTGACTGGACTACAGAAGGGCAAAGAGGCATACATTAGGGGAAGGGGAACCACTGGCCAGACAAATGGAGAATGTGCACATGTTGTCAATGCTGATACAGTAAGTTGGCAACACAAAAGGTTTCTCATCCAGGAAAGAAGAAGTCATTGTTCCCCTCTACTCGTCACTCATTAGACCCATTATAGAGTACAATGCCCCTTTAGGTATGTACCTCACAAGACATCTACAACAACTGGAAAGGCCACAGAAATACCTCACAAAGAGGATTACCGGCCTCAAAGAGATGCCCTCTGCAGACCCTCTCAAAAAACTGCAGCTTTACTCCGTTGCATATCGCCTACTCAGAGGTGATCGCTGCCTAACACACAAAGCTATGTCAAACCCAGAGCTTTTAGACATGCTCCACTTAAAGAAATCCCAATCCCTATGAGCTATACGCTCTAGGGACCTAAACCTCATCACCACAATAAACAGAACATGCTGGAGGGATAGATTCCTGTCCCAGAGACTTCCCATACTCTGGAACAAACTACCTATCTATATCAAACAAAGCTACTCATTAGCATCGTTCAAGAAAAATCTTGATGATTGGATGAGAGATAGGAAATTCACCCCGGCGATCACTTCTGTGGCTCTGCTCGACAGTGGCACAGGAAAATAATTTTCTTGGGTGGCGAAAGCCAGGGTACCTTTGGCTAGGCTTATATAGGCCCTAGGGCCAATAGCCTAGTACCTACCTATGAACCTATGAACCTGAACAAATTGTGCAGTAACATAGGTGCCATGCAGTGTATGGAGTCAGTAAACATCACCTGCAAATACACAATACACACCCATGTAAGTGGAGGTCCACAACCAAACAAAAACCCAAAGGACACTTCAGAGGCAAAAACACAAGAGAACTTCCACAAACCTTCACACCACAGACCGTGCAGACTCCACATACCAAGGTCTTGCAAACACTAAGGCTTTTATCCAAACCCCAAAACACCTACCCTACACAGATAGGCTAACAGCACTGTCCCTCTACCCCATTCCATACAGACTCTGCTGAGGTTACCCCTGTCTGGCATACAAAGCAAGCCAGACCCTGCCTTGATGGGACTGTAGCACATCTGGAAGTCAAGGCCCACTCAGTCAACCTGTAGGTGCAGCATCAACCTGGTCTGTGAAAACAGTACAGCTTGTTGGCATAACACATATGTGTCCCACCCCCCCATCTGTGGAGTACACTCCTTGTCCACACCAAGCCAAGTGCCTCAGTACCCCTA
>NC_056727.1:436616089-436746089 GCF_019279795.1 Protopterus annectens
TTTCTACTCCACCATAATCATCATTGCTACTGTCAGCAGGCCCACAGCCTGCAGACACACAGACACCTAGAACACAAACATAATACAGTACATGACACTACAGTCAGTCAGCAGTACTAACAGCAATAATGCATCATGGCTAAAAAGGTACATACAACTCGATGTGTACCCATAACTATTGCCAGCAGACAGCACCTTACACAGCATTACAGTACTACACTGTACTATATTCACCCTGTGTATCACACCCATATGAGCATGTCCCTGCATCGATGGTATGGATAACAGGGATGTGGCAGAAGTATAATCAGATGCACAGGGTATGGGGTGGGATTGCCAGAGGCCTAGTCTGGGCATATGGTTGACATCATGTGTGTGTGTATGTGTGTGTGTGTGTGTGTGTGTGTGTGTGTGTGTGTGTGTGTGTGTGTGTGTGTATCTGGAGGGGTGGTGTTCAACTGGGCTGTGCAGAGGAGCTGTGCATGTCTG
Source organism: Protopterus annectens (assembly GCF_019279795.1). Lineage (NCBI taxonomy): Eukaryota > Metazoa > Chordata > Ceratodontiformes > Protopteridae > Protopterus > Protopterus annectens. The sequence continues at coordinate 436,616,579 of NC_056727.1, forward strand.
GTGGTGACCGGCCTGTGATAGAGATGTGTGAGTGTTTGTATGCATGCAATCAAGCCATGTGGATGCCCGACACAGGGCTATGTTGGACAGCCATGGACCGTACATGGCAGGATATACAGTTCACCCTCTCCCGCCAAGGACATGGGAAGTGGTTCTGCCAGGAGTCTCAAAGGCACCACTAGGCCCAAGGACAGATGCAGCACCACCCCCCAATGGTGACTGCTGTCTGCTGGATCTGTGTACCTGATGGGACTGGCAAGGACCACATTCCTATAGCCTTCTCTGTTGTTGTGTGGACAGCACCCTCCCTTCATTAGTGCTGGTGGTACTGCCACTACGGAACTGTGAATGTGCATGGCTATGTGGACTCTCAGTTAATCTTGTTGCTGACCTACATCCACCTGGCTGATGCCCTACTCCCACCACATGCTCAAGCACAGACATTGCACGGTTAAGCAGTGACAATGTCTCACCCCACCATCTATCCATGACATCGGCAAAATGACAAATGGCATCACAAATGCATGCAGGTCATCACCCATGGCAAGAAGGACTGCATTCATGACCCTGTACATCTGTCTTGTGTTGTGGTCAGTACACACCTGTGCCTCTATAATGGACCATAACATGTGTCTGGTGACATCTGCTGTGATACTTGTGACAGGGGCTTCATGGGCAGCAGCCCTCTGTTGAGCAGCCCAGACCATCTGCCTGTGTGTGACATCGCCTGTTCTCTGGCTATGGCTAGTGTCTACATTCACACTTGCCATAGTCACCTCACAAGCCTGTCTCATGCCACCACCCTCCAACTGTCCATTATCTGTGGCTGCTGGGGACTGGGTATGTGTGGGCATACTGACTGTGTGCAGGGACATTGTGGGTGAAAGTGAGATATCAACAAATGGCACAGATTCAGCCCCCAACAACCCCACCTGTGCCTCACTATGGTGGTCATCATCATGAGAGTCCGCAATGACACTGACATCAGGTTATCAGAGGGAGAGACACCAACCCCCATGTTCACCTGTGAGGGGAAAGCAAGATATGTAAATTAATACCCTGTAGTATAATGTTTGCTGATACACACACACACACACACACACACACACACACACACACACACACACACACACACACTCACACACATTCCTGTTAAAGTCTGGCACAGCTTTGCCCCCTATGGGCCCTTCAGGCAAGATTTTATATTAGGTCGGACTGCCACAGTCCATCTCTTTAACAGCTACTGTAAGGCTCTCAATAAAGGGTTACAATACCTACTGTGTGATGGACCTATTAGCAGAATGGTAAGTGTGACCAAGACCAAGGCTATTGGAGTGATCTAAACAGTGTCATCAAGTGCATATGCAAGTACTGTAAGAGCTGACACAGACCAGACACAATTACAACATTTAACAATATGTGATAATAACTAATGCAGAAACAAGAGAATACTCTATAAATGCAGTACCTACACAGTTCAGACTCACAGGGATTAATTTCAGACAACATTGCAGGACAGTCTGCAATACATACAGGACACATGTAAAGTACTAGGTGCATAGGTTCATAGGTTCATATATTCATAGGTGTGAACTAGGCTAATGGCCCTGGAGCCTTTACAAGCCTAGCCCATAGGATTACCCTGGCATCATGCCACCCAACCTTAGTTTCCAGTGTCTCTGTCAAGTAGAGCCACTGGAGTGAATTTTCTATTTCCCATCCACTCATCAAGATTTCTCTTGAAGAGGACCAGTGAGGTGCTCTGTTTGACATGCATGGGAAGTCTCTGGGTTATGAACCTGTCCCTCCAGCATGTTCTGTTAATTGTGCTAAAGAGGTTGAGGTATCTGGAGCATGTGGTGTGGAAGGATTGGGATTTCTTTAGATGCAGCATTTCTAACAGAGCTGGGTCACACATGGCTTTATAAGTCAAGCACAGATCACCTCTAAGTAGGTATGAGACAGAGACTAGTTGGAGTTTTTTGAGTCTGTCCATATAAGACAACTGTTTAAGGCCTAGGATCCTCTTTGTGAGGTACTTTTGCAACCTCTCCAGTTGTTGCAGGTGTCTAGTGAGGTACATGCCAAATGGGGCATTGTACTCAATGATTGGCTTAATGAGGGAAGAGTATAGGGAGACAATGACCTCTTTCTTCCTGGATGCAAAACCCTTAGTAATGAGATGTGCCACATAGAAGGACTTTCTGACCACAGTGGCAGTGTGGTGGTCAAAAGAGAGGTTGCTATTAATCTGTGTTCCAGATCTCTTATAATGCCTATTGTGTTCAGTGGACTACCATCAATGTGGTAGTTCATGGGAACTGTTTTTTCCTCCAAAGGGGAATGATGACAAATTTTTTGGTATTGAGCTTAAGGCCATGGTTCTGGTACCAGTCATTGGTCTCAGTGAGGATGTCAACATCACTTGGGGAGTTAATAATGGCTCACAACTTGCAATCATCTGTGAACTTTGTCAGCCAGAGTCCCTTCATGTCGGACTAGACATCTGAGAAGTAGATACCAAACAGGAGAGGACCCAGGACCGATCCCTGTGGGACTCCACTCATGACTGGTCAGCAGTCTGACTTGGAGTCAGCTACTTTCACATTGTGGGTTCTGTCTGTGACCAGTTTGCAACCCTCCTAGTGATATAGGGCTTGATGCCTAGCTTAGTGAGTTTTTCTATGATTCCTGAGTGGGGAATGGTATCAAAGGCCTTGGCCAGATCAAGGTAGGCTGTATGAACCACCTTGCCTTCAGCCACAGCTCTGGTGACTGACTCAAAGAAGTCAACCAAGTTGAGAGGGCATGATCTACCCTTCACATAACCAAAGTGTGTGGGATCCAGAGTTTGGAAATTCCCTATATCCTTGTTTATTAGGTCCATGATGATGCCTTCCTTAGCTTTTCATATCAGACTTGTCAGGCTAATGAGGTGATAGTTCCCAGGGTCTGTAGTCACTCCTCCTTTGTGGAGAGGGATGACTATATCAGTGCGCCATTCAGTAGGGACAAAGCCTGAGTTGAGGCTATGATTGAACAGAGCACACAGGTGAGGTGCCAGTTCACTCTGTAGTTCATGTAGAACACAGCCAGGGATATTGTCAGGTCCCATAGAGGCTGTATTCCTGGCCTTGGACAGTGCTGTTTTAACCTGTACAGCACTAATACTAGGTGCCTGGCAATCTACTGGTATTGTGATTGCTCCTGGGGGGGGGGGACGTTGGCACTGAATCTGTCGGCCAGTATATTGGCAATATCTGTTGGCTTGGTATAGGAGGTACCATTCTGCAGTAGCTCAGAGCAAATCTGGGTATTGCCATGGAGGTTCTTTACATAACTATAGAAGGCCTTGTTTTTGTCTTTACTATCTGCTGCAATTCTGTTTTCATAGCTAGCTTTAGAGGATTTGATGAGGTATCTCAACTTTTTGCTGAGGCTGATAAGGGAGTTTTTCCAGTCTTGAGACTTCACCTTATTCTGCATCAATTTCCTCCTTCTGTTGCAGAGTTTGTTTATGGCAGGGGACCACCAGATTGGCTTCCATTTTTTGGAGGAGAGTGTATTGGTTCTACTGGGTATGGCAAGATCCATGTATTTGTGTACATGTTCATACAGTGCACTGGTGTATGATTTGGCAGTCATGCAACTATTCTCCATTTGCATGGGTGCCGTGAAGTTACCACCTCTGTTCTTAGGAGCCCAAGGTTATCTTTGGAAAAGTTTTTCATGGTGGTTACCTTTACAGGGGGGTGGGAGGGATGTGGATTTCCAAGGTGATTAGTTTGTGGTCAGATCTAACCAGGGAGGAGTTGACTATTGGTGTAGAGCAATGATCACCCAAGTTAGTAATGACCAGGTCAAGGATGTTGCTACCTCTAGTGGGGGTAAGAACACGCTGGTCCAGGGCATTGGAATTAATGAATTCCAGGAAACGTTGGGAAAGTCTATTGGTACATGAGTAGTTTTCCCAGTTAATGGTGGGGTAGTTGAAGTTGCCCAGTATGAGTGTGTTAGGTTGGACCCTAATATTATCCAGGGTGCTTAGGAACGTGGAGTGTGTGTCTTGGGACATGGTTGGGAACCTATAACAGGCTACAACCTGAATCGCTGTCTTATCCAATTTTAACTACACCTGAAGTATCTCTGATGCATTATGTTGGGCTACCAGTCTGGAGGTATGAATATGAAAATGCCACCCACCTTTGGAGCATTGGCCCAAGTTCTAGGGCCAAAAGGTGTGGAATGAGTTATAGCCTGGTAGTGCAGGTGTACTTTCTTTTTTTTTTTTCTCAAATAGCTTTTTATTAATTTTTATATAGTGAGAACAAATACAGTACAGATTATGTATACAACGGAGATTATAAATGACAAATATTAAATACAAAATGAATAAAATAGAGTTCTCCATGTATACCAGTCCAAAAAAACAATTATATACCTCCAGCTAAAAGAACAAAAAAAAAACTATATACAATATCTACAAACATGCTTTCAGACGTGAGATAAAACTACCCATTGTTCGAGATTAGGTATTAATGTAACAGAGCCGTTAATGCATCAGACATATATTCTTGAGTACGTAAGGGTAACCCTGATAGGTAAGTTGTCTATTAAATAGAATGCCAATTAACTAAGCACTTGTGAGTTGCACAACAAGCCTGATAACCATTAATCACTTAGCAGGTGATCGAGTAAACATTTCCAAAACTTCTGATAGTAAGCTCTCTTGTTGGTGCTTCTTATAATGAGTTTTTGTGCAAAAATAAAGTCAAGTGCCATTTTTCTGAATCCACTCCAACTGATCTTGGTGCGATCAAGCCAGTTTTTAGTTATATAAAACTTGACTAGCGAGCATATAGCAATTAATACATGTAAATTTAGTTTGGATAGTTTGTTATCTGAGATGTGTAGCAGAGCTGTTTGCCATGATAAAGCTGATTTCTGGTAACCCATTTTTTGAAGTCGCACTTTAAGTGAGTTCCAAAGTTTGTGAGTATATTTACAGTACCATAGAATATGTATGAGATCTGCTTGTTGGTATGAACAGCATGGGCAGGTTGAATACATTTTTGGATCAAATCATAGTTATAGTAGGAATTGTTGTTTATCATTAATTGCTTATAAATTAGTTTTTTAAAGGGGGAGAATTGAATAGTAGATTTGAAGGCTTTGAGTTTTTGTTCTTCTGTTAGTGTGGTATCTTGTTTGTTCCAGTAGCTAGAGAACAAGTAGACTGAATCAAGTTTAAGGGTGTTTATCGGTTTATAGGAAATGGAAAGCATCTTATTTTTGGTAGATAGGCTTGACATAATTAGAAGTAAATTATTAATATCTTGTTCATTCATAGGAATGTCTTTGATTAAGAATGATATGATTTCTCTTAATTGTCACAGAATAATGGTATATTTGTTGTTTGCTTTCAAAGCCAGATGTAAGTTTTTTAGATTCTTGTCTTTATGTTTATATATATCCCAAATTGACAAATCTTTTATGGCTGGATATTCTATGAGATTAATCGGTTTACTATTAATCTTAATATTCAGATTCAGATGGATTGTTTGGAGGTATGGGAGTATTTTATCCATCTTGATTGATTTCATAAGTTCCTGGAAAATTTGAATCTTATGTTTTAAAATATTTCTTAATTTTGAATTAACAAGATTAAGGTGGTTTAGAAAGGGAAGGGCTTTTGGGTTAATATTGCAACTAAGTTTATGTTGGTGCCAAATTCTGACCCACATGGGTGACTGACTATCTATTGCAGGGTAGTGATTCGCAATTAAAATTATTCTATTCGCACAAATAATTTTATAATATAGATGTATATCAGGTAGGTTTAATCCACCCTTGTCTTTAGGATATATCAGTTTTAAATAATTTATCCTTACCATTTTGGGAAACCAGATAAATTTGGCGAGAACTTTGTTTATTTTTAGAAAAAAATTGTTAGGAATCATAAGATTTGAAGCATTGAAGTGATATAATATCTTAGGCAAAACATTAATTTTAATTATGGCTGCTTTGGATAACATAGAAAGTTTCAATTGTTGCCATCTATCAAGATCCTGCGTAATTGTTGACCATGTCTTTTGTAGATTGTTCTGGAGCATGGAAGCCTGATTATGTTTGATCCAGATCCCTAGATATTTAATATAATATGTAGTTTGAAACGGAGAGTCAGGAAAGTAGCTTATGTTTTGCTGAGAGGGATTAATTGGAAAGATATATGACTTCTTTTGATTAATTTTATAATTAGATACTTTCAAGAAATTATTGATAGCCTCCACTATTTTCTGTAGATCAGTGTTTGGGTGCTCAAAATAGACAGTAACATCATCAGCAAAGGCTGACAATGATACTTTTGTATTTAAGATTTTGGGTAATTGGAAAAATATATGACTTCTTTTGATTAATTTTGTAATTAGATACTTTCGAGAAAATATTGATAGCCTCCACTATTTTCTGTAGATCAGTGTTTGGGTGCTCAAAATAGACATTAACATCATCAGTAAAGGCTGACAATGATACTTTTGTATTTAAGATTTTGGGTATAGAATGATAAGTTTTCTGTGAAATATAGAAAAAGAATGGTTCTATGAATAAGTTGAAAAGAAGTGGTGATAGGGGGCATCCTTGCCTAGTTCCATTAGAAATCAAAATGGGTAAAGATGTATTTTTGTTAACATATAGATGTGTTTGAGAATTCCTATATAGCGTTTTGATCATGTTGGAAAAATCTTTTGGGATGTTAAAATGGGACAGTGAAGCAAAGAGAAATTCCCAGTTAACCCTGTCAAAGGCTTTGCTAGTGTCTAATGTTAAAGCAAATATTGGATTTCTATCATTTTTGGTGATTTGGATCATGATGTCTAGAGGGTTAGGGTATAGTCCCATGTGTGTCTGCCAGTCATAAAACCCACCTGCTTAGTAGAAATTATGTGAGGCATTATTTTTTTAAGTCTTGCAGCAAGGAGTGAAGCATAAATTTTTATATCAACATTAATCAACGATATGGGTCTATAATTATTTGGGTCAGTTCTATCCAGATTATTTTTCGGGATTAGGATTGTTTTGGAGGAATTCCAGTGGAGGTCTGTTATACCATTTAGTTTGATATAATTAAAAACTTTAAGGAGAATAGATGACAATTTCATACTAAAAGAGTTATAGAAATCTGAGGTATAGCCGTCTGGACCTGGGGCTTTACCTATCTTGAGCTTTTTGATTACTTCAATTATTTCTTTTTGGTCAATTGAAACAATGACAGAGTTTATTTGTTCCTCATTTAGTTTTGGGAAGCTAATAGATTTAAGGAAGCTCTCAATTTCAAGTAGTGAGATTTGGTCATTATCTAAGCTATATAACTTGGTATATAAAGTATGAAATAACTCTATAATCTCAGTGTCTGTTTTATAAAATTTATTTTGATATTGCAGAAGTGTAATTCTGGATGAACCCTGTTTATTATCAATAATTCTTGCTAGAACTTTAGATGGTACTTGGGCCCATTCTGAGTATTTAGCAATGAGTCTATGTTCACGGAGAGAGTATGTGTATAGGTGTAATTCTAGCAGTTCTCTTTGGGTATTATTGATCAATTTTTCTAGATTAGGGGTTGGAGATGCTTGATATTTCCTTTCTAGCTTTTTGAGTTGTAAGATTATATTATTTTCTTTTTGTTTACTTTGTTTTTAAGGCATGAAGCTTTTTGAATTAATATACATCTAAGTGTCACTTTAAAGGCAGCCCATTGTATGTCTAGTGGAATATAGGAAGAGTCCAGTTGTTCATTGAGTTCATCAAGACTTTTAGCTATCACTTGCATTACCTCTTTGTTATGTAATAGGTTGTTATTCAGGGTCCAGTTATAGCCCATAGAGCTTTTTGAGGTTTTTGGGCATGGGTTAATTTTAAGGGATAAACAAAGCACCAGCTGGGCAGACCAAAACCAAGAAAAACAGCAGCCCAAAGTAGAGAGCGAAACAATAAAGCCACAGGAACTAACGATACAACTGTTTAATGCACACACATACATAAATGCTGCACAAATACGCTTTCGTTTATACACTTCATCAGATGTGAGTCTAACTGCCAATATCTTTCTATTTATAACCTTTCTGTTTGAAAACAGCCAATGACAAACATATTTGAATTAATTTGAGTGCTTAATGGGTGGAACTTATTTAGCCAGCAACACATTTTCTCCTTTCCTTTGAAAATACAAATTCAGTACATTAGCCTAGTATTAAATTTAATAAAATTAATGTGATACATGTTATAATTCCAAGCAATTCATTATAAATTTATAAAAATACATGTTAAAACTTTTATTAATGTATAAATAAATATATAAAACCATGTTAAAATGTTTAAAACCATTGTTAAGTATTACTCAGTATATTCTACATAGCAGTGAATCCCTCTTGTGGTAGAACTAAGAATTACATTCAACCTATTCATTTTTACAAATAGACAGGGTCATTGGTGAAAAATTAATAAAATATTATATAAAGTTAGTGAAGTATCTTCACCGTAATTAGAATGGAATGAAGCATGAAATTAATATAAACACTAGCAATTCATAGTGTTTCCATCCTGTCACAATTTTGCTGCTCTTAATTTCAATAGTGAACTAATGGAAATGTGGTCATTTAACCCTGGTTTTCTACTAGCCTCTAGGATTAACTACCACCAAAGTTCTTTATACTCTATAGTCTCTTCCCATAACCCTCCTCTATTTTTTCTATTCACTCTTTCCAGTCCAAAGAATAAAAAATGTGCATTGGTACATTCATTTTATGTTTATATAGGGCATTTGTACATTTTCTATTTTGTACTTCATATAGATGTTCAAATATTCTTCTCCTAAGTTTGCATTCAGTTTTCCCTATATAAAATCCATCACATTCTTGGCAGGTTGCTAAGTATAATAAGCCACTGCTGTCACAATTAGAAAATTTCTTGCCCTCTAAGACCTTATTCCTACTTTTCAAAAAAATGCTTTCTCGGTTAGACAAGTATGTGCATTGGGAACAATGTCCACACTTGTAGGTACCTTTTTCTCTTCTTATTTGTAACTGTCCCTTCTTGTTGACTAGTTTTCAATAGACCCTTGAGGTTTCTAGCATTTTTGTATACAATCTTAATTTTATCCTTCTTAATGCTTTCTAGATCAGTAAGGGCAAATAATCTTTCCCATTCCTTGTTTATTATATCCCTAACAATATATGAGCTAGCATTGTATTCTATAACTAGGGCTTTATTAAAGTTCTCTTCGTTTTCCTTATTGACATTTTCAGAGGGACTATCATACTTTATGACTTGTCCTAGAATAGGTTGGTATTTGTCCTTCCTACCCTCTAGTACCTCTTTTTTCACTTCCTTCAACATTTGCTCTGGGCAGCCCCTTAACTTAAACATTTGTCTTAATAAACTCATTTCATTATAAAAATCCTCTTCATTTGAGGTCATTTGACAGCCTCTTATGTATTGCCCCCTCACTATATTTCATTTATAATGTTTGGGGTGGGCACTGTTAAAATGTAGAAAAGAATTTCAATATGTTACTTTTCTATATACCTTTGAATTAAATTTATCTTTTTTCTTATAAATTTCCACTTCCAGGTATTGTAGTTTTTCCTTGTTGGTCATGAAGGTAAATCTTAAATAATTGGTACTTTGATTTAAATATTCTATAAATTTTAGTATTTCATTTTCATCAGCCAACCACAAAATTACAATATCATCCAAGAAACGTTTATATAAAATCCATTTTTCCTTATATATTTATTCCATTACCGACTTTTCTTCCCATTTTGCCAAAATTAAGTTGGCGTAAGTGGGGGCACAGGCTGCACCCATCACTACTCCCTGAGTCTGGTGAAAGAACTCACCATTAAAGTAGACATAATTATATTTTAACACTGGTTCCATGAGCTGCATGACCACTACTTTTTCATCAAGAGATAAATAATTGTTCTCATATACAATTTCTTCTAATAAATTCAAACCTTCTTGGTGGGGTATGCACGAAAAGAGGTCTACTATGTCTATAGTTAAAAAAGTTAACGTTCTCTTATATTTGTCTTGGGTTAAACATCTCAGTAAGTCCCATGAGTCCCTCAAAATGTTGGCCTCTTCAGTCCATAATCTTTTCAATTTACTGTCTATGTATTTCACCAAGGGTAATGTTTTAGCACCATCTGCAGATACAATAAGTCTCAACGGTGGGTCCTCACCATTTTTATGGGTTTTGGGAATACCAAATATAGTTAATACTTTTGTTTGTTTTCCACTTTCAAGCATGAATAGGTGTTTCGGTCTATGGACCCATCTATTAATAAATCTTCTAACACCATATCAGTTCTGTGATATGAAATATTTATCTCGTTCATAGACACTGTCTCTTTTTTATTCGAGTCCCTTAACATATCATTCATTTTTCCTTCATATGTCAAGTTACTCATAATAACCATACCTTCCCCCTTGTCCGGTTTCATACCCCTACATTTACATCATTTCTCATTTCTTCAAGAACCTTAATTTCTTCTATAACCAAGTTTTTCTTATATTTTATTTTGTCGCATTGTTTTCTTATCTCCTTCTCAACCAATCCCTCAAAGTTTTTAATTTGTGGGTGCATAGGTGGGTTGTAAGTGCTTTTTTTCAATAAAGCTAGTTGTTCTTTTTCTGCTTTTTGCTCAAATATTGTTTGAAAATTAATTTTCCTTATAAATAATGTAATATCCATTAAAATATTTGATAAATCTTCTTTTCTATTAGGTATATGTTTAATTCCCTTAGATAATAACTTAAAATGACATTTGATTAGAACAATTGGGCTATAGTTATAAATACTAAAATTTTCATAAATATATCTGTGTGAATTATTTGGATCTTGTATAATATAAGTGTTTTGTACATAGTTATTTTCTGCTAAGTCAGGGTGGGGGGAACCATCAAAATTTAGTACCTCGCCCTCCCTCTTATTGCCCCCCTCGCAAATTTGAATTGTATTGCTGCTGGTGTTCCATGTTATTCTTAATTCTTTCTGATCTCTTATTTCTGGGAACTGGTTAAAGTCATCTAACTCTGAAACTTGTTCACCTATTCTAACTTGTTCTACATTATCACTGTCCCTCCATACCCCTTTGTTACTATTTTCCCAATACTTACTACCTGCTTACGGTTTTGGGTAACTATTATTGTTTTTTTAATCAATAATGTCACATTCTAGTTTCCTTATCTTTCTTTTGATAAGTTCATTGCATTCACCATTACCTTCCCCTTGGATGTTATAATATTTTTCTTTTTCCACAGGTATGGAGAACATCAAGTCATTTTTAATACAATTATTCACACTCTCTATTTCAGTTAACAAGTTTTTCTTTACCCTGTTGTTTTCATCAATAACACATTTAAAAATATCTAACCCACATCTGTTAAAAACATCAATTAATTCTTTATGGAAATTACTTCCTGTTATTACATTATTTGGATATTTCCAAATTCTCAATCCTTTGGGCGCAATGCCCTGGGAAATACATTCCTGTAAATAGCTATTTTCTATATCAAGACTATTACATTTAAACATCAATCTATGAAGTTTCAATAACTGATTCTTATAACTATCCATTTCAACTCCAGGTGTCACTGTTCTGTTTTTAAAATTGGAGAAGAAACTAACCTGCAACCATTCCTTTAAATCAGTGTCTCCATTGTTATTTTGTCCTGAATTATTTCTTCCTTGCCCGAATGGAATGGAAGTATGTTGGGAATCATTACTACTGCAGGCTTCGTCTTCTCTAGAGCTTAAAGCCCTGGGAGTATTGTTGAAACTGTGTTCTTCACCACTCAAGCCCCAACACCCTAGCCCAAAGGTTCCTAGAATTCATAAACTCAAATGCAATGGAACAACTAGTCACCATTCCCACAAGAGGAGACAATATACTAGACCTGATCATCACAAACATGGGGACAAAATGCTCCACACCAGAAGTATATCCCTCTTTGGTAAGATCAGACCATAAATTAATCTCACTGGAAATCCACATCCCGCCCCCACCCCCTGCACAAAAGACCACAGTGAAGAACTTCTCAAAAGCCAACTTCACACTTCTTAAGACTGAAGTGGTATCCTTCAAGGCCCCTGGGCCAGTGGAAACCAAAACCCACACCGCTGAATCCTTTGCAAATGCCTTCTACGGGCACCTTCAAGAATGCATGGATCATGCAATCCCAAATAAAACCAAGACCCATTCCCCCAAAGGCAGGCGCCCAGTCTGGTGGACCCCAGCCATAAACAAACTTTACAACAGGAGGAGGAAGCTACTACATGACAGAGCAAAATCCCTAAAAGGGAAGGCATCTCTGATCAGTACTAGCAAAAAACTACGATCACTCATAAAATCATCCAAGGCCAACTTTGAGAGAAAATCGCAAAAGACACAAAAGACAATCACAAGGCCTTCTTTAGCTATGTTAGAAACCTGGGTGGAAACTCCCAGATATGCTCAGAGTTAGTCCAAAATGACACAAAATACACTGAACCCACTGACATTGCCAACATTCTGGCAGACAGGTTCAGTGCAAATTTCTCCTCCCAAAAGGAGAAATAACTATCCCAGCAGAGTGTAGCCTCCCTAACATCTCAGATGCCCAGGAGAGAGCCGCCCTCTCTAAAGCTAAAAACACAGCATCAATGGGACTGGACGGTGTCCCAGGCTGTGTGCTACATAAACTCCAAGAAAAACTAAACCCACACATAAGGCTGCTGTTTAATCTTAGCCTTACTACAGGATACGTACCCAAAGAGTGGTGTACGGCAACAGTGGTCCCACTTCACAAAGGCGGTGCTTCTACGGACCCTGGAAATTACTGCCTCATAAGCTTGACGAGCCTGGTCTGCAAAGCTATGGAGAGGATCATTATGGAACTCATAAACAAAGACATTGGGGACCTACATACATTGGATCCTACCCAATTTGGCTTTGTCAAGGGCAGATCCTGCCTTTTGAACTTGGTCAACTTTTTTGAAACAGTCACTAAGGCCATTGATGAGGGTAAGGCAGTTCATACAGCCTACCTTGACCTTGCAAAAGCCTTTGACACAATACCCCACTCGGGCATCATAGACAAACTCACCAGCTTAAATGTAAACCCATATGTCACAAGATGGGTTGCAAACTGGCTCAAGGACAGAACCCACAGGGTCAGAGTTGCTGGAGCTATGTCAGACTCTAAGCCAGTCACAAGCGGTGTCCCACAGGGCTCAGTCCTGGGACCCCTCTTGTTCGGCATTTATTTTTCCGAGGTACAGGCAAACATAGGAGGATTGTGGCTGACAAAGTTCGCAGATGACTGCAAACTGGGCGCCATAATTGATACTCCAGCGGACACAAACATCCTTCAGAGAGGCCTCATAGAAATGGATAATTGGTGCCAGAGCCATGGCCTTAAGTTGAACACCAAAAAATGTATAGTCATACCCTTTGGGAAAAACAAGGTACCCACAAATTACCACATAGGTGGTAATCCATTAAGTATGGAAGAGGTAATCAGGGACCTAGGGACCCAGGTTGACAGTAACCTCTCATTTGACACTCACATTGCCAAAGTGGTTAGGAAGACCTTCTATATTGCCCACCTTATCATGAAGGGTTTCACATCTAGATCAAAAGAGGTCATTGTGCCCCTGTACTCTTCTCTTATCAGGCCAATGATTGAGTACAATGCCCCATTTGGGATGTATCTTACCCGACACCTGCAGCAGTTGGAAAGACCCCAAAAGTTCCTCACCAAGAGGATAAAGGGTCTTAAACATATGTCATATGCTGCCCGACTGAAAAAACTCCAGCACTATTCAGTCGCATACCGCCTACTCAGAGGTGATCTGTGCCTGACGTACAAGGCCATGTCCAATCCGGAATTAATGGACATGCTCCACCTCAGAAAATCCAAATCCATCAGAGCCACGAGAGCAAGAGACTTAAACCTCAACACAGAAATAAATAGGACATGTTGGAGGGACAGATTCATAACCCAGAGGCTCCCTACACTCTGGAACAGAATCCCAATCCATGTTAGGCAGAGCCCCTCTCTAACTCTATTCAAGACAAATCTTGACGAGTGGATGGGAGATCGTAGGTTTACCCCGGGGGTCATCTCTGTGTCACTACTAGACAGAGGCACAGTAAACTAAACCCTAAAAGGGCATAGTATTCTCATCCTAAGGGGTGGTGAAAGCCACAAACACTCTGGCTAGGCTTATAAATGCCCTAGGGCAGATAGCCTAGTACGAACCTATGAACCTATGTTCACATCCATTTACGCTGAAAACGGCTTCAGAGTTGTCATGTCCTCTCTCACTACTCGTTTTGTTCCTCTTTTTACGTCCAAGAATGCAAACTGCACTCTGGTTCCGCCCCTCTTGATTAGTGGATGCCATTTCCACCATTGATTGGCTAAGTAGTGTTAAAAGTTCGATTAACTGGGTGAGTTGGCCAACCAGTTTGTTCATCTGGCCAATCAATTCCTTTTTCCTTATCTCGGTCGCTCCTTTGCTTGTTTCCCCATCCATGGATGCAACAAATAATAAATAAACAAAGCACCAGCTGGGCAGACCAAAACCAAGAAAAACAGCAGCCCAAAGTAGATAGCGAAACAATAAAGCCTCAAGAATGAACGATACAACCGTTTAATGCAAACACGTACATAAACGCTGCACAAATACGTTTTCGTTTATACACTTCATCAGATGTGAGTCTAACTGCCAATATCTTTCTATTTATAACCTTTCTGTTTGAAAACAGCCAATGACAAACATATTTTAATTAATTTGAGTGCTTAATGGGTGGAACTTATTTAGCCAGCAACACATTTTCTCCTTTCCTTTGAAAATACAAATTCAGTACATTAACCTAGTATTAAATTTAATAAAATTAATGTGATACATGTTATAATTCTAAGCAATTAATTATAAATTTATAAAAATGAATGTTAAAACTTTTATTAATGTATAAATGAATATATAAAACCATGTTAAAATGTTTAAAACCCTAGAGGCTAGTAGAAAACCAGGGTTAAATGACCACATTTCCATTAGTTCACTACTGAAATTAAGAGCAGCAAAATTATGACAGGATGGAAACATTATGAATTGCTAGTGTTTATATTAATTTCATGCTTCATTCCATTCTAATTATGGTGAAGATACTTCAGTAACTTTATATAATATTTTATTAATTTTTCACCAATGACCCTGTCTATTTGTAAAAATGAATAGGTTGAATGTAATTCTTAGTTCTACCACAAGAGGGATTCACTGCTATGTAGAATATACTGAGTAATACTTAACAATGGTTTTAAACATTTTAACATGGTTTTATATATTTATTTATACATTAATAAAAGTTTTAACATATATTTTTATAAATTTATAATGAATTGCTTGGAATTATAACATGTATCACATTAATTTTATTAAATTTAATACTAGGTTAATGTACTGAATTTGTATTTTCAAAGGAAAGGAGAAAATGTGTTGCTGGCTAAATAAGTTACACCCATTAAGCACTCAAATGAATTCAAATATGTTTGTCATTGGTTGTTTTCATACAGTAAGGTTATAAATAGAAAAATATTGGCAGTTAGACCCAAATCTGATGAAGTGTATAAACGAAAACGTATTTGTGCAGCGTTTATGTATGTGTTAATTAAACGGTTTTATCGTTCATTCCTGAGGCTTAATTGTTTCACTATCTACTTTGGGCTGCTGTTTTTCTTAATTTTAAGGGAGATTTTAGCATAATCTGAGAAAAATCTATGTTCAGAGCAGAATTTTATTTGTTCTTGTACCAAGGATTCTGAAATTAGGAAAAAGTCTAATCTCGACCATGAATTATGACATTTTGAATAGTAAGTATATATGTTATTTTTACATAGGTTTTCATTAAAGGAAATAGGATATATAAGATTTAGGTCCGCCATTAATTCACCTAATGCTACAGAAGCTTGGAAGTTGAATGAGTTTGACATACTAGACCTATCTGAAGAAGGGTCTATGACTGTATTCCAGTCTCCCCCTATTATATTTTGATGATCAGGAAACTTACTTAGTAAATTATGAATTTCCAAAATAAAGTTTTGCTGTCTTGCACATGGGCCATATAAATTTAGGAATAGAATGGGTTTACTGAAGAAAGGGTTGGTGGTCATAAAAAGGCACCATCTGCCATTTTCGTCAGTCTTTTGATCTATGATTGATTCATGAAATTAATTTTTGAGTAATATTGCCACTCCTCTGGAGTTAGAGCTGTCACCAGAAGCTATAATAAATTTAATCCATTTTTTTATTTGTATCAATCTCCCAGTCTTTAGTAGGTATATGCGTTTCTTGTAAAAAACAAATAGCCTCTGATTTGAGTAATAAGTGCAACACTAGTTTTTTCTTCTTTTTATCATGTAACCCCCTAATGTTCCATGAATCTATAATCCACATCACCCAATTTCATAATTATTAGGAAGTTAGTCAGGGTACCATGTTTTATTTACTGTAACTGGCTGTCCAATTTTTATTAGATGTCTAGAGAAAAAGTATAATCTCAGGTTGATAGCACTAAACTCCTTCATCCAGAACCATGTGCCTAACCACTTAAAGCCCCTAATTGAAGGAGTTAGGGAGGAAGAGGTTATTTGGAATACACAGATAACAATTATTAATGTAAGTGTAACAGTGCGTTCCAAACGTATAATTGTATTTGAAGCTATGTTTAAACATAAATAAAAGAAACTTATATACAATCTTATCATTCTTCCAAGAGTATCATCTGAAAAAACCCTACTTACATATCCACCTAGCTCCTAAAAAATAAGAAATATAGTCTATTCAATTTCTAAATAGTAAGAAACAGGAGAGCAGAGAAGTATATTGATCTAATGAGACTCAATTATTTAGAATAGTAGAGTGGTATTTTACTTAATGTTATTAAAGTAAGTGTCTAGTAACATAGTGAACTAAGCATCTCCTAAAGTTCAGGGCTTGTCCTGCCTAATATATTTTAGAAGGGAGTTGTTAGTACACTAAAGTGATAAGAAAAGGTAAAAATATAGAAGAAAAATGTACTGAGACCATGCTTATAATTTCAACATTAGTAACTATAACATTTAAAAAAAAATTAGAGGTCTTCACAGTGGTACTTCGGTCCTCCAATGAATGAAAGAAGATGTTACAACAAAAGTATCTGAATTTCTAAAAACATTAAAAATAATATAATGTATTATAATAATATCTATCACCATATCCCTGTAATAGAACATTGTTCTAAAATATTCCTGAGGAATGGAGAAAAAGTGTTGTAGTACCGATTTTTAAGAATAAGGGTGATGTGCAGAGCTGCAGTAACTACAGAGGGATTAAATTTATCAGTCACAGCATGAAGTTATGGGAAAGAGTAGTGGAAGCTAGGTTAAGAAGGGAGGTGATGATTAGTGATCAGCAATATGGTTTTATGCCAGGAAAGAGCACCACAGATGTGATGTTTGCTCTGATAGTGTTGATGGAGAAGTACAGAGAAGGTCAGAAGGGGTTGCATTTTGTCTTTGTGGATTTAGAGAAAGCATATGACAGGGTGCCTAGAGAGCAGTTGTGGTATTGTATGAGGAATTCAGAAGTGTCAGAGAAGTATGTAAGAGTGGTACAGGATATGTACGAGGGTAGTGTGACAGCAGTGAGGTCTGTGGTGGGAGTGACGGATGCATTTAAGGTGGATGTGGGATTACATCAAGGATCAGCTCTGATCCCTTTCTTATTTGCAATGGTGATGGGCAGGTTGACAGACGAGATCAGACAGGAGTCCCCGTGGACTATGATGTTTGCAGATGACATTGTGATCTGTAGTGAGAGTAGGGAACAGGTGAAGGAGACCCTGGAGAGGTAGAGATATGCTCTAGAGAGAAGAGGAATGAAGGTCAGCAGGACTAAGACAGAATATATGTGTGTGAATGAGAGGGAGGATAGAGGAATGGTGAGGATACAGGGAGTAGAGGTGGCAAAGGTGGATGAGTTTAAATACTTGGGCTCAACAGTTCAGAGTAATGGTGAGTGTGGAGGAGAGATGAAGAAGACAGTACAGGCAGGATGGAGTGGGTGGAGAAGAGTGTCAGGAGTGATTTGTGACAGATGAGTACCAGTAAGAGTGAAAGGGAAGGTCTACAAGAGGGTAGTGAGACCAGCTATGTTATATGGGTTGGAGACAGTGGCATTGACAAAAAGGCATGAGTCAGAACTTGACGTGGCAGAGTTAAAGATGTTAAGATTTGCACTGGGTGTGATGAGGATGGACAGGATTAGGAATAAGTATATTAGAGGGTCAGCCCAGGTTGGAAGGTTTGGAGACAAAGCCAGAGAGGCAAGATTACGTTGGTTTGGACATGTGCTGAGGAGGGATGCAGAGTATATTGGGAAAAAGATGCTAAGGATGAAGCTGCCAGGTAACAGGAAAAGAGGAAGGCCTAAGATAAGGTTTATGGATGTGGTCAGAGAGGACATGCAGGTGGGTGGTGTGACAGAGCAAGATGCAGAGGACAGGAAGAAATGAAAACATTTGATCTGCTGTGGCAACCCCTAACGGGAGCAGCCGAAAGAAGAAGAAGAAGAATGTATGTTCATTGGCTATGAAATTACAATAAACCATGAAGCCAGTAATACCATGTTTAGTTCAGGTAAAACCAGTACTATTTATCCAGTAATGGTTGAATAAAACAGTATGTAGTGCATCTGTGTTACTGCACCATAAACATTATTAAAATTCTACTAGAATGTGCATCTACTTTAATGGTATTACTAATGTTTTAGCTGCATAGTGATTTAATTTGACTTCTGACATTACTCAGAATGTGTTGGATTTAATGTTCACAGCATGGTACAGATACTGCCTTATCCTTGCACAATATGGAAGCTAAATTGTTAACATTCATCCTCATACTGAAGGAAACTATTACATCCAAATAATTTGCACTTGCATACATACTGAATGGTTATGTGAAAGAAAATGTAATTTTTGAGGATGGACCACCCACCCTCTAAGTTGTTAAGCTTATTCAAAAAGTACAGCTCTCACTTGTAATAAAAACATTTTCCCCAAGCTGCATTAATAGAATGACCTAGTTCATTTCCATCATTTTTAAACATTCTCCTAAGTCATTATTCATACGATCACCTATGGTGATCTAAAGTCTGGTATTGCTTTCCTTGCATTACCTTTAGTAGTTAGTGTGCTTGAAATTATTGTGAATAATTATCATTCACCTTAATTGAGAAGGAGAACAGGTCAGCCAAAAGAGAACTAGTCAGTTAGAACAGGGCATTCAGTACATCGTTCACAAAAAAAAAAAAAAAAAAAAAACTGTCCCAAATAGATCCAAAAATTGAGGTGGTCCTTACATGCCTTGCAACCAAAGTCCTTCAATATAGAGATGTGTCAAATAGATTTCGGAATGGTCAGCATGAGGCAAGAATACCTTGATAATATAGACTGTTAGGGTTCTATCTGCTAAATTTTGCCTCTAAAGTAATTTGCAATGCTGATACCGAAGTTTCAGGTGGGGGAAACTATGAGCAAAAGCACCGAGAAGTTGCAATAATAATCGGACCCCATATACAACATTATGGGAAAAGATTTGTTCCTACCTTTATTTTAAGACAAAGCAATTAAGCAACCAAATGATTAAGAAAGGTAAAGGTTGCAAAAATACAGCTTGGGTCTACTGGAGTATAAGAAGAAAGAAGATTACAATTTCCGGTAAGTGTAAAATAGCAGCTTAACCTTTAAAAGTGGTTCGCAATACTGTATACAAAGTTACAGATCCGGTGACTTACCGAAAGCTTTAACTAATGCTTCTTTTGCCTCCTTAGGAGAGCTGATAGCATATCTGGTTTCATTGATGTAAAAGATTAAAGTATTCAAGTAGCGCATTTGGAACTTCATGCCCTTTTTGATTAGATCAGCGCAAAATGAGAGAGCTTTTGTCTGTTTTCTTTGATTGTAAGTGGAAGGTCTTGTGAGAATGTTAGATTATGATTATTCCACGTGAATAGTTTTTGTTTTTTGACCGCTTGAAGAATTTTTTGAGTGTGTTGGTAGTTAAGGAGTTCAGTGTAAACTTGACGTGGAGCTGTGTAGTCTTGACGCTTGTGAAGGGCGCGATGGGCTCTCTCATTTACTATATCCAAAGTGATACCCTTCAAGCGCAGAAGCTTCTCAAAGATCTGCTTGGTTATGTTTAGCAAGTCGGAGTTCTCATATTTTTCAGGAAGCCCCCTGATCAAAATATTGTTGCGTCAACTCCTTGCTTCAAGGTCAGCTATCTTTTGTTGCAAATCTTTGAGAGAGATAATTTTGGCGCAAAGCTCCTCATGTAAAGCTTGAATTTGGAATTCATTAGATTGGGTTTTGTGTTCAAGAGTATCTACTTTGTCAGCAATTTGATTAATTGTGTTTCCAAATTTGTTTAGTTGCTCAAAAAATCCTTGAATAGCCAATTGGATCAGTTGTAGAGCTTGTTTGAGTTTGTCCATGTGGAAGCTTGTCTCAACCTTGGCTTTGTTGCTGGGTTTGTTGGGTTCGGACATCTGTTTATTAACTTTCTGTCTCTTATAGATTACCTCCTTCTCTGGAGATGCTATATCAGAGAGTTTAGTTTTTGTAGTTTGTGTCTCCATAGTGTCTAATTCCTTTGGCATACTGTTTGGTCATCTTTTATATGTTTGGTAGGCTTTGAAAAAAATTCAGGCCCACAAGGTACACGTGGCTGGAGCTGCTGTACAGGATGAGGCAAATTATGCTGGATTTAAGTCTTGCAAGTTTTAGATAATCCGCTAGATAGAAGTTATAATGTAGTTGTTCTTCTTCTTCTCATCAGATCACTCCCCTCTATAAAGTAAAAGTGTGGATTTTCCTTGTATTATGTAGCTAAGGTAAGGAGCTCTGTGGAGAGGGTGCACACTAGCCGAACACCATCTTGGAAAAAATGTGCAGGGGTACTTTCTGCTGCCTTGAACCAGGTCTCTGTTACAGCACAAATGTTGATGTTCTCCATTTTAAGGAGTGCTTTGAGTGAGTGCATTTTGAGATTTATACTTCTAGTGTTGAGCAGTATGACCCTCAGAATGCATTTATTTGTAGCTGTTAGGGTGGTAATTTGGTTTTTGGAACACCACCTGAAAAAGGCACTATGGGGTGGCAAAAGCCTTGGCCAATATCCAGAAGCCCAGGGGTGACAGATGCAGACCATCTCTGGCAAAGCATCAAGGTCTTTCAGTCATGTCATCCCAGGCAGACAGATACTGAATCCCCTTAGAATGACACAAGAAA
Source organism: Protopterus annectens (assembly GCF_019279795.1). Classification (NCBI taxonomy): domain Eukaryota; kingdom Metazoa; phylum Chordata; order Ceratodontiformes; family Protopteridae; genus Protopterus; species Protopterus annectens. The sequence goes on from NC_056727.1 coordinate 436,637,953, forward strand.
CTTAGCCAGTTGTTGAAATCAATCATTTTCTGCTTGTACTATGGTATCATTCTGAGTGATGGTAGGGTGCTGCTCAGGGCTAAGGTCATACCTGCCTAGGCTACATAATCCGAGAGCCATTTCTCTTTTCATGTAGTCCAGGGAGGTATGTCTCAGGTCATTCACACCCACATCTACAATGACAGAGTCATATTTGTACCTGTTGTTGAGGGATCTGAGTGAGTGCATTATATGGTGGATCCTGGCACCTGATAGGCAGCTGACTGTTACTTTCTCCTTATTCAACCCAGTGAGTAGGACATTACTGTGCCTCACTATCGAGTCACCTATGACTAGTGTGCTGGGCATGCTGTTTTGCCTTAGGGGCTTTGGTTGAATGGCACACTGTTTAGGAGAGTTATGCATTTTGTGATTAGTGTTGTGTTTTGGTGGTCGAGTGCTTTTCTGCCTTGGAGGTCTTTGCTGTTTGGGTAGATTTTTATTGAGAGCCTCTGTGAAGGTGTGTGTGTGGTTTGTGTTTTTATGTGAAGGCAGTGCTGGTGCGTGTTCTGGAGGGCTATGTGTTCTATATGGTGTGGTGCGAGTGTTGACCTTCTCTTCTTGACCAACTATTCTGCGTGTCTTCCAATTTGAATATATAAGTGCATCTCTCGCAAGTCTGAGTGTTGGGAAGTAAAAGGAGATGGTTGTCGGTGTACATGAGGCAGTTGCTACATTGTCTCAAGATGCCCAAATTCCCCAGGTTAACAGGAGAAAGCACAGGGAACTGACCTTTAGACATGCCTGGAGGAGTGGCCATTAATAATAAGTACTGGAGCTGTTTCCTTGTAGAATGTTTAGTGCTGGTAGTCCTTTTATGTGCTATAGTAATTGCTACAAGAAGTCGGGTATGGTAAAGTGCTAGACTAATAAGCTAGAAAAAGTGCAGGAGAGGAGAGGAGAGAACTAGCAGATCTAAGGGAAAAATTGAAGATCAGACTTTGGCACCTCTAATGAGCTTACAAACGGTCCTGGATACAGAAAATTTGTATTTGGACTAGGCTAGTTACAGGAAAGGTGGGAAACAAGTGCAACACGGGCTTTTAAAACAGAAAGTTGAAAGAGATGGAAAAACTGCCCAAACGGCCAATAAACTACAAATTCTGGCCAGAAACCACTCCTCTTCTGGTAGATAGGCTACCTAGTGCTTACCACTCCCACTGATAAGCTAAAAGGCTTCCCTCCAACACCAAAAGGCTTGGGGGCTCATAAGCTTACATACAATCCTGGATACAGCACATCTGTATCTGGACTAGACTAGTTACACGGAAGGCGGGAAAAGCACAAATGCAGGCTTTTAGACTAAAAAGTTGAAGAATATGGAAAAAAGTGCCCGAATGGCCAAAAAACTAAAATTTCTGGGCCAGAAACCACTCCTCTTGCAGTAGATAGGTACCCAGTGCTTTCCACACTCACTGACAAGCTAGAAGGCTTCCCTGACACAGAGAGGCTTGGGGAGCTCAGAACCTTACAAACAGTCTTGGATACAGCAAATCTGTATCTGGACTAGACTAGTTACACGAAAGGCGGGAAAAGTGCAAACACAGGCTTTTAGACCAGAAAGTTAAAGGAGATGGAAAAAACTGCCCAAACGGCCAATAAACTACAATTTCTGGGCCAGAAACTGCTCCTCTTGTGGTAAGATAGGCTACCTAGTGCTTATCACTCCCAGTGACAACCTAGAAGGCTTCCCTCTGACACAGAGAGGCTTGGGGGGCTCAGAAACTTACAAACAGTATTGGATACAGCAAATCTGTATCTGGACTAAACTAGTTATAGGAAAGGTGGGAAATAAGAGCAAATGTGGACTTTTAAACCAGAAAGTTGAAGGAGATGGAAAAAGTGCTCAAATGGCCTATAAACTACAATTTCTAGGCCAGAAACCACTCCTCTTGTGACACAGAAAGGCTTGGAGGGCTCAGAGCCTTACAAACAGTACTGGATACAGCAAATCTGTAACTGGACTAGACTAGTTACAGGAAAGGCAGGAAACAAGCTTATAATTTTTTTTTTGTTACAGAAAAGCATCCAAAACAGCACTAAAAACAGTTCAAGTGCAGTGCAAGCTAGCACACTTGAGGGTGTAGCAATATTAAAGCAATTTATTCAAACTGTATTCTGAACTTAATTCAATTATTGTTTAATTCAACTCTGAACAGTTAAAAAGTGCCAGAAAATATACTTATCAGCTGAGAAGCACACTCAGTCAAAACACAAAGTATAGTGGAAAGGGAGAAAAGAGAAAAAAAGATAATTCAAGGTTGAGGGCCTAAGTGGGTTGGCCTACTCAAATGTTCTCTCTGCATTAGGTAGAATGAGCTAATGACACTAGACTGGGATAGAGCTGAACAGATGGGACTGGTAGGAGTGTCTGAAATCAAAATATGATCTCACTGTACTTGGTTAAGTGAGCAAATGAGATGGACCCAGGAGGAATGTTCAAACACAAATTTACAGGAGGGGCAGGCAATTCCAAAGCTACCAAGATTAATACCACAACAAGAACAGGGAGGGAGAACAGGAAACTAACTGCAGAGAGACAGAGAGATCACAATATTCAGTGAAGCAAATAAATACACAGACAAATAAAATGCAGTACTATCTTATAACACTGCAAGTTTGTACTTAGCTTGTAATAAAGTTGATGTAGGTATATAACAGCTAACCAGATAGCTCAAATATTCAGCTATTCAGCAGAAATAAATTCAGCGATAAGTGACTAAGACTTACAAGCACAGAGAAACCCTCTAGGCTAAGAGTTCAACACTGCATATCAATGAAGTGAGAATAATAACCCCCCCCCACTTACTGCAGAGAGACAGAGAGATCACAATATTCAGTGAAGCAAATAAATACAAAAATAAAATGCACTACTATCTTTAACACAATATTCAATGAAACAAATAAATAACAGACAAATAAAATGCAGTACTATCTTATAACACTGCAAGTTTGTACTTATCTCAGCTTGTAATAAAGTTGATGTAGGTATATAACATCTAACCAAACAGCTCATATATTCAGCTATTTAGCAGAAAGGTTCATAAGAAGATACCAGGTTATTGGCCCGGATGTCCTCATAAGCCTAGCCCAGACCTTTGCCCATGTCCCTTCAAAGCCAGCACCTGTTTCCCCTGTACAGCTGGGACAGATGCTGGATCCCAGGGGTGTCTTTTCCATTTCCCATGCAGTCAACCAACTTCTTCCTCAAGAGGTCTATAGAGGTACTCTGCTAGACATGGGGATGGAATATATTTTACAGACAGTGTATCATGTGGGACACTACACTATCCCACCAACAAGTACTATACATGTCACAGACCAGGTGAGGGCCTTGCGTGAGGGTTGCATGAGTGGGGTTTGTCTTAAGGATATGCATAAATGCCATCAAGGCTGGTTTGGAAATGGCCTTGTATGCCAGACACAGGTCGCCTATGATCAGTCTGTATGAGACTGAGTACAGAGACAGGACTGTCTGCCTATCTGTATAGGATAGGTGTTGCAGACCCTGGATTTGCCTGGTCAGGAATCTCAGTGGTCTCTGCAACTGCTGTATTTGCTTGGCAAGGTACATGCCAAAGGTGCCATTGTACTCTGTAATGCGTCTGATAAGGGTGGAGTACAGGGATGTTGTGGCCTCCTGGTTCCTGGATGACATACCCGTATTTGTGAGGTAGGCCATGTAGACAGCCTTCCGTACAATGGTGTCCACACAGTGGGAAACTGGCAGGTTGCTACCAACCTTGGTGCATAAGTCACCTCACAGCTGATTGCATGCTCAGTACATTGTTATTACTGTCATAATTAGTGTGGATGACATCTACCACAACAGGGAAAATGATGCATCTCCTGGCATTCAGTTTGAGGCAATGCTTTTGGCACCAGTCATTAATTCGGGTAACGGACTCTTGGAGGATGCTCACATCAGTAGGGGAATCTAAGACAGTGGCCAGCTTGCAATCATCTGTAAACCTGGTCATCCACAGACTACTGGTTTTGTCTTGTACCTCAGAAACATATATCTCAAACAGTAGAGGCCCCCAAACCAATCCTTGGGGTACACCACTCTGTAGGAGTCTACTATTAGATGTGGCTTCCACTGCTTTGACCGAGTGGGTACTATCATTGAGGCAGTTAGCTACCCATCTGGTAACATACAGGTTGATGACTAGTTATGTAGGCTTATGTATCATGACCACCTGGGGATTATTGTGAGAGATTTGGGCTAGGTGAAGGTAGGCAGTGTGCACCATCTTCCCAACATCCTTGTGCTTGTTGACCGCTTCAAAGAAGTCGACCAGGTTTAACAGGCTTGATCTCCCTTTGACAATACCACACTGTGTGGGCTCAAGCATTTTGATTTTGCCCATGTCCCTGTTTATAAGGTCCTTGATAGTGCCTTCCATGCCCTTGAAGAGGAGACTAGTTAGGCTGATGTGTATATGATTGGATGGGTCAGTGGATTGCTCTACTTTAGTGTATAGAGATGACAGTGGCTGTCCTCTGTGCAAATGGGATGACACTGGTGGTCAGGCTTTGGTTAACTACAGTGTGTAATGGAGCTGAGAGCTCATGCCTGGGTTCATGCAGGATGCAGCCAGGCATGGTATCAGGACTATGGAGACTTCAGCTTGTTGCCTTTGGGAGGGCATTATGGATCTGCTTCCTGATGATGGGGGGGCAGGTGCTGTCATGTCCATGTGTACTGATGGGGGGACGGGGGGATGTGTATACTTAACCTGTCTGCAGCAGGTTGGCTATATCTATGCCATATGTGTATGTGGTGTTATTGACCACCACTACAGAGCAGATTATGCATTGCCTCTGGGATTGCAGACATATGTATGGAAGGCCTAGTGATTGGCCTTGGTTGTTGTGTCCAATTTGCGCTCAAAGTTAGCCTTAGGGTAATTTGCCTGTGACCTTATTTGCTTGTTCAGAAAAAGGTGACATTGCTTCCCGTTTGGCACCTACTCCTTCTTGGCCCTGTCCAGCAACTATTTCCACTTATCATGGAATTTGTATATTGCTACTGTTCACCACAGTGATTTACCCTACCTTGAGGGAGGTGTCAGGTATTGCTGAGTCCATACAGCTATGTAGGTGTCCACACAGTATTGTAGTGTAGGCTTAGACACTACTGCTAGTTCCAACTGATGGAATGGTAGCTGTACAGCTACTAATACCTGCTCTGAGGAGATTTATAGTCAGTTTTGGAAAGTGTTTTTGTTTGACCCTGACGGGGGGGGGGGGGGGCAGGTGAGATGGTGACCTCAATAGTGATGGTTATGTGGTCAAATCTTACCAAGGAGGTTGACACTGTAGGAGAGCTACAGTGGCTAATCATGTTGATTAGGACCAGGCACAGGATAGTTCCACCTGTCATAGGAATGTTGACCAGATGATCCAATGCAGCAGCATTGACAAAGCTGAGGCATCTCTGTGCATTCATGTTCAGGTGGAATAGGTCATGCACACTATGGTTGGCTAGTTAAAGTCACCCAGGAGCAGTATAAAGGGTTGAATCTTGACTGATTCAAGTGAGTCCAGATAGGTGTAGTGGGTGTACAGAGTCATGGCTGTAGGTCTGTAGCTAGCTATGACTTAATTAGCTGTTTTGTCAACAGTTAACTTCACTTGGGATGTGTCCTGCCCATCATACTGTTTGGCCAGCCTGGAGGTGTGTATGTGTATGATAATGTTTAAAACTCCACCTCCTTTGGCTTTGCAGCCCTTCATGTGGAGTCTAACAGTATGGTGAGATGACTAACCTGGCAAGGTTGGTGTGCTCTCCATAATTGCAAATCAGGTGTCAGTGACTGCACAAATGTCAGCATCTTCCAGGACAAGGTACACTTGCAATGACATTAGTTTCATGCTAAGACTCCTAGCTCCTGTTAGAGCAAGACATCTGGACAAAGGCACACATCAATGGTGGGCAAAGGCTGGAAAATAGTGACACTTTACAAATCTAGCTGTAACACACTTAGTTGCTAGTAAAGACAGTTTCAAATTCACAGGAATACTCCACAGGATATGATATCTGACATTCAAATGTATGCTGTTATGTTATAACTTCAGTCTTTACTGGATTGCCAGTGCTTTGCCAGACAATACACAGCTGTATAAGGCATTGACTACTAATATGAGGCAGACCTGTGGTCAGTCCACAAAACCCAGGACAGTTGAAAGGTATGAGCTCAATATATAACATACAGTTCAACACACAGTTCTGTGCCTGTTGTTTACTGGGTTTATATTAGTTGATCGAACTTCCAAAAGTTCACCCGTCATAGGATTGACACCATATAATCGAACTTTTGAAAGTTCGAATGTTTTAACATAGATACATAAACTACTAACCATGAACTTGTAAAACAAAAAAACGGCCAGTTCCACAACAGTTAACCATTTATTGAGTATAAAACAACTTCACATAACCACTAAGCACTTTTACCCAATTACTTCTTTGGGCATCATCAGAGTGGAAAAACAAATTAAAACAACTTCATTTATACACAAGTATATAACACACTCCTTATATCTAAAACCAATCAAAACGGTCAATAAATTACCATTGCAAATACATAATACATTTTAAAAATGTAAAAACTATTTCAAAGACTTGACACAGGGCAGGATTCACGAAGGCTTGCACGGAGTGTAAGAGACGTGTAACACTCCATGAAAGCCTCGCGATCCAGGAACAGCCATAAACTCCGTGTAAGAGACCAGCTAAAACGTCTCTTACACGGACTGGGCGTGGACATGCTAAATACCTCACTTGCAGCCGAAATGTATGCAAATGAGGTATATTAGCGATCCACAAAGCAGAAACCAGCCCGTGTAAGAGCTGTTTTAGCTGCAGAAATGTACTCAGTTGACAACTGAGTACGTTTCTGCAAATTTCACAACAAAGCCATGTCAGCTCCAAATAAAGGGTGCATATGTGTCAGGCAGCATGCCAATGGCCAAATATGTGGCCATTGGCAAGGTAACCCGATGCAAAAATAATAAAAATATATATTTTTAAACCCAGCGCAGCCCCGCGCAAACAGGCTGCGCTGTATAAAACATAAAAATGAAGGTTATAAACCCACAAATGTGGGTTATATGCAATACATGGAATGACAATGCAGGGACCAGCAGACGAAAAACAACATGGCCACCATGTAGTGGTTGCTAAGGGGGGAAGCTAAGTGTAAGACATGTAACTAAGCATTAGTAGGCAATCTCATGTAAATGAGGGTTAGGATACTGAATCTCACAGTCACATAGCAAATGAGCACAGTCTGAGTAGTGTAAGAGATACATAAGGGGGAAGAATAGAGTAGGAGATAGGTGACATCACAGGGGGGAATGGTAGAAAGAAATGTAGTTCATTGGAGGTCAGTGTAACATGACAGATGACAGACACAGATCAGGGAAAGAGGAGTGCCACAAGATAAGTGTGGGAAAGTCAAGAAATGGAAGGTGTACACTGTTACTTACACTAAAGTTTCTTGCTGGGCGTGCATGCGCCATGAAGCGCGAGTAGGGCAGTGTGTGCGCGTGTAAGGCAGTGTAAGGCAGACTGAGCATGTGGGAGCGTGTTGGTAGATGTTTAACACTGTTTGCGCTGGTGTGCGCGCGTGTAGGGCAGGCTGAGCATGTAGGAGGCTGTTGGCAGACTTGTAACACAGTTTGCATGGGTGTGCGTGCGTTTTAACCCGAATAAGTAGATTCTGAACCGTGTAAGCACGTGTGCGCACATGTAAGCCACTGTGAGCGTGTTTCTGCTGGTATGCACGTTGCTCCCCCCTGAGGAAACAGAAAGGAAAAAGGAAGCAACAGAATTAGTAGGAAGCTAGCAGGGAATACTGATGAAGCTAGCAGGTGAAAACAATTAGAAGCAGGCAATTACACAGGCAGAATAGTAGCCCAGCCCAGCACTTAAAACTCTGCAAACAGTAGTGCAGGATGTTTCTCTTAAGAGACACTGCAAGACAGGAGTAAGCTAATAGAAGTGAAAACTGAAAAAGCTTCACTCAGAGCAGAAATGTTAGTGGCTGCCATAGCTGTCATAATGAGACATAGGCAACTTGCTGAGGGTGGTGACAATGCAGATGGTGCCAGACAACCCACACTGAGGAGACGGAGAAGAGTGTACAGGCCCAGGGTCACCTACCATGGGTTACATGAGCTGGAGATAGTAGAGCACTATAGAGTGGACAGAGAGCTCCTGCAGCAAATAGTTGAGCTGTGCAGGGCACACCCCACACAGAACCAACAGAGGGGAACCCATCCCAGTGGAAACCAAGGTATGTGTTGGCCTAAGAATACTAGCAACAGGTACCTTCCAGAGACCAACTGGTGATATGATGGGGATATCACAGGCATCAGCCTCCAGGGTACTGCACCAGTTCCTGGATGCCATGTCAGCACATGTCGGTGATCATGTATATTTCCCCAATGCCTGTGAGGTATTGGCCAGCAATATGCATCTCTTCCAGCAAATAGCGGAATACCTTGAGGTAGTGGGTGCAATAGACTGCACGCACATACGCATCAAAGCACCAGCCGGTGAGCGGGGTAGGGCCTACATTAACCGCAAGGGCTTCCCCTCCATCAACTGCCAGGTCGTGTGTCATGCCCAGGGCCTAATAATGAATGTGTATGCTGGCTGCCCTGGGAGTTACCATGATTCCCACATCTGGCATTTGACGCAGCTGTACCAGACATTTGCCAATGGGGACATCCCACACGGACACCTAGCTGGGGATGCAGGTTATGCACTGGAGCCGTGGCTGATGACACCCATCAGAAACGCACACACACCTGAACAGGAATGCCATAATGAGGCACATGCATAAACACGTAATGTAATAGAGCGTGTGTTTGGGCTGCTCAAGTCATGGTTCCAGTGTCTGGACACATCTGGTGGAGCCTTGCAGTACACACCAACTACATGTACCCAAATTGTCATGGTATGTGCTATGCTACATAATATGATCTTGCAAAAACAGCTGCAGCAGGACCAGCATAGGGCTGGGCCAAACAGCCCCCCACCATTGCCAAAGCCATCACAGGCAAAGCGTGACTCGGAGGAGGAACAACCTGAGCCTGCCCCAGTAGGCAGAAGGAGGCATGCCCAGTATGCCCTGGCCTTGGCAAAGAGGCAATGCATAGCACATACACTGGCTCAGTAGGAACCCTGGAAATGATACCCCCTCTGACTCACTCAGATAATAACATGGATGCCTAAAATGACATGACCTGCTCATAAACATGTACAGGGAAGTGTAATATGCGCATCCGACAGAGGCAGCCTTGCAGCACCACCTGAGGCACCAACACAGTTGGAGAAAAGTTTCCAGAATCCATAAACCAAAATGCCCAGGAACAATGTACCACTCCCACAAGAGGGGTAAGCATACTGTATGTGATAATCAGCAACATGTGTACTGGATGGCAAGATGAGAAGTGTATCCTTCACTGGTAAGACCAGACCATAGAGTAATCACACTGGATATACACATCCCGACCCCAGTCCCTGGCCAGAATACCACAGTGAAAAACATGTGTAAAGCATAGGTTGCACCCCTCCAGACTGATGTGGAATCCATGAAAGGCCTGTGCAAGTGCAGAATATGGGACACACCGCAGAACATGTTATACAGGAATTCCATGAACACAGCCAGGAATGCTTGGAGTATGCAATCACAGATAACAACAAGACACAATGCCATACACGCAGGCATCTGGCATGCTGGACTCCAGCCATTACCAAACCATGCAAGAGAATGAGGAAGCTACCACATGATAGAGCAAACATAAAAAGGGAAGTAATCACTGATCAGTAGTATGGCAATAACATATGTCCACACATACAATCCACTAAGGCCAGCCACAACAAGAAGAATCTGTGAATCCAGAGGCAATGTGACACCTGTCCCAAGTACACAGACAACCACAACTCCCCCAATAAATACAAATATATGTGATAGATGCAACCATGTATCCAAACCAGAGGCTGAGCTCCCCCAACTCAGTACTGTCAAAACTAGTCAGAAGGAGAAGGTAACCACATACACCACAAACCCAGTCCCACATAGACCTACCACAACTGTAAACCAAACACATAAACACACAAAAACATTCCCAGAGGCCATAATTACAAACACACCACACCAACAGAAGCCTCCAAAGCAGATCACAAGCAACCACAACCTCCAAACATAGCACATGCAATACATAGTACACAAAGCTGGTGTGCCAAACAGTCACAGGCCAGAATGAGAAATAACATGCCTGATACAGTTGTAATAAGTGTCTGTATAGGCAGACACACTGCTGTCCCACTCACCAGACTGAACAAGGGAAAGGGTACAGTAAGCTGCCTGTAGGCTGCCACAATATGCCACATAACACAAGTACGCAGGTCACCCCAAAGCAAGCAGAAATATGATGCAATCAATGTCCATGCTGGTGTGAATGACCTGAGATGTACCTCCCTGGGCTACATGAAAAGAGACATGGATGAGTTCTCTGAGTATGTACCCCAGGCCGGTATGACACTGGCCGTGTGCAGCATCCAACCCTCACCAAGAATGATGCCACAGTACAAACACAAAATGATCATGTTTAACAGGTGGCACAGTTACAGCTGTCAGTCCAAGAGGGTCTAATGTCTGTCTGCTTGAGATGTCAAGCATGACAAGCCATGCTGCTGTTCCAGGGATGGCTTGCACCTGTTACCCCTGTGCGTCTGGATACTGGATAAGGCCTTTGCCACCTCCATAGAGCCGTATGTAGGCAAGGCCAAAAAGACTACCCACCACCCTAGAAAACATAAGTGGTAAGAAACATAAGGGTAATGCTGACCAATGCCAGATATGTAAACTGCAATATGCATGCCCCTGAGGCACTTCCCAGTATGGAGAACATCGATGTCTGTGCAGTGACAGAAGCCTGCTGCAAGCCTAGTGATAGCACACCAGCACTACAAAGGTTATACCACATATCATACGTTATAGCCCCAACACCTGGACCAAAACATCAAAGGATGGGGAGTATCCATATGCAGCAGAGACACCCATATGGCCAGGTAACTGACAATGCACAAAGCAGTGGAGACCACCCATGTGCACCTAAGTGTAGCCAAAACTGCTGTACAGTCTGTAGCATGTGACAGACCACACTCTCACACACAAGAACTCCACCCAGACATCCTGAAGACACTGGACAGTATGAATGTCCCACCAAATGCCAGACAAGGTACACACAAATTACCACATAGGTTGCAAACCATTATGTATGCAAGGAGTAATCAGGGACCTAGGGACACAAGTCAACAGTACTCTGTCATGTGACACTCACAATGCCAATGTGGCTAGGAAGATTGTCGATACTGGACACCGTATCATGAAAGGATTCACATCTACATCAACAGAGGTCACTGTGCTGCTGTACTGTTCCCTTATCAGACCCATAATCTAGTACAATGACGCATATGGGATGTACCATACTTGACACCTGCAGCGGTTCGAATACCTCATAGTTACCCCACCAAGAGGATAAAGGGTGTGAAATATATGTCATATGCTGCCTGGGTGTAGACACCCCAGCTGAATGCAGTCACAGACTGCCTACACAGAGGCATTCTATGTCTGTTGTACAAGGCCATGTCCAACACAGGAGTAATGGACATGCTCCACCACAGGAAATCAAAGCCATTGGAGCTGTGAGAGTGACAGATGTCAGCCTCAACACATAATGAAATAGGATGTGCTGGAGGGACAGATACATAACCCAGAGGCTCCCCACACCCAGAAACAGGATCCCAATCCATGTTAGGTAGAGCCCCTCACTGACACCCCTCAACAGGAATATTGCCAAGTGGATGGATGATCGTACATGTATACTGGGGTTCTTCACTGTGTCATGACCAGACAGAGGCACAGTAAAGAAATTCATAAATGGCCATAATAGTCACATAGCAAGGGGCAGCGAAAGACACACACACTCTGGCTAGGCTTACTAATGCCCTAGGGTGGATAGCCTAGTATGAACCCATGAACCTATGAAGATACAAATTGTACAGGACACTAAGGATAATCACAAGGCTTACTTAACTGATGGTAGGAACCATGTTGGGCATCCACAGATATGCTCCGAATCACACAGATATTACAAACAACATACCAAACACACACACATATTGCTAACATACAACCTGACAGGTGCAGTGCAAACCCCCAGAATGCAAAATATCTATCCCACCAGACTGCTGGGTCCCTGACACTGCAGATGCTGAGGTAACAGCCATCATCTGCAAAGCAAAACACACAGCAGCAAAGGTATGTGATGGTGTCCTGGGCTGAGGCCAACATGGACTCCAAGAATAACGGAATGCCAAATCACACTACTGCCCAATGTCAGCCCTACCACAGGATATGTACCCAAAGAGCAGTGTACAACAACAGTGGTCCTTCACAACAAAGGTGTTGACTGAATGGATACTGCAAACTACCACCCCAGGATCCTGATAAGCTTGGTCTGCACAGCTATGGAAAGGATCAGTATGTACCGCAGACATAAAGCTATTGTGGACCTACTGATACTGGACCCTACACAGTGTGGCTGTCATAACTGCAGATCCTGCCCCTAAACATGTGTGACCCATTTGAAGCGGTCATTAAGGTCATTGATGAGGGCAATGTGGTCCACACAGCGTAGCTGGACCGTGCATATGCTTCTAGACAATACCCTACGAGTTCAGTATGGATATGTTCACCAGCTTAAATATATACCCCTATGTCAGTAGAGGGGTTGCAAACCAGACCAAGGACAGAACTGACATGGTCAGACATGCTGCATCCATGTCAGACTACAAAGCAGATATGAGTGGCATCCCACAAGGCCTGGTCCTGGACCCCCCCCTTCTGTATATATGTCCCATAGGTATAGGCCAACATGGAAGGACTGTGACTGAACATTTATGCAGAGGAGTACAAACAGCCCACCATATCCAACCCCCAGCTGACACAAGCAACCCACAAAAGGGCCACCGACAAACAGACAACTGGAGCCATAGCCATGTCAGCAAGCTAATTGCAGAACTGTGTATAGACAACCACCGTGGATATACAGTAAGTGCCCACAAATTACCACACAGGTGTTAACCCATTACGTACCTAACATGTAATGAGAGACCTGGAGACAAAAGGTGATAGATATCCTGCACTGGACAAACATGTGGCTGTAGTGTTCGCAGAAACATACTATATACCCACCCAATCATGAAGGTTGTCAGATGTAGATAAGGGGAGGTCACTGTGGCTCTGCAGTCACCCTTCATCAGCGTCACAATTGACTACAATAGCCCCTGTGGGATATACCTCAGCAGACACCTCCATCAACTGTAAAGTCCACGACAGTACCCCACCAGGAGTAGCAAAGAGCATGAACAGATGCCATGTGTTGCCTGAGTAAACAAACTGCAGCCCCACACACTGCCATACTGACCAGCTACAGGCAAGCTGTGCCTGATGTATGAAGCCATGTCCAGCCTGGAATCAATGAACATGCTGCACCTTGTACAATCTGAATGGCAGTGAGCTATGCACATGAGAGACCTGAACCCCAGCACTGACATACATAGGACAAGCTGTACAGAATGATCCATAACACAGAAGGCACCCCCACTCTTCAGTAAACTCCCGGTACAGGTCAGCCAGAGAGTCACCTATCGACACCCCTCAAGAGGAATCCTGATGAGTGGATGGGAAATGGTAGGCTAACCCTGGGTATCACTTATGTCAGAGGTAGATGGAGGCACAGTATACTAACCATGACATATGTCATGGCAAACTCCAGTTACAATGTGTGTCGAAGGACAAACACACCCTGTGACTAGCATCAGAAATGGCCTAGGGAACATCGCTAGTGTTTGCCAATATCCACCCATGTTGTGGAATACACTACCAATGTTGGACGAGCCTGGTGTAGGTAGTCCATATCTGAACATAATGCAACATGGTCATATGTGCACAACTGGCCCCTACACAGTCTGTTGTGCTCACTATGAAGATGTCAAGCAGTGATAGGACTAAAGCCCAGGATACTGTCCACCACAGTGAAAGTACTGAACCAGTACACTATACGGTACTACAGTGTTAGGTCAGTATGAAAGTATGTTGACAACTGTCTGCAAAGTATCCCATGCAATCCCTGCAGGCACAGTATAATCCCTGTTGTGGCAGACACGAAGCAGTTGGCCAGTTAGTACACAACATGACACCCAACACACAACCATAAATGTGAGATATTGTTGAACTTCACACACACCCAAATATGTGGTGGACTTCAGAGTGCAACATATGGAAAGCTCACACTGGGCATGCTCGCACACTTTGATAAATGAGGCATATGTCAGACAACATGCCATGGAAAGGCTGAACTGGGCATGCTCACACACTTAGGCCATATCTCCGTTTAGCAGTTGGCCACACATATCTGGTATTTGTACGTGTCATTCCAGGAACCAACCACAACACAGCAATCTGCCCAGTGCACACAGTAAATGACTACAGAGACATAAGTGATATAGTGGATCGCCATCATATGCAAACATCTTCCACAGATACACAAGTTGGTCATAGGAACAGGGAATGCTATGGCAATAAAGACCTGCAAACAGTAGAACAGCACAACAAATATTGTGCATCTGACAATTGAACATATGGGTGTAGAGGTCACTACTAGGCTTGTTGCCCTAGGGAATGACAGCTCAGCCAGAGTGTGCTTGGCATCTGCATCCCCAGTACAGTAGGCTACTGTGCCACTGTAAAGTAGGTCACATAAGGCAACGTGTGGGGCTAGTGAGCTGTGCCTCTGTCAAGCAGGGGCACAGTGGAGATCCCAGGGTTTGAATGTGCTAAGCCACAGCCATGTTGTCGGTGTGTGCTGGAAGAGGGTTGCTGAGGACCTCCAACAGTAAGTGGCCATCAATAACAGACTGAGGGGAGACCTATCTGCATTCTCTGGACAATTCCACTGTCAACACTGTGTTGTGATGATTATGTGTGAATGAAGTGCCGTGCCGGAACTGTTCACAGATGTCCTCCCTCTGTGGGCTACAGCTCTGCAATGTATTAGCTCACTCTGTCTGTTGTATGGCTCATATATGGCTGGTGTACACCTGACAGGTGTCTTGTTGTGGAACAGTCATGGGTATATGTGGGATAGCATGATCAATGCAAACTGTACACATGCTCATAGAATGCAATTGTCAAGTATTATGCTGAGTGGCCAGTATAGTCCCCCAGTATGGGTCCTCTGAAGTCGTCCACCTCAGTCTTCACAAGTGTAGAGTCTGCTTGTGCTAAATACAGTTTGTGTGCAGTGACAACCTTGCCTGGGGGTGGAGATGGGATATGGATGTCCAGGGAAAGGTGGGTATGGTCAGATATCAACAATGGTTGTCTACCTCTGGTGTGGAACAGTGAGTACCCATGTTGCAGATGGACAGGTGCAATATGTATTCCCCCATGTGGCTGTGGTGTGTGGTTCTGCCATAGCACATGGACCCACAAATTGTAGTGGCTGTAGGGTAAAGTGGTAGAGGCCTGAGTAGTTCTCACGCACAATATGCCTGTACCTGATGTTAACAACTGGAATGGTGTATGTGAACACATACATATCCCGGCACTGTTCCCAGGGAAGCTAAGTGTGTGTCCTGGATGTGGGTGTGGTGTTCTGGACTGGTTGTGTTGTGTGTTACAGGTCCTGTGGTCACAAAGCATGGTATAGAACATAACCTGCCAGTGCGATGTGCATATCTGACCCTGACGTAGATGGCTGCAAATGCATATATATGCTATCCCCCAGCTGACAGGTAGTACTACATGTACATACCTCTGTAGAAATAAAGATGTCAGCACCCTATAAATACTGCAGGTGCGGAACAGATGCCCAATAATTCGGATAGTGCGCTCTGCTAATTCGTTTCCCTCAAGTGTCATAATATAGTTAGGTAGGGGTTTGAATCCTGCAAATGCTCAGTGTGTGTGTGTGTGTGTGTGTGTGTAGGTGAGTGAGTGGGGTATGTGTGCGTGAAAGTCTGTGTGAGGGGAATGTCCCTTTTGGCAACTGGGAAAACACACTACAGGATGCACATTCCCCTTTCTAAACACTGATGATGTCAGCACCCTATAAGTACAGCAGGAGAAGGGAAACCTCCCAGTACTGCGAATAGCGCGCTCTGCTAATGCGTCCATCTCGAGTGTCATAACATAGTTAGGTAGGGGTTTGAATCCTGCAACTGCCCAGTGTGTGTGGAGGTGGGTAGTGTGTGTGCAAGTCTGTGTGAGGGAGATGTCCCTTTTGGCAACTGTGAAAGCACTCTACAGGATGCACATTCCCCTCTCTCAACACGGATGATGTCAGCACCCTATAAGTACAGCAGGAGAAGAGAAACCTCCCAGTAATTCAAATAGAGCGCTCCGCTAATGCGTCTGTCACGAGTGTCATAACATAGTTAGGTAGGGGTTTGAATCCTGCAAATGCTCAGTGTGTGTGGAGGGGGTTAGTGTGTGTGCAAGTCTGTAAGAAAGAAATATCCCCTTTGGCAATTAGGAGAACACACTACAGGATGCACATTCCCCTTTCTAAACACTGATGATGTCAGCACCCTATAAGTACAGCAGGAGAAGGGAAACCTCCCAGTAATGCGAATAGTGCGCTTTGCTAATGCGTCCGTCTCAAGTGTCATAACATAGTTAGGTAGGGGTTGAATCCTACAACTGCCCAGTGTGTGTGAAGGGGGTTAGTGTGTGTGCAAGTCTGTATAAAAGAAATATCCCTTTTGGCAGCTAGGAGAACACACTACAGCATGCACATTCCCCTTTCTAAACACTGATGATGTCAGTACCCTATAAGTACAGCAGGAGAAGGGAAACCTCACAGTAATGTGAATAGCACGCTCTGCTAATGCGTCTCTCTCAAGTGTCATAATATAGTTAGATAGGAGTTTGAAACCTGCAAGTGGCATGTGTGTGTGTTGTGTGTGTGTAATTCTGTATGACAAACATGTCAGTTTTGGCAATCAGGAGATCACACTACCTGATGCACATTACCCTTTCAAAACACTGATGATGTCAGCACCCTATGAGTACAGCCAGAGAAGAGGAACCATCTAGTAATCCGAATAGTGTGCTTCGCTAATGCGTCGCTCTCACATGTCGAGACTTAGTTAGGTAGGGGTATGAATCCTGCAAATGACAAGTGTGTGTGTGGGGGTAGTAGGGTGTGTGTAAATGCAAGTGTGAGAGAACAGATCCTTTTGGCAAATACTACAATACACAAGATGCTGCATATTCCCCCAGTAAACACAGGGGATGTCACCACACTATCAGCACAGCCAAACAGGGCTAGTTGGCCAGTAATGCCAATAGTGCGCTCTGCTACTGGGTCTATTACCATTGTCAGAGTAAAGATAGGTATGTTTTGGTAACCCACAACTGCCACGTGTGGTTGTGTCACACATTATGACCCTGTGTGGGTCTTTGTGCATAACAATGCATGCCATTGCCTAAACCAGCAATGGCATTGCACACATGATGTATGTGTGTGACACATACACATAAATACCTGTGACCTGCAGTAGTTACCATGTCTGACACATGGCTCGAGTGGATAAATGGTATTTGCAATGCATAACAATATGACTTTGTCTTACTGTGCAGGGGCCGCACGCGTTATGTGTCTATACAGTGTGGGTGTATATGGTAAAATACCTACAGCAGGGGATACACATCTGGTCTGGGCCATATAGTCTACGTGTAGTCGATGTACAGGTGCTGCATGTTCCCACCTGTTGTGGGAGTGGTAACATGTCATTCCACTGCAATTCAGTGACCACATGCTGGGAACCCTTCAACTAGTGTGTTGTAGCTACAGTAATACTCACGCACAATGTTTGGCTGGATGCAGTCCAGCCATATGAAGACAGTTCTTGAGACTGTCATATTGCCAGTGTTGTTATGGAGGATAGGTGGTTTTCCTGTGTATGGGAGGGTTGTGTGTGCCAGGCTATGAACCAGACGGCAGTCCAACACACTGTTAGCTGCACATGAATAGGCCCTGATGCTTTGTGCTGTGCCAACAACCTGGAGGTGTGTGTATCTGTGGTGCCTTGGGATACCACCCCCCTGTCCATGTGTGTTACATGTGTAGGGGACAACAGGCATGGTATGAGGCATAACCTGGAAGTGATGTGTTGCACCTGTGAGCCATGAATCAGGACTGTGGTACTGCACAGACATTGCAGTTCACCGTGCTGAGGACAGTGTCCAGTGCATGCATCTTGCGGTGTACACTGCTGGTGTTGTGTAGCAGCACTGTTAGTGTCCTAACCTGTGTGATACCCGCGGAGGTGGCTATGTAATCCGTGTCCTGCAGCATAAGGCAGTATGTGTGTATCAAGGAGCTTCGCCAATTTACATTGGGCCATGGGTGTCACGTGCAAGCTGCCCCTTGAGCATCATTGTGGCTTCCCTAGCATGTAAGCACACGTTGACAGCCAGCGGATACCCTATGAATGACATTGGAGACTGAGCAGAATGTAGACATACAACACCCTTCCTACATATAGTGGTAGCATACCTGGTGAGGGTATGTTGGCAACCAAGATCAGGCTCATACTGGCCCGTACCACATGCTGAGAGATCCCTTCTATGTTCCCTATCATGTAGTCCAGGGAGGTATGTCTCAGGTCATCCATAGTGGCATGGTCAATGACTGAGTCATATGTGTCCATGCCTCTGACTGACCTGTATGCATGTGTTTTGTGGTGGACCATAGTGCCCCTGAGGCATATCACTGTGACCTTCACCATATACAGCCTGTTGAGTGGGACCCCACTGCAGCGCCCAAGACAGGTACCCGACACATCTGTAGCAGGTGTGTTGTGTAGCCCTACAGGCTGTGAGTGTGTGGCACATGGGATGTGTGTGCCATGTGTGGCATGTGCTCTGTTCCGACGTAACATATGCCTGTGTGCCAGCTGCGGAGGTGTGTGATGCTCAGGCAGGATGCTATTCTGAGTCCCCACGTATGCCCCAGTGTGTTCAGCATGCTGTCAGTGCGTGTCTATGTCTGACTTGTATTGTAGTCACTGTAGTATGACATGCCACCTGACAGGGTATGGCATTAGTGGGTTCAGAGAGCTCAGTCCCCAGATTGGCTATGTGGTGGCATCCCACATATGTGTTGTACGTTCCTGGCCAAGGGTGATGGTTGACTGCATACATGTGGCAGCTGTGACATTGCCACATGACTCACATAAACCACAACTGGACCATAGAGGTGATTCACAGGTTACCTTTGCACATGCTACCCTAGTAGTGTGATTGCCATGGTGAGTACCAACACATAGGGCCAATGGGGAACAACATACTGAAGGTGTGTATGTGTGGGTGTACTGCTACTGTTTCATAGCACTGGCATATATGACTGCACACGTGGGTAAATGCCAGGTAAGACATGTGCAATGTGTCACAGGCAACGTACATGCAAACAGGACGGACAGTGACGTTCTGTCATGTGTAAACTTGACATACATATCGTACGCTATGCAGATGTCACTAGGAGTCCACAGAAGCACTGTAACTCTGCATTGCAGGTGGAAGCAGTGTTCCAGGGAACCCCAGGCAAACATGCATGCAAACAAAGCTACAGTAAGCAGGGCTGGAAGTAGTTCATTGTACAAAGAAGGGGTAACACTAACAGTAAGTAACAGTGCAAATATGTAGGCACTATCAACATGTACCCAGGAATGCACAGCGCAGATGCCCATGGTAGAACTGATATTATGTCATAGTTAATTGTAATTTGGATTACATTGGTACTGCACACATATCAACATGCGCAAACATCCACATTGCATAGTCGTTGTGGGCAACTTGACACCATTACTGTACATGCCCATCATTGCATATCACTACTTGCATTAGCTTCCCCCCTGTGCTACCCATGTATGTGGCTATCTGTTGACATCCTTACCACCGGCATGCAATAATGTGCAGCTGTTACACTTTGGTACGTACTGTGGGTGCAGATAACAATTCAGGACAGTCATACGGTTACTGCATCAGGCATTCTGGGATATACACACAGTCATATCAGCACACTGTACTGTTACCAACATGATACTACTAATACACTTCTATGTAGTCACCCTGTGCATCAGCAACGTGTTTACCTGTTCCCACAATGATGTTGGAGATTGCAGGAGGTGGCACAGTGTCATCATATGCACAGGGTGTGAATTAGGTATGCCTGAGACTGCCACTGATGCCACCAATTGACATGTGTGCGTATGTGTGTTGGTGAGGGACAGCAGTACAGGGTGGGGCACTGTTGGTGCAGTGTGTGCGTGTATGTGGTAGCCCTAGGTGTTAACATTTCGCATGTGTGTATGCACGCACACAGTTCCACCTCATGGCTGCCATATACAGGGGTTTGTGGACAGCCACAGACTGCACCTGGCAGGTCATACAGATCAGTGTCTGTGGGCACAGACATGGTACCTGTGCCTGGCAGGCGTGCTACGGACCGTACCCAGTACTAAGCCAGACTGGGTACTGTCATCAGAAGCGGGAGTGTGTTGACTGGACACAGGTCCCTGTTGGGACTGTCCAGAGCCATGTGCACGTGGTCTCCTGGGGCTTTCCAATGACAGCACAGACCCAGCATTGCTGGGGCTGCTGCTGGCACTATGGGGGCGTGCACGGGCCTGTTGTCATCCGCGCCGACTGCCAGCTGCTGCTGTTGCTGGCATACGGCCACGTCGACGCCACAACCACCCACCATTGCCCTAGCTCATGGACATTTGGTTGTGGAACTGCTGTAATATGTCCCCGCAATGTCTGTCTATGACATCGGTGAAATTACGGATAGCATCCGCGATGTCACTCATACTGTCAGTCATGGCTGTGCGACATGCTCTCAGCTCCCTCAGACCCTGTCTGGTGTACCTTTCCATACACGACTGTGCCTGCATGACAGCCCGAAACATAGCTGAGGTTGACAGACCTCTTTGGGCACGTCTGCCAGAGGCAGTACGCCCATGGATGCTCCCACGAGAACCCATGGGCAACTGTCTGTGTGGTACCATCGCAGGACCCTGCCCATGGCTGCTGTGTGGGGAAGCATGTGCCACAGATATCACATTACCCTGGTCAATGCCCACTGTATCCTGTCCATCACCTAGGGACAATGGTGACAAAGGATGTACTGGCAGGATGACTGTGCGCAATGATGGGGTTGACAGCTGTGTACTGTCAATTGGCTGACCAATGGCGGACCCTGACACACCTTCCTGTACCATTACACAGATATCATCATTACCAGTACCTGTGGCACCAGATTCAGGTTCCCTGCTGCAGGACACCAGAGCAGCACCAGAACTTGTAGGAGGAAGACAGGAAACACAGTTTACAATGTCCACACAATGTTAGCAGTGATGCACTTATGCACACATGCACACATGCACACATGGACACAGGCACACAGGCACACAGGCACACATGCACACACGTGGACACATGCACACATGCACACATGCACACGTACACACGTGGACACATGCACACATGCACACGTGGTCACGTGTACACATGCGCACATGCACACATGCACACATGCACACGTGGACACATGCACACGTGCACACATGCACACATGCACACATGCACACGTGGACACAGGCACACATGCACACATGCACACATGCACACGTGGACACAGGCACACATGCACACATGGACACAGGCACACCTGCACACATGCACACATGCACACCCCGCAGTATACACACAGAGCACTACTGAGTTACACTAGTGTTACTAGCACTATCAGGACTATTATAGGTATTGTTAAACACACTCACCAGCATGGATGACCTGCCTTGCTGTAATCCCAGAGGGACCTGCAGAAATGAGGAGATTAATGTCAGTGGGCACAACTGTGCCATTGATACTGCATATAATACAGTGCAGTAGTGCACCAGTTGCCTTTCACACGTCAGCTGCTGATATTGCCAATATCACACATGCACAATTACATACTATGTTGACAGCTACATACCACGGACACACCTTACACATGCATAAACTAACAGTGTACAGAACAGTCAAGTGTACATATGGCATATTACCTGCATGCTCCATGTCGTGCTGCTGTGTGGATCCAGCCTCCATCATGCTGCAGGTGTATTGCTGTTGCTGTTCCGGGGCTGGAGCCACAACACTTAGGAGTAGCCCCTCCAGTCTGGTGAGGGGGGGATGTGTGGCCACCCCACCTCCTGTGGCAACCTGTTGCCTGTGGATATCCGACGCATGCTGATGGACATTTCTGATTAAATCACTGCAATGATGTCGTACCTGCTCATATGTCCTATTATGCATGCCAATGTCATTTACCCTACGGACCAGGTCTTGCCACAGTGCAGTCCTCTCCTGCTGATTCTGTCTGGTGCGGGAAAACAGTATGTCATACTCCCGCACCAGGCTCTGGTGTATCTTCTCATCTTCCACTGCAGAGTAGGCGGGATTACGCTGACGCGCCATCTCCCTGGAAGAGAACACAAACAGGATATCAGCAGACTATGTCAGCAATATATGGCACACATACTATACATGATACTCAAGTGTAGTGATATACTACTACTCCCATATGTTGCATGTGTGTGTCTCGTGGTGGATACACAAGTACATGGCCAGATATCAGTGCTCAGCCAACACCTGTGCAACAATACCTGCCACATTCCATACAACATAGTAACATGCCCCATCGGTCAGCACACTGCGACAGGTCCAATGCACAACCTCACTCTGGGGGTTCATACCAAGGTACTGTATGTGGAACGCCATCCACCAGTGTGATGTGAACACAAGTTACTCGGCCTGGCTATACATATCCCACCACCACCATCAGCACAGTAGACTACTTTGATATGTATGTGATTAGACAGTTATTCACTTATTAGGACTGAGATGGTATCCATGCAGCCCACTGGGCCAGTGGAAGCCACAACCCACACTGCTGACCCCTTTGCGAATGCTTACCACAGACATCTCACAGATTGCATGGAACTTGCACACACATTTCTAACCCAGACCCTATGCACAAAGGTTAGGCATCCTGTCCGGTGGACCCCAGCCAGAGGCAGATTGTATAACATTAGCAAGTGGCTACTGCAGGACAGAGCAGAGTCACATTTAGGGAAGGCATCTGTGGTCAGCACTGGTAATACGCTACGGTCTCTCACAACAACGGCCACAGCCTACTCTGGGAAGGAAATGGCCACAAACACTATAGATAACCACAAGGCCTTCTTCAGTTATGTTACACATATGGACCAAATGCCTCAGATATGCTCTGAGTTAATACACACCTACTTAACATTCAACGAACACACAGATATTGGCAACATTCTTGCAGACAGGTTCGGTGCACGTATCCCCCCTCCTTCTCCCCCATAAGTTGAAATACTTATCACAGCTGTATGTAACCTCCCTATCATCTCACATGTCCAGGTGAGGGCCGCCCTCAGCAAAGCAGAACACACAGCATCACTGTGACCTGATGGTATCCCTGGATGTGTGCTACGTGCGCTCCACGAGGGCATACAACCGCATATAAGTCTGATATTTAACCTTGGCCGTACTACAGGATATGTACCTGGACACTGGCATACAGCAACAGTGGTCCCACACCACTAAGGAGGCACCTCTACTGACCCTGGGAACTACCACATCATAAGCATAACCGGCCTGGTCTGCTAAGCTATGGAATTATTCAGTATGGGACGCATATACAGCAATATTGGGTACCTGCAGACACTTGTTCCCGGCCAGTTTGCCTTTGTGATGGGCTGATCCTGCCTTTTGAACCTGGCTGACCTTTCAAAACAGTCACTACAGCCATTGCTGAGGGCAACGCAGACAACTGCTGCCAGGATCATGGCCTAACACTGACTGACATGTAATGTATAGTCATCCCCTTTTGGTGGAACTACGTACACACAACATATCACATGAACATACCTATAGATACAGACCTATGACACATTTGGAGGGTTCACAGTATGCAGACTATTAACCTGCTACTTTACATTACCTGTGTTTGTCGCAGCTGGTTGCGTTACCACTACTTCTGCTTCCTGCTGCTGCTGGCACGGCTTGCTACTGTCACTGCTGACAGCTTAGACTCAGTGTGTAGCGTGTGTATTTTTTTTTTCTCTCACTCTCTGTCTCTGTCTGTCTCTCTCCCTCTGTTTGCTTCCAGACAGTGCAATGAACATATTGCATGCGTGGAGTGTTAGTACAGGATGCTTTTATAGGTATCTGCATAGGTCCATGTGATGGCCTCTGCACCAATTGTAAGCCAGCATTTGCTAATTGCATGCAGCCAGTTATGTACTGATTGCAGTTCTCACTGTGATTTCAGGACAGTGCTATAAAAGGGTAAGATTGTAAGGGCGGGGACCATGCTGGTATGCTGTGGACACTGTTCTGTGAGTGTAAAGGTTAGTATCTCTCTCATTATTCAGGCTGTGTTGTAGATTCACATTTCTCCATTCCTCTCTCCTGTTCCCTGTAGTAAGTGTGTATGCTCAATGACACCTACAACTATATATATATATATATATATATATATATATATATATATATATATATATATATATGTATATATATAGGTTTACTATCATAAATTCGAAAATCAGAAAAAAATGTGTCTGCATTTTCGAATTTATACATCGGAAATGAACATTTCCGAATTAACCTAAAGTCGAAAACAGCTGTGTATTGTTGAAAATGTCGCTCGCGACATTTACGGCAATACACAGCACTCCCACCCATCCCGTAACTACCTACCTACCTAGCCTAAACTCAGTTATGCAGGGCAAGCCCCACACCCCTACCTTAATATTCAACTCTGAGATCGCACTACAGTGAGGAAAGGGATGTATTTTCCTAACCGCACTGTACCGCGATCCCTCACATGAGCATGTTAGAATTGCGAATGCACAGTCCATTCGAATGGTAACGTTAAATCACATCACTGTCGAATATGAAGTATTCGAACATCTGTTGTTCGAATACTTCATAGCCATGCAAGTGCACGTCGGCATTGTGATAGTAAACCTATATATATATATATATATATATATATATATATATATATATATATGTAAATATACATACATTTATATGTGGACATTAACTGACCTTATTACCTATTAGCTACCAACTAGCATGGCTGTTTCTGTTCACACAATACTATTATGGAAATCCACTAGTTTTTACAGTAATTCTAAATGACATGCTTTGTGTACTACACATCCTATATTCCCTTTACATTCATTCCTACTATTACATGATATATTTATTTTAGCACAATGTTCTTGTATAAGAGTCATGGCTTAGTGGTAGGTCATACAGACTACTGTTTCCAAGGTCCTGGGTTCAGGACTGACAGTGGGATTTTATTTTGCTTTTGAACTGACTACAGGACCTGTCAATCAGAGTGACTAAGGCACTTTTAAGCAGTTGTAACTGGGTTAGCGCTGGTTTGCGTGGAGCTCCTGCATGCGCACTGGCGTTCAGCTCCGCGCACACCCGCTTACAACCGCTTAACAGTGCTTACTCTGGCGCACACCCGCGCTATTTTCTTTGAAAGAAATGAAAATGGGGAGACAGGAAAGTGGTGAAAAAGGGGTCACAAAGAGGGTAAGACAGTAGGGAAACAAGCTTGGGATTTGCAGGAGGGATGTAGGTAAGGCCCATAGCTGCCCATTTCTTCATCAGCAACAGCTGTGCATATGTATGTAATTTGGTGTGACATTTGAAACTTTCCACCCCTGAGAGAGGTGTCAGGACAACAATAATACTTGTTGTACAGCCAGTTGTAATTGATCGTTTCCATGTCCAGCAGACATGTGTGCGGAATGGGCAGTTATGTATGGGGCGTAATTTTTTTGTGGGTACAGAGTGCCCTTTTTTTTTTTTTAAGGTGAGAGTGGTATGTCAGGTGAAGGAAGTCGGTATAGCTGGGGAGGTAGGTTGGGTAGGTCAACAGACAAGACAAACAAGACGCATACAGGGGCAGTGTATGACACATGTGGGGGGGTTACACAATTGACGGGGACGGAGGTTTGGATATCCAGAGCCCATGAGCCCACAGATGGCAACAGTGGAACTGATATCCCCACCCATGGGCAGTTGCCACTGTTCCTTCACTGCCCAGGATGGGGCTGTGCTGGGGGCTGTGTAGGCCGGGCAACAGGCATGCCCGTAAGTTGTGCCACCTGTGCCTCAAGCTGGTGTAGGGGCTCAAGAACAGAGTCCCGGATCTCCCTACGCACCACAGTTCGGATGCTACGGAGGGTGAGTGGTGGTTCTCCTCCCGCCACGCTTGCAGAGAGGGGACGGGCCCCATCCCCTGCAGTGCTTCCACCCGCAGGTGGCACAGGGCCACCGGAGGAGGGTCCAGACTGGGCACTAGTGCCAGGTGCACTCGCCAGCTGAGGTGGGAGAGGTGGGTCCGCTGGAACCCGCCTTCCCTGTCGTTCTATGTTTTGCATTATGTCATGACAGTTTGGGTTAGTAACATACAATACCATTCGCAATTAGTTGTAACAGCATGCATTAGTATTCCCATTAACCAAACACCCAGATATTCATACCATTGAACAGCGAGCATAACACATGCATAATTTGAACAGCAATACACAGTCCAACAACATGCAGGGTTGATTGATGGCAGCAGGCCATCAGGTTTGGATGTATGAACAGGGCAGATGCATCAACGGACATGCAAATATTTATGACCCATCAGGACAAATGTCCAGGGGTGTTAATTGTGATTGCACATACCAATTTCGCGTGGAATGGATTATATGTGGTTATAGGGTGGGGTGAAGAAAATATTATTAACACCTTGGAATACCAATATATATGCTGTACATTTCTAATAGCTACAGATATATACACACTACTGTTCTAACTACAGTTTCCTATATGATAACTACTTCACTTTGGTGATAGGACTGTTACTGCTACATCAATATACATTTTATTGTTATTCATACACGTTCATATCTGGCTTTGTTCAGCTACATCATCCTGCTACATTTGCTTTATATAGCTATAGACAACTGTGGATGTTTGATATTTCAGACAATCATACTATCTGCATATTGCAGACTTAGAGCAACATATCCAGATTTTGGGATACACATTCCAGCTGCAGCTACACGTTGGACACATTTCGCAGTTTGGTTCTACTTGTCACATTCATTTCATTCTGTACTGACTGCAGTATACTTTATTCAGGGGTTATTACTACTTTATTGGTGGATTCATAACTCTTTCTCACACCCTCTCACTTGTTTTCATTTTACTATTCAGGATGGTACTTACTTCTAGGCTTTATTGACATGTTTTACCTGTAGTTATTACAATCCTTTCCAGCAGTCTCACTTCTGTCATGTTTCAGTATTTCAACAGGGATATATTTCACACATGTGATTTGCTCATCTTCTGCAGCTGTACTTTTCAGCCTGCTGCAGGTTATGCACTATTATGTTACAGGTGGGGCATCTTTATTTCAGACTTTATTTGAGACATTTTCATTTTTCTGTTTGGATTACAGACTGCAACACACTTTTGTAATCAAGCAATACTTGCAAACACTTTTACACTGTTACTTGCACATTGTATTACTTAGTGACTAAACTGCACTCTTTTGCTAACTGTCATACTTTGATATTTCTTTACAGTTACTGGGAGTGGATTACTGACCTGCCTGGTGGCGCAACCGCACCAGCCTATCGCCATAGGCTCTGCGGTTCGCAGAACGGACACCTGCAGCTGTAATATAAATGAAGTAATATTGGAATACACATCAATAATATCAGCTAATTTAATTTCTTACATACATAATTAAATGTAACTTACTCAGTAGTGGGGCGTTGGGCATTTGCCGGGCCTCCTGTATCCAAAGATTCAATTGGTCTTGCTTGCGTCTCTTCAGGTCCACATGGTGGTGACGGACCTGCTCACCAGTCCTTGGAATCCCTGTGGCACTGGTGAGATCATGAGCCAACCGGTCCCACGCCTCAGCCCTATATGCTCCCCACAGGACCTGGCCCTGCATGAGTTGGGCCCCATGATTGTGGACTAGGAACCAGACCATGTATCTGGACTCCTCAACACCCCACCTCTGTGCTCGAAAGCAACTACCCTCACCTACACCTGACATTCTGGCTGCAAGTCAGTTCTACAATCGTTTATGCTGTGTATTCTCGCCTATGGGGCTTATATATGCCGTTTTTCCCGCACTTATCTGTGATTGGCCATTTTGGAATTGTATCCACTTCACAAAACCTGCTTTGTCATGCTCCACTTTCTATTCATTCCTATATATTTGCTATTACTGCATTTCTGAGTACAGCTGTCGTGGCTTAGTGGTTCAGTACCTTGACTATGGTGCATGGTATCCTGGGTTTGAACCTGGCCACTGCTTTTTATATTTTATGACTGTCTAGACAGGCTAGGGGGTGTGTCTGTGTAAAGGCAGTTTTGTTACAGCTTGCTCAACGTTGCCCGTCGGTTAGCTTGTTGGCGCGGTGCGTAGCTCCACGCAAACGGCACTGGTTTAAGCCTCATTTGGCTGTCAGCATGCATATTACGCTCAGCTCAGCTAGGGTCACACAGTTTCAGCGTGTGAAGCCACTGCTCAGTTACGGGCACTCATTTTGCACCTGTTAAACCACTGCTCAGCTACGGGCAGATGCACTCACCTTGTTAAACTGTAGCTCAGCTATAGGCACATCTGGCATTTTCTATTGTTTTGTTATCTCACATTTCTTCAAAATAAATGGACTATTTCATTACATTTTACATAAATTGTGACTTTATATGCGTACATATTTGTCAGGGACTTGTTTCGTGCTTATTTTACTAAAAAAAAAATTGATGTTGTGGGGGCTTGAACCATGGATGCCTGCTCTTCAACCAATGTCTCTACCGCTATGCTATTGCTTCTTGGCTTACTTTGCATATTTAGTTCTTATATGCTTTCCCACTGACTGCTAACTGTGGCTGCGCTACGGGCACGCCCGCGCAAACGAGCGCACTCACAGGCAAACATCTTTACAATTTAAAAAATATATAACATGTTCATTTATATATTTTATGTTTATAGTCTGTGGGGGCATGTGTTGTGTTGTGTTTATTCACATTTCCATGGCCTCTGTCGTGGGTGTTTACTTTGGGCAATTTTACTCTTCTGGGGGCGTGTCCGCTTGCAGGGCTCGGCCTACGGACACACCCCTACTGTCTTCCACGGACCGTGTTAGCCTTAGGTGTGATTCAGCATGCTCTCATGAATATGCAGAGCATGCTGACATCACTCCGTTTAACTGCAGCCTCCGTGTAAGAGTTATAACTCTTACACGGAGGCTTCGTGAATCCTGCCTAAAGTGTATACATTTATCAGATACAATGTGATTTATATTTCAAAATGCTTGAGATTGAATTGTGTTCATTAATACCTGGAGGGTTGGACGCATCAAGTCTCAATTGCCACAAACACTCTTTTGCTTCCAATAGAGTCTTATCATCTCCACCTTTTTCATTGTAAGGAACCCGGTCAATTACAAAAAATAAAAAATTTTTAAAATCTTTACATTTTTGACTGTGTACATACAAAGAACTAACAGATTTTTTTTTATTTTTGATATCCCTAACGTGCTCTAAAATCCGTGCCTCTAACTTCCTTATAGTTTTCCCTATGTAATATGTGGAGAAGCTTATACATGTAGCAACATAAACAACCATCTTCATGCTGCAGTTACAAAATCCAGGACACCTGATAGTTCTCCTGTAGTTGTAAACTGCAACATATGGTCCATTGTTAATGTATTTACAGGTGCTGCAAAATCCACATTTACTCATCTTTGACATCTTATGTATGTTTAAGTTGACATTAGTCTCCAACAGTTCTTTTAAATTTGTACCTCTACTGTAGATAAACTCAGGTGCAACACCTAAAATCTCCATTAGTTCATTTCTAAAGACACTTTGCCATGTCTCCTGTACTATGGTCTTTATTTTAACAGCTGCCTCATTACATTGAAGTACTAAAGCCCTTCTTTTGTTTTTCTTTTCAGAATCAAATTCATTTATATTGTTCATTCCATCTTTTAATAATCCTCCTTTTAATATGGGTTTAAACACAGTGCTTCTTTTTTTCCTCCACTTCCTTACTTATTTTTGTTAAAATGTCCCGGGATATCCTCTTTCACTGAACATATCCATTAATTTCACCATTTCATTATGAAAATGTTCATCTACACTCACAAGTCTGGACAGCCTCGCCATCTATCCCTTAATAATATTCTTCTTTTGAATATATGGGTGACAACTATTAAAATGTAAATAGGAGTTAGAATATGTCTTTTTTCTGTAAATATTAGAGTACAAAATACCTTCATCTTTATAAATCAAAATATCTAAGTATTCACACTTATCTTCATGTACCTTACAAGTGAATTTTAGAAATGGTGTGGTTGTGCCTATGTACTTGTGTATAAATTAAGTTGTTTTAATTTATTTTTCCACTCTGATGATGCTCAAAGAAGCAATTGGGTGAAAGCACTTAGTGGATATGTGAAGTTGATTTATACTCAATAAATGGTTAACTGTCGTGGAACTGGCCATTTTAACATAGACCTCTGGACAGTGCAGAATGGGAAGATTTCCCTTTTCTGCACTGTAGTGCGATCTTGGAGTTGGTATATTTAAAGAGCAGGGGGCATGGGGGGTTGCAGGGGGGCTTGCCCCCCCTACTTAAAACATTCAGGTAGGTTATTTGTGTAGGTAATTTTTTTTTTATTAGATGTTCGAACTTTTAAAAGTTCGATCATATGGTGTCGACCATATGACAGTCGAACTTTTGGAAGTTTGATCAGTCGAACTTTTAAAAGTTTGAACATCTAATATAGACCATTGTTTACTATGCACATACCCTATATAGGTCTCTTACATTTGTAAGACAAGCATATGTATCATAGTAGCATTCACAGGTGATATATGAACATTTAGAACATCCCAGGTAGCTGACGTAGCAGTGCCACAGTCACTATTGGACAACAGGCACTTCTTTGCTGGGGTGGCTCAGGGGCCAGAACTGTGATCTATGTCACTGCAGGCAGGATCAGCAGGAATGGATTTAGGTGCTGGACAGCAACATGTGAGTTAAGCAAGTCTTGTTGAGACCTATTGTTTATCATCCTAGTTCACATTATTGCATCCCCCTTTCTGTATTCCATGACATGCTTCATTGATTGATATACCTGTTATAGTGCTGAAGAGTTTCCTCAGAATAATGCAAATGTTTAGGTTTGTGTAGTTGCAGTCTGTTTTTGTTTAGATGGGTTCAGACCTGTTTTACATAGGCAGCAGTTTGCCTTTTGTCGGTAATGCTCATGAGCAGGTGATGGCCTGTGCACCAATTGGTGCCTCCCACTTGTTACTTGCATCTAGAGCAGCTGTGTTGTCTTTCCATTAGCCAATTCCATAGCAACACAGTGCTATAATTAAGTTCTGCATGTGGGCCTTGCCCCTTTTCCTCGTCTTTGAGGGGACATTATAGAGGTATGGAGGCTACAGCTTCACAGAAGGTAGGTGGAAATACCTCTTAGAACAAGATACGTGGAGACAGCCCAACAAAATGGGGGACAAAGTTCCAGAATTAAGTACAGATTGTAAGTAAGTATTGCTGTTATACACATAGAAGATTGCTACATTAACAGGGTTTGTCCGGACATGCATTTTCTGCGTGACTTGACGTCTGACAGTGATATGTTTATGACACACCTCTCAACTGTCCAGATGTCTGCAGAATGCCTAGAGGTTTGTCTCTTATATTTGATCTGTTCCTCAAACAATTTCTGTTTTTGGGAAATGAGTAGGATAATGTGAGGATTGAAGTCAGTAAATGTTGACATCCATTTGTGTTTCAGATGTCATATCCTTCAGAGATGGTATCTTACAACAAACCCTGTGACACCAGAAACTGTTTCAGTTTGTAACACAATTATGTGAGATGTCTCTTTTCGGCCCCCTATCCCCAAGTATGAGAAAAATGAAATATTCCCTTTTGCTGTGGTGAACTGTCCAATAAATAATCCACACACCAAAAGACAGCTAGTTCACCCAGGCTAACAATGTGCTAAAATATGCTCTGAAGAAGAACTATTCGAAAGCACTTATCGTTGGACAAGGGACTTAATTTTATTATTTTTATTCTTATTTTATTCCTTTCATTAAATTCTGGATTTTAACAGAACTTTTATAACTGGATTGCACGGACAGTTTATTTGCTTTTTAGCACATTGTTAGCCTGGGTGAACTAGCTGTCTTTTGGTGTATCCCCAAGTATGCCAGGCTTTGTCCAGATGTCTTGCAGTAAGAGGTTCAGAGGTATGGTATATCATTATTTTCTGGCTTCACTCCTGATATCATCTCAGTGACTTAGCAGACTCCCAGAAGTGGTATGAGGCAGTGGCCATAAATATGGTCCTACACCCTGGACATTCTGAAGATATCTGTACAGTTGAGAGTTAGTTATGTATGTCTGGCCATTATT
This sequence comes from Protopterus annectens, assembly GCF_019279795.1. NCBI lineage: Eukaryota > Metazoa > Chordata > Ceratodontiformes > Protopteridae > Protopterus > Protopterus annectens. The sequence goes on from NC_056727.1 coordinate 436,670,692, forward strand.
AGCAGACTGTCAAGATTGTGTAGCAGTGTAGTGTGTAAATGTTCAATGGGCTGAGTAGAGAGTGGCAGATATGAGTGTCATAGATCCTTTTCTATCTGATTGTGCATGCTGCTACAGTTGTTGGTTATCTATCAGGTGTATATGTTTGTAGGGGCAGACTGAGAAATTTCCTGTTACACCTCAGAATTCCCAGTAGACTGTGACTTGGGGCAGTATATGCCAGTGTACTGTGTGACTGACAATCAGGATATGTTTGTTCAAACAGTCGTTATACTCTAAAGTTCATTTGGGGTACTGGTATGTTGCTGTGACTGTGGTTCAAATGGTTGAGGTTGGACAATTTCTCACCGATGTCTGCTTTACCTACAGTTACATCCCTGTAGTGCATGATATATTAGCATTCCCCAGAGCTGATTTGGGGTAGTGTCGTGTTGGTCTGACTGTAGTTCAGTAGGTGCTGGGTGAAATGGTTGGCAGCTCTCAGTGTTTTTTCCCTTCTGTTACATGACTGCAGTAATACCTCTCCATTGTCCAAATTTCTATGCACTGTCCAGATACGTGGCTCATATTTTTGGTATGCTCTCCATAACCATTGTGAGTTTATAACAAATCACTGGGATGATGTGGGTATTGACATCAGTAAATGACAATCATGTGTGTGTCAGACCTGAAATCTATCAGAAAGTATATGTTAAAACAGACCATGATACTCTAGCAAACTTCTAATCTTATAACAGCCATATTTCAAATATGTCACTATTGTTTGCCCTTTATCCCCCCACTTTGTCAGGCTTTTTGCTGATGTCTTGCAGTAAGAGGTTATGTGTGTGTGTGTGTGTGTGTGTGTGTGTGTGTGTGTGTGTGTGTGTGTGTGTGTGTGTGTGTGTGTGTAAATATATATATATATATATATATATATATATATATATATATTAAAAGAGTACTAATTCAACAGGTTCTTACCTAATGTTGCAATACTATCCTGCATTTGTAATTTTTACAGCTCATGTGGAGTAGTGGTAGCTGCTGTGACTGGAGTGCACAGGGTCCTGGATTTAAGGTGTGGCAGGGATGTTTATTTTTCCCTTATGTTAAATGACTGTAGTGCATGATATGTTTGTAAAAGCGTTACAAATTTTCACAATGCAGATGGTGTAGAGGTATGTTGCTGTGATTGTAGTGTACAGGTAATGATGATATTTTTTCATTAATGCTAAATGACCATACTGCATGATATGTTTGTAAAAACATTGCAAATCGCCACCAACTCAGATGGTGTAGTGGTACATTGCTGTGATGGTAGTGTACAGTGTCCTGAGCTTGAGACTTTGCAGACCTGCTTATTTTGTTGCTGGACTTAACAAGGGCTGATGGAGACAGAGTGATTAAAGCACTTTTAAGCAGTTGTAAGTGGGTTTGCATGGTTTTGCACGAAGCTAAGGGATGCTAACAGATGGTTAAGTCCAATTAGCTTCGCTTAGCGGCACTTATTCTCACATACACCTGCTCTAATTTTAAATAACAAAAAAAAAACTTGGAAAAATTAGAAACAAACACAAAGTCTTGTCAAGAGGGTTAATATAATTCCCAGATAGAAAATTGACAAAAAAAAACAAATTAAAACTTTTAATCGTAAGCGCTTTCGTTCACATAGAATAAATGAACTTCTTCAGACTTTTGAAAATATTTCAAACAGGTGTATAAATACACAATAGGTTATGACATCACAATAAACATTCAGAAAGAGGTGAGCCCCTGCAAGTATGATAGCTGCATGGCCCCAAAAATCCTCAGCAAAAACCAAAATGTAGAGCCAGCAAACAGTGACATATAAATTTAATGATATACAGGTAGGAGAGCAAGACAACAGACTGGTTTCGGCTATGAGTTTGTTAAGCCTTCATCAGTGCAATAAATTCTGGTTACATCCATTCTCCTTTTATAATATATCACACCTAGAGGCTAATTGAAAGAATTACACATTAAAAATATTCATTAAGTCCTGGTGAAAATAAAGCACCCAGTTTAATGATCCATTTTTTTCTCCTTGTTGTTTAGCAATTGGTGCCAACCTGATTTATTATTTCTGTTACCTTTTATTTTGTCAATGATGGTAAAATTGAAAACTGCACTGGGATGTTTCTCGGTATGTTTGTATAGGGCATTTGTTGGTTTCCTAATCCTGATATCACTTATATGTTCCAAGAGTCTAAATTTGACTGGTCTTGAGGTCTGTACAACATAAAAGGCAGAGCAACTGCAGGTGGCCATGTAAATGAGCCAATCTGACTGGCAGTTTGCAAAAAATTCAATATTGAACACTTGCCCGGTATTCTTAATAGCAAATTCCCTGGTCTTCAGCATCCGTTTACAATGAGTGCAGTGACCACATGGAAAACAACCTTGTAAGACCCTGCCTTCTAATGTTGTCTGTGTTGAGTGTGTATCAAATGTATATACATGTTTGCAATGACTCATATGTGAGCCAAGATTTTTGTCCCTTCTGAAAGACAATTGACATGTGTCATCTATAATTTCACTTAACCTGGTGCCTGCTAAGAGAATATTCCAGTTCTTATGTACACTGTTGAGTAGGACATTCGTATTCCTACCATATGTGGTGATTAATCTGATTGGTGGATTGTTCTCTGCTGTTTTGTCTCTATACTGAAGTAAATCAGACCTGTTTTGATTAGATGCCCAGTGTTTGGCCTGGTATATGTCCCCTCTTTTGTAGACTCTCTTCCTGAATCTCATAATTAGATCTTCATCATATAAATAATGAATAGATGCATCTGAACACATTCTTTTGACACGTAAGAACAGTGACTTTGGAATGTTTCTGCATATATGAGGAGGATGAAAGGTGGTAGCATGGAGTAAGGAGTTGAACTGGCGGTGTTTACAGTACACTTCAGTTGTTAGTGTGTGATCAGCATTTCGGGTTATTAATACATCCAAGAAGGTGAGTCTGTTGGTATCAAAGGTAACTGTAAACTCAATCCCCCATTTATTATCATTCAAGTATTCAACAAACTCCTGAAGATAAGTGCTATCAGACCTCCATACTAACCAGCAATCATCCAAATATCTCATCCAGATGTCGAACTCATCCATGTAGATGTTATGGGCCCTATCATAAATTAGTTGTTCCTCAATATAGGCCGTGAAGAGTTCAGCATATATGGGGGCGAAGTAGGCTCCCATTGCAGTTCCTTTGACCTGTAAATAACAGTTGTTCTGAAAATAAAAAAAAAACATTTTTGGTCAAGGCATGGTCTGTTAAACAGATTAAGAATGTATTGAAGCCCAGTAGGTATATTTCGGACCTAAATAGCCAATATTCTAGATCCTCCAAGCCTGTCCAATAGGGGATATTTGTATATAATACAGAAACATCCAAAGTACTCATAAGCCAAATGACCCTAAGGAAATCAGTGGTATCTTGAATCCCTGATCTGACCCATTTGAGCAAGGGTTTTAGATGTAAAGTCAGGAATTGGAATAAGGATTCAGTAATTGAGCCTCTGTCAGAGACAATTGGCCTACCTGGTGGAGTTTGTAAGCTCTTAATGATAATGATTTTTGGTAAAAATATATATACTGGCTGGAAGGGTCCCAAACTGTTAGGTGGTACAATGTGTTGTCCGTTATGATCCCCTCTTCCTTAGCAGAATTCAAGAAACAATCTGTTTCTTGAAACCGGTAGTAGGGTCACAAACCATTTGTGTATAGTAACGTTTATCAGAGAGTTGTCGCATTGCTTCCATATTATATTGTGACCAGTGTTCTACCACTATAGCCCCATCTTTGTCTGCTGGCAGTATCACTAGTTCATGATTAGTACCCAGTTCCCGAATCATGTCCATCTCATGTTTCGATAGGTTGTTGGATTTTGCCCAGTGTTCCCTGTAGTTAAAGTGCAGATCTTTGAGAATTGAGTTTTGAAACATGAGTACAGTGGGATGCATGGGTGAAATGAAGTTGGATTTATGGTATTTAAATCCATGTTGTGGTTCTGATTCAGATGCTGTATGGAAAAAGAGTTTCAGGTTAAGGCATCTACAAAAGATGATATATCCTATGCATAGGTGTCTTCAGGCACATAAAAACCAGGTATAAAATGTAATCCTTTATTAAGTAGTTTGACATGAGAAGGTGACAATTCAACAGAGGAAATATTGAGTACATTATTCTGTTCTACTTCTGTATAATGAGTTTGAGCAACTCTTCCATACTGTCTACCCCTGTGTTTCCTGCCCCCCCCCCACTTTTCTTTACCCCTAAAGGGATACACATGTTGCTTTTCTTTGATACTGGTGAGTCTGTGACATTTTGTGTAGAGGACTCTAAACCAGAGGAAGATTCCTCACCTGAATCCTCACAACTAGATAAGGTTGATTTCTTCAGTATAGATCGTGGCCGCTTTCTTTTGACAACCTTCCTATTCATAGGTTCAAATCTCACATGTTTGTTGGTGGCATGGGGATGTCCACCCTCATAATCTGTTACATCATTATGAAATGTTTTCATCTTTTTTCTTTTAACTGCTGTGCTAATAACAAAAGATCCTGACTCAGCTTCCTCAAACAGTTGTTGCACCCCTCTTGGCCCTCATAGTTTACAATGTCAATGCACATACGTGTGATATCAGATATGTTTTTATCTATGGTCCTGTCATAATATGATGCTAGTGTTTTAACAAATTCCATAGATGCTTTATGTTGCACCTCAGCCCATTGCCCAGAAGGGTAGTATCAGCATCAGGAACCAAGGGTTGAGTTCGTACCCTCAAACCTCTGGGGGAAATGTCGTTGGCTATATATGCCTTGAATAATTTGGCATGCCATACATTGGCCCTCAGGGCCCTCCTGTTTTTACTAAGTTTATGAAATTCCGCTTTACACATATTTGTTTGCATGATGCCCTCAGATCCATTCTGTATGTTATTGTTCAGTCTAAAAATTGCTAAGTCATCCCTATCTGATGATAGACCCTTGAGTAAGTTGGTGAGATCCATCTGTGGGTCAGTCTCCCATAAAAATAAAAAAAATGTATAATAAACTATTGTTGGAGTGTGATATTGCCCTAAAAATCCAATTAGAAAATTATATATAGCAAGTGGCAATCCCAATAACTAGCACATAAATATTATGTTTAGGGTGTGTTAAGCACTTGTACAATTACAAACAGTACCAACCACTGAAAACTCTTTCCGGCAGTGCTAAGTCCCTAGTCTAGAATAAAAAGTGTTAATAGAAAACCGGGTCTATATTATAACACTGAAGTTTTTAAACATCGAATGGTGTAATATCGAACCCCAAACACCGAAATCTGAAAACATCGAATAGTCAGAATACCGAATTTTTCCCAGGGAAAAAAATTGCTATTCCGAGAAACATACACACAACACAAACACACACAAAAAACAGCAATCCACACACATACACTTAAATTCCTACACCTAAACCTAAACTAAACTTTACATACACTACTAGCTATCCACTTACCTTAACCCAACCCTAACCCTAAGGTCCGTCACTATCGCACACTCACCTCACCCACGCCCTAACCCTAACTCACCTAACCCACCCCTTAACCCTAACGTCCACACAACCGCACACTTACCTGACCCGCTCCCTAACCCTAACTCACCTAACCCGCCCCCTAACCCTAACCTACACACAATCGCACACTTACCTGAACCCAACCCATAACGTTCCAACATATCGAACGCTGAAAACAGCGAAGCCAAAGCAATGGCCCACCGAGTTCTTTGCCTGGGAAAGAATTCGGTGTCCTGCACCTTCTCTGTTTTCAACGTTCAACATTACGGGTTCAATATTATAACATTCGATGTTTAAAAACTTCGATGTTATAATATAGACCCGGAAAACCAATGTTTACTGGTTATAGATAAAGAACCGAGGACAATATTAGCCCCTGCTGAATCCAGAGTTAACAAACACTTCATGTTCTTAAAAAAAGGTATATACCCATATATGACCTAAGGTAAAAGAAAATGTGGACCATAGTAGCTCCTGCATATAATAATAATATTCCACTTATCATTTTAGTAGTGATATGCCCACAATGAAGATATCAAACCAAATAAGCATGTATTCTTATATTGTTTGAGGACAATATTAGCACCTGCAAAACCATGTGGTAAACCTAAGTATGGATAGTTTGCAGTGCTAAGTCCTCAATCCCTATTCACCTTGGAAATAGTCAAAAAAGTAGGTTGGTTGCCATTCAATATACTAATATAATTAGAGATTACCCAGTCCAACACATCACTTTAAAAGTGTGTAAAAAAAAAAAACAGAAAGAAAGGCCATAAAAATGGATGCCCAGCTACAAAATCTATAGGATTAATACTTCCAGGAATAAATACCTTGGATTAGGGATGCGAAGCCATCATATACTATATATAGTAGAGCTGACTTAGAACAAGACTACATTGTATATGTTACTCATAAGGGGTCCGTCCTTAAATGAAAAATGTGTCAAACAGGTATTAGAAAAATCCCTAGACTAGGGAATATAATCCTAGTTTTCTTTAAGCAAACTGTGGCAACTAATTATTGCACATAGAAAAACTTTTTTAACACATCCACCTTCTGAGCGAAATACGTGCTGTATACTGACCTGAATCACTATTGCAAAAACAAAATGGCGTCTCAGATGGCACAATTGGATTATATATCAAATTTAAACAGTAAAAAAGCACAAATACATAGTTACATACAATGTAGTGAACCATATGCCTTTCCCATTATAGTAATGAAATATTATAATAGTATATCCTGGTATTTCTTAAGCAACTTGTGACAATTAATGCACATAGAACAATTTGTTTTACAAATCCACCCTTCTGAGTGGAATATGTGCTATGTACTGTCCTTAATTCCTGTTGCAAAAAAATGGCGTCTTAGATGATGCAATTTCGGTATATACCAAATTTAAACAGTAAAAAAGCACAAGCACATAGTCATATAGAGCAACATAAAGCATATAGCTTTCCTGTTATGGTAATGAGATGGTATAAAGCCCACAATGTAGATAATGTATCACAAATGATTCTAATGTTGTAAATATGTGTGCATCACCCAAAGCAGCTTGAACAAAAAGTACTGATTAAGGTTGCAAACACTAATGTCCCAAACAAAAACATACAATGTCCAAAACAGCAAAATAATGTCCAAAACAACGCACCTAGGTTGTATAAATCCTCAACTAGAAATCATAAACGATGCTATTTGTATGAAGATCATCCAGAACTGTTTTCAATATATAGTTCAAACACATAGAGCCTGAGGTTTAGGACAATGTGTTATTAGTCCGGCTTCCCTGAGTTGCGATCATAAAAAGTAGACCCAAGGTTCATGAAATATTGGAAAACAAACTTGAATAATCAAGAAGTTGCCCATTGATGTATCAAAGCCTGCCAGCATTCATTCAGAACCAAACAATTAGCTCCATACCTATAGATAATAAAAAATGGTTGAAGTACTGTAAACATACATATATGCCAAAATGCAGATTTATTTAAAAAGGTCAAACACTGAAATTATAAATGACTAGATAATGTCAAAACTGAAGCAAGTTGGTAAAAATCCACAGCAAGGTGTCATGAACGATCCCAAAATGATGTCGTTGGTTTAAGAAAAACGTCCATGAATGTTGCTAGTATATTCCAAACATATAGACCAAAGTTTTTAATCCATGTATTAAAAACCTTGCTTCCCCCAGTTCAGATCATGATAATAATGAACAGTAGGCTCAAAAAAGTTAGGCAAGACCAACTTGAGTCTTCAAACGCCACAAAAATACGTTTGAGATACCGAAACACAGAAACAACCATGCAGGAACCAACAAATATCCCCATAGTAATTATGGCTGTTATAGAAGTTTACTTAGTTCCTAAAAACAATACACAATACCTGATGAAGCCAATGCAGTCATCTGGATCAAAATGGATGCATTGAAGAATAAATATACATGTAGCTATCAGAGTGAATAATCATGCTGTATCCCTCAAATCGATGGTTTTCAATAAGATAGCTCCAGGCCACCAAATTCAAGTGAATAACTAAAGCCTCCAGAAGTGAATACAAAATTTTCTTTTCTTTTTTCTCCAAGAGTATAATGCCCAATGCACAGAATGTCACAGACCAACAGCAGGAGGGAAGGGAAATGTTCCAGAAAGAGGTGAGCCCCTGCAAGTATGGTAGCTGCATGGCCCCACAAATCCTCAGCAAAAACCAAAATACAGAGCCAGCAAACAGTGACATATAAATTTAATGATATACAGGTAGGAGAATAAGACAACAGACCGGTTTCAGCTATGAGTTTGTTAAGCCTTCATCAGTGTAGTAAATTATGGTTACATTCGTTCTACTTTTATAATATATCATACCTAGAAGCTAATTGAAAGAATTACAAATTAAAAATATTCATAAAGTCCTGGTGAAAATAAAGCACCCAGTTTAATGAGCCATTTTTTCTCCTTGTTGTCTAGCAATTGGTGCCAACCTGATTTATTATTTCTGTTACCTTGTATACAATAAACATCACAAAAAACATACCTTCCTTATGCTAAATAGGTAGAAATTAGCATATTTAAAAACAGATTTTGGAATTTCATGTATACTGGTTTATCCATTTGCATTACCACTTTGTATATACTATGTGCAACAAAATTGAAAAAAAAAAAAATATATATATATATATATATATATATATATATATATAGAGAGAGAGAGAGAGAGAGAGGGGGGGGGGAGAGAGAGAGAGAGAATGTGTAAATATATGTATAATGATAAAAACTCCTAAAGGCAAATTCATTTGAACTATCTCAACAATGATTTTAACTTTAAAATACATTTTAAAGAACAATGATCATTGAGTCCTGGAAATGAATATGCATTGAGCTTCAATTTCCATAGAAGCTTTTTCACCTCCAACTTCAGAGACCAAGGTCCCCCTCTAATATTTGGTTCTACATGCTCAAAGATTAAATAATGAAAATAATGGTTGGGTTCACCTAATAAATGCCTAGCCAAGGCATTTGTTGTATTCTGTTTTCATAAATCCTTTGCTTGAAGTGCCTCTCCATAATATAAAACAGGTGCATAATTGGCACTGTGCTAGGTAAACTACCCATCTTGTGTTGCAGTTATAGTTACATATTGACATCGCTCATCCAAAACAGTAAAAGATGACGTTACCTGGATGAATTTACAGAAGGGGCATCTACTGCATTTTCTCATCCCATTATTAGGAATATAGGGTTTTATATTTCTCTCCAGGATGGACTTGATGTTACACCCTCTTCGGAATGTTATTTTAGGCTTGGGCCCTAGTTTACTTCTAATTGTCGTGTCTTCATTAATAAGGGCCCAATTCTTGTTCAAAATTTCCCTCAATGTAGTGGCATCCTTAGAAAAGGTTGCTATAAAACTAACGCTAACAACATCATCCACCACAGAACCTGTTGATAGCATAGTGGAATTTTGATATTCCTCAAATTCCCGAATGTTCCTGCTCAAAAGGGGTTTGGAGTGCCCTGTCATCCTTTTTCTTCCCACTTCCAAAATTATGTCCTCCAATAAACTCAGGGGATACACTCGCCTAATAAACATATTCTTTGAGTTTGACATTCTATGTCAATATTTGGACTTAAGTAAATCATTTTAGCTGCCCTTACAAGTTGCCCTTTTATAACAGCTTGTTTTTGGTATAAGGGATGATTACTATGAAGTGTAGAAAATCATTAGAATATGTAGGTTCCTATAAATACGGGCTGTGTACCTGTTGTTGTACTATGCAAACAGAACACATGAATAAATGGAACAACTGTAAGCATTTGAACAGCATGCAGGTTACATTGACAGCAGCAGACCACCAATAATGGTATTTGAACAAGGTATATTAATATGCAAACAATTAAATATATGATCAAGAATAGGACACATGTCCCAACAACAGGTTTTGAGAACAACATACCCATAGTATATTAATAATAATTATTGGTGCAGATGAGGGGTGGGGGGAGAGAAAACAGTCCATTAAAAACTGTATAGGCTTCTATTTTGCACAACAGTACTGCTCAATACTCTACAGGCCTGCCCTCACTTTGCATTAACCTATGGTGCATAGCTTTTGTAGCACATACATACCTGTTAAGACTGTCAACCTGTAATGGTATGGCTCCTCCTGTCCAGCCCCCAACACAGCCACCTCTGGGGCCATGAAGGTGCAGTGGTGACTGCCCATGGGTGGGGATGTCAGTCCCACTGTAACCATATGGGAGCCCATGGGCTTCAGATTCCCAACCACCCTCCCCGCCAAATGTGTTTACCCTCTTCATTTGTCATATACCACCCCTAAATGCTGTCTTGTCTGTCTCCCTACCCAACTTACCTCCCCAGATGTACCTACAATCCTTCCCCAACATCCCACTCTCACCTTAAAAAAAAAAAAAGCAAAGGGCCTCTGCCCCAAACAAAATATCGCCTCATACATAGCTGTCCATTTTGCACACATGTCCACTGGACACATGTATTCTGGTCCAATTAGCTTGACAACACATTTCTGTTGTCCTCACCCCTCTCTCTGGGGTTTGAGTGTCCAAATTCACATCCAAATTTTGTACAAATGCACAGCTGTTGCTGTATAAGAAATGGACAGCTATGGACCTTCCCTACACCTGTCCTGCACATTCCTAGCTATCTTTCATATTGTTTTCCCTCTGTGTTCCCCTTTTTCATCACTTTCCTATCACCTCTTTTTCTTTTCTTTTAAAGAAATTAGCATGGATGTAAGCATGAGTAAGAGGGAGTAAGCGAGTTTGCACAGATGCTAAGTGAAGCCAACACAGATTAAGCATCTGTACATTTAACCATGTGTTGTCATTGCTTAGTGTCCTGCAAACCCACTTACAACTGCTTAAAACTGCTTTAATCACTCTGTTTCCATCAGCCAATGTTCTGCATATAAAAAAATAATCAGCCATTCCAAGTCTCAAACCTAGGGCCCTGTATACCACAGCCAGAGCAATGTACCACTACACCACTTGAGTTGTAAGGATTAGTGATGCTTTTCCAAACATATCATGTATTATAGTCCTTCAACAGTAGTGAAAAGTTTCTGCAGAATCAGTCAGGTTTTGTATATATACATATACACATGTATACATGTATAGAAATGCATATATATGGAAAATATATACATAATATAAATAGGGATATAGTGGAGTCATACCTCAAAACCATACCTTTCAACTTCTTAGTGCAAGAAATAAAGCCGATGGGGGACAATGGGCCAAAACTAGGGACATATTTTTAATATTGCTTCTATAAATGTAGAATGTTGCCAGAGTGACAGTGTTTGTTTCAGCATACATGTTCTGAAGGATGTGAGTTCTGAAACTGAAATGTATATCAATATTTACTGACAGAAATCCCCAGATCATCACAGTGATTTACCAGGGAAACAAAAATAACGAATCTGTGGAATAGACCAGAAATATGAGCAATAAACCTAGACATTCTGAAACAATCTGGCGAGTCGAGGTAGGCTTAGAACCCCTTACTACAACAAATCTGGACCAAGCCTGACAAAGTGGGGAGAGAAAGCAGTGAAAATAGGGACATATCAGAAATACTGTGCTAGATAAGCTGACACAGTCGCTGCAGTAACACCCTCCTGTCTGTCCTAACATATATTGACTGAAATAGCACAAGTCCAATACTCAATTACTTCTCACTAGTTAGTGACTTAAATCCTCACATCATCCCACTGATGTGTCAGAAATACACAACACATATGGGGGCCAGGCAACAATACATCCTACAAATATCTGGACATAGCATCACATTAGGGAAACTACACTCAGCTGCTAAGCATGGCACCAAGCACTGTCCAAACTACAGTCAGACCGACACAACACTAACCCAAATGAGCTATGGGGAATTACACATGTATCTGCAAATATATCAGGTACTACAGGGATGTAACAGCACTGAAAAACAGACACCAGTTTGAAAGTGCAAACCCACAACCAATTCCACCACAGTCACAGTAACATACTGGTAAGCCAAAGGAACAGTACAGTATAAGGACTGTGTGAACAAAAACATTTCAACATTTGCCATTCACACACTACCCCTACATATACTGGCCCAATTCACAGTGTAGTATGACACCTGACCATGGTATGGAACTTATCTCAGTCTGCCCCTACAAACATATACAGCTGATAGACCACCAGCAACTGGAACATCATGCACAGGCAGATAGAAAAGGACCCATAACACATACATCTACCCCCCTACACAGCCCGCATAACATTGACACACTACACTGTTACATAATCCTGAAAGTCTGTCAACAATCACCAGAAATACACAGACCTTTCAACTGTTCAGAGTCCCACAGAATGTCCAGGTTTAGTCCTCATATATAAGGCCTCTTACACAGAACATGTCTGGTATCTGATACATCACTGGGATGGTATAAGGAATGAAGGCACTAAATAATAATATACCCTAATTATCAACCTCTTACTGCATGACATCTGGACAAAGCCTGACATACTTGGGGACAGGGGCCCAAAAACAGGGGCATATGTGAAATAATGGTGTTATAAACTGAGACAGTTGCTGGTTCATAGGTTCACAGGTTCGTCGGTAGGTACTAAGCTATTGGCCCTAGGGTCTATATAAGCCTAGCCAAAAAGGTACCCTGGCTTTCGCTACCCAAGAAAATTATTTTCCTGTGCCCCTGTCAAGCAGAACCACAGAAGTGATCTCCAGAGTGAAGTTCCTATTTCCCATCCAATCATCAAGATCTTTCTTGAAGAGTGTTAATGAGAAGCTCTGTTTGATATAGATAGGTAGTTTGTTCCAGAGTATGGGAAGTCTGTGGGACAGGAATCTATCCCTCCAGCATGTTCTGTTTATTGTGGTGACAAGGTATAGGTCCCTAGAGCGTGTAGATTGAAGGGATTGGGATTTCTTTAAGTGGAGCATGTCCAACAGCTCTGGGTTTGACATAGCTTTGTATGTTAGGCAGAGATTGCCTCTGAGTAGGCAAAATACAATGGAGTAAAGATGGAGTTTTTTGAGACGGTCTGTGTAGGGAATCTGTTTGAGGCCAGTAATCTTCTTTGTAAGGTATTTCTGTGGTCTTTCCAGTTGTTGTAGATGTCTTGTGAGGCATATACCAAAAGGGGCATTGTACTCTTTAATGGGTCTAATGAGTGATGAGTAGAGGGGAACAATGACCTCTTTTTTTCCTGGATGAGAAACCTTTTGTGATGAGGTGTGCCACATAGTAGGATTTCCTGACTTCTGTGGTGATGTGATTATCAAAGGAGAAACTACTGTCTACCTGTGTCCCAAGGTCTCTTATCATACTTTCAGTGTTAAGTAGACTACCGCCTATGTGGTAATTCATGAGTACAGAGTTTTTACCAAAGGGGATGACAATGCACTTTTTGGCATTGAGCTTAAGGCCATAGCTTTGACACCAGGCATCTGTCTCAGTGAAGCCCTTTTGTAGGATGTCCACATTATTAGGAGTTTCAATTATGGCTCCTAGTTTGCAGTCATCTGTGAACTTCATTACCCAAAGACCTTCTGTGTTAGCCTGTACTTCAGAGAAGTAGCTGCCATACAGGAGAGGACCCAGGACTGAACCCTGTGGTACTCCACTTGTTATTGGTCTAAAGTTGGAATTGGAGTTTGCTACTTACACAGTGTGGGTTCTGTCAGTGAGCCAGTTGGCAACCCATCTTGTTGCATAGGGATTTATACCTAGTTTAGTGAGTTTATCTATAATTCCAGAGTGGGGGATGGTGTCAAAAGCCTTGGCGAGCTCTAGTAGATAGGCTGTGTGAATGACCTTACCCTCATCTACAGCTTTGGTGACTGCTTCAAAGAAGTCTATTGGGTTTAGGAGACATGATCTGCTTTTACAAAACCGAACTGGCTGGGGTCCAGAGTTTGGAGATTACCAATGTCTTTGTTTATAAGTTCCATGATGATACGTGCCATTCAGTGGGCACAAAGCCTGAAGTGAGGCTATGACTGAACATGGTACTTAGGTGGGGTACCAGTTCATTCTGTAGTTCATGTAGAACGAAGCATAGGATGTTGTCAGGTCCCATGAATGCTGTGTTCTTGGCTTTGGAGAGTGTATTTTTTACCTGTGCAGCCGTGATTACAGGAACTTTGGGTTTGTTGCAACATATCTTTTCTGAGGGATATGAAGTTAGAAACAAATATGGATGATACCATTTACTGATTGCAATCCCCACAGTGTGCTACTGATTTTCCAAAGACAAAAAATGTCCGAGTAACAAATCAAACATGAGAGTCCAAAATCTGGCCATTCTGCGGATAGCCCTACAGTTGAGGGTTATGTCAACCACATAACACTGTCAGACTTAAAATCACACAGAAAAGCCATATCCACACAAACCCTGTTAAACTAGCATTAATTCCACTGTATAAAAGCAATACTCACATTCTGTCCTTATGTCTGGAACATTCTCCCCAGTTTGTTGGGCTGTCTCCACAGTTTTCATTGTAAGAGGTATTTCCAACTACCCTCTGTGATGCTGTTGTTCAACACCTCCATGAAATCTCCTCACAGGCAAGGAAAAGGGGCAATGCCCACATGAAGTACTCAATTACAGGAGTGTGTTGCCATGCCATTGGTTATAGGAATAACAAAACAGCTGTTCTGCATGCAATTAGCAAGTGTTGGACACCAATTGGTGCACTTGCCATCGGATGTTCATGAGAGTTACCTACAAAAGGGAAGATTCTGCCTATGCAAAACAGATGTATACCCTACACCTGGGAGAGAGACAGACAGACAGGCAAAGACACCAAACAACACATACTGGAATCAAACAACCATACATGGAAAAAAAATGGTATGTCAAACAAGTAAGCATTTAATGGGATGCAGTAGGGGGTATGTAATAATGGGAAATAGGAAGTTCAACAAATATGTCTCAATAAGACTTGCTGTACTGATATATTGCTGATCAGAACCAGTGCCCATAGCATCTGGGTCTGTCTTCAGTGACATAGATCACAGCTCAGGCTCTGAGTGACCCCAGGAAAGGATTGCTCACATATGACTACTACTGGAGTGTGTGTTGAACAATACTGACTGTGACACTGCTAGGCCAGCTACTGGAATGTCGTAGATATCCATATATTAACTGTGAATAAAATTATGATATACATGTTTGTTTCAGAAATGTGAGAGACCTATACAGGTTATTTGCATAGAGAAATACTGTTGTAGATGTGTGTGTTGAACTGCATGTCATATACTGAGTTCATACCATTCAACTGTCCAGTGTTATGCACAATGACCAAATGTGTGCCTCATATTTGTAGTCATGTACTTATAGAGTTGTGTTATGTCTGACAAATGATTGGTAACCTGTCAAGACTGACATTACAACATCTCCTTCTCTTTCTTTTGGCTGTTCCCATTAGGGGTCTCCACAGCAGATCATCTGTCTCCATTTCTTCCTATCCTCTGCATCTTGTTCTGTCACACCAACCACCTGCATGTCCTCTATCACCACATCCATACACCTTTTATCTTAGGCATTCCTCTTTTCCTCTTACCTGGCAGCTTCACCCTTACTATCCTTTTCCCAATATACTCAGCATCCCTCCTCAGAACATATCCAAAACAAAATAATCCTGCTGCTCTCTGGCTTTGTCCCCAAACCGTCTAACCTGGGCTGACCCCCTAACATACATATTCCTAACCCTGCCCACCCTAGTCACACCCAGTGCAAATCTTAACATCTATAACTGTACCACATCAGCTCTGACTGCTGCCTTTTTATCAATGCCACTGTCTCCAACTCATATAACATAGCTGGTCTTAATACTGTCTTGTAGACCTTCCCTCTCACTCTTAAAGGTACTTATCTGTCACAAATCACTCCTGACATTTATCTCCACCCTCCCCATCCTGCCTGCACTCTCTTCGTCACCTCTCCCCCACACTCGTCATTACTCTGAACTGTTCATCCCAAGCATTTAAACTCATCCACCTTTGCAAACTCTACTCCCTGCATCCTCACCATTCTTCTATCCTCCCTCCCATTCACACACATATATTCTGTCTTAGTCCTGCTGACCATCATTCCTCCCATCTCTAGAGCATACCTCCACCTCTCCAGGGTCTCCTTAACCTGTTCCCTACTCACACTACAGATCACAATGTCATCTGCAAACATCATAGTCAACTGGGACTCCTGTCTGATCTTGTCTGTCAACCTGTCCATCACCACTGCAAATAAGAAAGAGCTCAGAGCTGATCCCTGATGTAATTCCACCTCCACCTTAAATGCACTTGTCAGTCCCACCGCAGAACTCACCGCTGTCACACTATCCTTGTACATATCCTGTAGCACTCTTACAGATTCCTTCACCGCTCCTGACTTCCTCATACAATACCACAACTCCTTTCTAGGCACCATGTCATATGCTTTCTCTATGTCCACAAAGACACAATGCAACTCCTTCTGACCTTTTCCGTACTTTTCCATCAACACTCTCAGAGAAAACATTGCATCTGTACTGCTCTTTCCTGGCATAAAACCATACTGCTGATCACTAATCCTCACTTCCCTTCTTAACCTAGCTTCTACTACTCTTTCCCATAACGTCATGCTATGAATGATCAATGTTATCCCTCTGTAGTCACTACAGCTCTGCACATCACCTTTATTCTTATAATCTGTACCCAAATCCTTTTTCTCCACTCCTTATACATCCTCTCACTTTCCAAGATTACATTAATCAATCTGGTTAAAAAGACCACTGCCATTCCTCCTAAACACCTCCATGCTTCCACAGGTATGTCATCTGGATCAACAGCCTTTCCATTCTTAATCCTCTTCATAGCTATCCTTACTCCTTCCTTTGCACTTCCTGATTCACCATACCCACATCATCCAAACTTCACTCTTTTTCATTCTCTTTATTCAACAGCCCCTCAAAGTACTCTTTCCATCTGCTCAACACACTCTCCTCACTTGTGAGTACATTTCCCTCATTATCCTTTATCACCCTTATCTGCTGCACATCCTTCCTAGCTCAGTCCCTCTGTCTAGCCAATCGGTACAGGCCCTATTCTCCATCCTTAGTGTCCAACCTTTCATACAACCCTTCATACGCCACATCCTTGGTCTTTGCCACCTCTCTCTTTGCCATGCACTTCATCTCCTTATCCTCCTGTCTACTTTCTTCATCTCTCTGACAATCCCACTTCTTCACCAACCTCTTTCTCTGTATGCTCCCCTATACTTCCTCATTCCACCACCAGGTCTCCTTGTCCCCCTTCCTCTGTCCAGATGTCACACCAAGAACCTTTCTAGTCATCTCCCTTACTAGCTCTGTTGTAGTTACCCAGATATTCAGTAACTCTGCACTGCCACCCACTGCCTGTCTTAACTGTTCTCTGAACTCAACCTCACAATCACCCTTTTTCAGTTTCCACCATTTGATCCTGTGTGCTGCCCTCACACTCCTCTTCCTCTTCTTGATCACCAATGTCATCTCACAGACCAACATTCCATGCTGCCTAACTACACTTTCCCCTGTCACCACTTTACAGTCTCCAATCTCCTTCAAACAGGCCCTCCTGCATAGGACATAATCCACCTGTGTGCATCTTCCACCACTCTTGTATGTCACCCTATGCTCCTCTGTCTGGTTAAAATATGTATTCGCCACACTCATGTCCATCCTTTTTGCAAACTCCACCACCATCTCACCTTCTGCATTCCTTTGCTTAACACCATACCTACCCATCACTTCTGCATACCCTCTGTTCCCTTCACCAACATGCCCATTGAAATCTGCTCAAATCACCCTTGGGTATAGTCATCACCACTTCATCCAACTCACTCCAAATTGTTTCTGTCTCATCCATCACATATAACAACAGTAATCATTACACCATCAATTTCCAGCTTCATAAACATCACTATCTGACACTCTTTTCACCTCCAACAACACTCTTGGCATACTGTTCCTTCAGGATAACCCTTACACCATTCCCCCTCCCATTCACACCATGATAGAACTATTTGGACCTGACTCTGATACACTTAGCCTTACCCCGCTTCCATCTGGTCTCTTGCACACACAATATATCAACTGCCTTCTGTCCATCATATCAGCTAGCTCTGTACCCAGACCAGTCATACTGCCAACAGTAAAAGTTCCTAATCTCACTACCACACTCCTAGCCTTTCTCCTTTCTTCCTGCCATATGAGCATTGGACATCCTTCAGGGTATTCTGTGAATGCAAAGGCTACTGTGCTATCAAATGGCTTAAGTGTCTTACAACAATATTAAGATAGTGTCACTGATTTTGACCCATTGCCCCACATGTATGTGTGGTATCGTCAAGATGTCCTGCTCTAACAAGTTGGCAGGACTGACTGAGCAGCAAGAGTGTAAATACAGTGTGCCATACTGACACAGAAGAGAAATGTATAGCAGGTATTACCTGTGCACATGTGTGTATGAGTAGGTGTACTTGGCTGCCTCATAACAACAGACACGGGATGCAAAATGTCAGGTAAATAAGCTGTACATGTTGTACACGTGTGTAATCCCAGTTTCTGTGCATCCAACAGAGTTAGATTTCTATAGCTACTGGTTGCTGCATTGCCTTGACACAAACATGAGTACTAGAATAAGCATGATTATCAGGTTGAAATTGGAAAGGTGTCCAACTGTGTTATGACCTTGTGTCCATGCCTACTACAAACAGCTATATGACCACTGATATAGCTGTATGGACTCAGCAATATCTTACCTATAAAACCTGTCTCCATCAAAGTAGAGTAATCCCCCTTGCTGGACAGCAGCAATACACAAACCACATAATTGGTCGCTATATGGCTGTACAGGACAAAGTAGGAGCAGGCACCAACTTGGCAGCAAGTCAACCTTTGTCTGAATGAGCATATAAGGTCACAAGTCGATTGCTGTATGGCTAACTATGACTACAAATTGAACACATCCACCAAGGGCAATCACAAGGCCGTCTTCACATATGTCTGCAATCTCAGAGGCAACAACCCAACTCACCCTGTAATGCTGGTCAACCACACTACATACACACATACACACACACACACACACACACACACACACACACACACACACACACACACACACACACACACACACACACACACAACCCCTTCCCTCATCATCAGGGAGCAGGTGAATACTGCCTAATCAAAATCAACAAAAGCAAGTCTCCATGGGACATGAGAACATTCCTGTCTGCATCCTACATGAACTCAGGCATATGCTTCCAGCTCCATTACACACTGCATGTAAGCAAAGCCTGAGCACCATTGACATCCCATCTGCAAGGAAGATGGCCACTGTCATCCCTCTATGCAAACATGAATGATGAATGGTGGTTTATGCAATGTACTGGCCCTCATTGTGGGGGACATGACACATCAGGACCAGGAGTGCAATGCAGGTTCATTCTGTGCTGATAGATGACAGGGGTATGATGTGGTTGTAAAATCTGCGGGAGTGGACTGCCCTGTGGGACAACCGAGTCCACAGAGTCAACACCTTGGGCCACCATCACCACACAAATGATCAGGTTAGGCATCGGGCAAGTGACCTGATACGTCAATGCCTGGCAAAAGGCTGCTACCATGGCCATGGACCGTGCTGCTACAGGTGGAGTTCCAGCCACACAGGCCCCACTTATGCCAACAGAAGAGCTCCTTGCCAACCTTGGGGCAGCTCCCACACAACAGATAACACATGAAACACCAGTTGTGGAAGTGTGTGGCACCCAGGCAACAGGTGAGGAGCATCCAGGTAAGGCCAAAGTGCACATTGATTTAATCATGTAGCAGTCATACTGTCTTCAATAGAGTATCTACATGCATATGCAAGTTCAAACAGCATTTGTGGGTGGGGTTTAGTAATGCGCACAAGTGCACATCTATGGTGAGGGACAGCAAATTGTGTGCTATCATAGCTTGTACTGTACCTGTGCAGACACGTAACATTCATCTTGTACCAATGCCAAATGTGAGTCTGCTGACAATACCTCTCCCCTACAGCTATATAGGTCCCTCTGGTCTGCATGTGGGACAGCAGCCTGAAGCCGGTGAATATGTGATTTTCCTGTTGTGGCTCACCAGTACCCCAGGCATGTTAAGGTCATGCATTTGACCATGCACACAACTGTTATTCTCAGCTATTTTGCAATATCTGCATGTTCAATTGTGGTGGGGCTAACTGCATTGCATCACAGTGCTCATCATAGGGACCTATTTGCAAGAGATGCCACATATATGTAGCATACCTCACAACCTGTCATTGCAAGAAATCTGTAGAAAGACTGACAAAATGGGGGGACAAAGGCTCAAAACTAGGGACATGGTTTATAAAGTAGTGTTATACAGTGCATATAAATGGTGTACACACACTTATTAGAATGCCAAGTATTTGTGAAATCCAAAAATGAGAACACAATAACACATTTCCAAACCCTTCCAACCTTTCATGTGACCTATAACCTGTACAATTCAGTTGTAAAATAAATAAATCTGTTAGAGGAACAATTATGACACATAATAAACTTAGAAGAAGCAAGATGCATACATGTGGCCAGGCTGAAGTTAATACTGTGTTGAAGCAGCTTTCGATATTATTACAGCATTACATCTTCTTGGGTACACACCTGCCATCAATTACAGAAACTCTTTGATTAACAGCAAATAATGTTCAGCTGTCCTACCAGAATTATTCTAAATTTACTCAGTTGCCTGCTACAGCAACAGCCATAGTTCCCATACAGCTTACAAAGCAGCAAAGGGATCTCATTTGTAAAAGGCATCAGTCCATAGGAGGGTACACACACATTTTCACAGCATTGCATATACCATGGAACACAGTGAAGACAGTCATCAAATGGTGGTGGAAATATGGGGCAACAGTGACATTACAAAGAACTGGACATCCTTCCAAATGTGTGGAAAGGACAAGACCAAACTGGTCAGGGAGGCTGCCAGGTGACCTACAGCAACACTACAGGAGTTGCAGGACTCACTATCAAGTACTGGTTGTGTACTACATGTGACAATAATCTCCTGCATTCTCCACATGTCTGGCCTATGGGGTAGGTTAGGAAGATGGAAGCCTTCTCACACACAGAACAGCATACAGGTCTGGTGAATTTCTCAAGAAAAATACATCAGGTCCCCTAATAACTTGTGGGGAAATGTGTTATGGTGTAATGAGACCAAGGCTGCATTTTTTGGCCACAATACCAAAAGGTTTGTTTGGCACAAGAACAACACTGTGCATCACCAAAAGAACACCAACCCCATAGTGAAGCATGGTGATGGCAGTGTCCTGCTTTTGCACTGCTGTTCATAATCTGGAAGTGGGCTTGTAGCCAAGGTGGCGGGGATTAGGAACAGTCCAAATTACCAGTCTCTTTTGGCTCAAAATCATCATGTGTCTGCTAGAAAGCTGTGGATGGAGAGGACTTACACCTTTCCACACAACATTGACCCATACCATACATCAGAATCCATAAAAGAATGTCTTCATCAGAAGATAATCAGTGTTTTGGAATGGCCCAGCCAAAGTCCATACATACATCCAATAGAGAATCTGTGGGGTGCCCTGAAGAGGCTTGTGCAAAAGTGATGCTCTCGCAATCTGACAGAGTTGAAGGGCATCTGCAAGGGATAGTGTACAAATATAGCTAAGTCGAGATGTGCCATGCTGATGCACACCTTCCCAAGAGGACTGACTGCTGTTATGAAATCAAAAGGTGCTTTAACAAAGTATTAGTTTAAGGGTATGCATAGTCATGCAACTAGCCTATTGTAGGTATTTCAACTTCTACATGTTACCCATAACTGATGTGTTTGTTCTTCAACTGGATTGCACAGGTTATTGGTCATGTTAAAGGTGGGAAAGATTATCACATGATTTCTGTGGTCTTATTTTATGTATCAGACAAACATGGCATGTTAACAGGGATGTCTACACTTATAATATCCACTGTAAGCTTAGAAGGTTGTTAGTGTAACTGGTTCTATTGTAACATACATGTAATGCAGGTTTTGAAGTGAGAGACCAAAATATGTCATTAAATAGTGACACCAGTCCTCATATCATCCCAGTAATGTGTCAGACAAATACAGGATTTATGAGGAACAGACCAGAAATATGAGCCACACATGTAGACATTCAGCAACTCTCTGCACAGTTGAGATGTATGTTCTGTAGGAGTTCCCATTGTGCTATACAGGTGAACAGCAATTATGTGTACATAGGTGCAGTGTATGCTACTTGAAGGCCCATCACCTACTAACACTACTCACATATCACAGAGGTGTATATAAGTAGTAACAGGAAGTGGAAAGGGCTGCACTGCATGATGTTGAGGGCCTGTCCAGGGTGTGTATGTAGTGGTCTGCCTGTGTTGTGAATGTCACCAGTTGGCTACTGTGAGGTCTGTGTAATGCCTGTCTGCCACCTAACCTGTATGTGAGTGCGTGTATGTGCATGTGAAGCAGCAAATGGTATAGTGCAGGTATTAATTTACATATGTTGTCTTTCCCCCATAGGTGGTCATGGTGGTCATAGTCCTGCCCTCTCAGTATCTGATGTCAGTGTCTCTGCAGACTCTAGCAATGATGTTGGTCATATTCAGGCACAGGTGGTGTTGTCAGGGGATGAATCTGTGCCATCAGTTGTCATCCCACAGCCGTCCAAAATGTCCTTGCACACAGTCACAATGCCCACACATGCCCTGTCCCCAGCAGCCACAGATGATGGACAGTTGTCAGGTGCTGGCATGGAACAGGCTAGTGTGGTGACTATGGCAGGTGTAAGTGTAGACACTGTCCATAGCCAGAGTGCTGGCAAGGTCCCACACAGGCAGATGGACAGGGGTGCTCACAGGAGGACTGCTGCTCATCAAACTGCTGTTGCAAGTGCCACAGCAGGTGTCACCAGAAGGTTCCTATTAGAAGAATAAAAGTCCAAAATATAGAATGGCTGTATACGTGAAAATGCCATTCGTCGATCTGTTTTTTGTAAGATCGCGTTACAGTGAAGATCAGGAAACTTGCCCTTTCCTCACTGTAGTGCAGTCTCGGAGTTGGTATATAAAATTAGCGGGGGGGGGGGTGCAGCCCCCCACAATAAAGGTTCTCATGTTCGGCATTTTCGCTGTTTACAGTGTTCAATTTTATGAACTTTCATTCATATAATATAGACCCTCACCAGATGCATGTTTTGGGCTGCCATGGATGCACAGGCATGTAGTGAACGCAACACCAGACAAATACTCAGGGTGGTGGATGCAACTCTTCCTGATTTATGTACGGTCATACATGACCTTGTTGAGGCCACATGCCAAAATACTGAGGTCATGAATAGACAGTGGGGTGAAACCTTGGCAATCCTTGACCGTGGCATGTCTGTGCTAGAGCGTGTGGTGGGAGATGGGTGTCAGCCATGTGGATGTAGGTCAGCACTAACACCAGCTGAGAGTCTAGTGGGCCATGCACCTTCACACTCCTGTAGTGGCAGTGACACCAGCACTACCAAAGGGGGGTTGCTGTCCACATCACAACAGAGCAGGCCATGGGCACATGGTACTGGCTGGTCCTGTCAGGGACATGGATCCAGCAGACAGCAGTCACCATCAGGAAGCAGTAGTGCATCTGGCCTTGGGCCTGGTGTTACCAGTGAGACCCCTGGCAAGCCCAGTTCATGTGTCCTTGGCTGGAGACAGTGAACTGTACACCCTGCCATGTACAGTTCACAGCTGTCCAACATACCCCTATGTAGGGCAGCCATATGACATGACTGTGTGCATACATACACACACACACACACACACACATCTGTATCACAGGCAAGTCACCTCCAGACACACATAGCACCTCTGCACAGTCCATCTATAGGATACCCCTCCAAACACACACGCACATGGATGTCAACCCTATGGCCCAGCCTAGGCCTCTGGCAAACCCACCCCACACCCTGTGCATATGATGATACCTGTGCCACATCCCTGTCATCCATACCATTGATGCAGGGGCAGGCTAATATGGGTCTGATGCACAGGGTGAATATAGTACAGTGTAGCTATGTAATACTGTGTAAGGTGCTGTCTGTTTGCATTTGTTATGGGTACAGATAAAGGTGTATGTACCTTATTAGCCATGATGCATTATTGCTGTTAGTACCACTGACTGAATGAGGTCTGACATGCTGTATTCTGTTTGTGTTCCACATATCTGTGTGTCTGCAGGCTGTGGCCCTGCAAGCATTACCAACGTGGCATATGGCAGAGTGGAAATACACCAACCATTTTATAGCCAAGGTATAGCTTTATATGTAAGTTTACCAGGTGTGTATGCATGCAACAGTGTGTGATGGACACTGTTGTCAGACAGTGTGACCTGGCATACATACCCCTTGTCACAGGCAGGTAGCCTTCAGACATGTCACCTCAGTGTTGTGTAGTACCGCAGGCTCATACATATAGAACAGGTTACTGGAGTATTGTTAGTAGGTCTCTCACCAGCTTAGCCATTAGATTGACTGCAACAGATTCATGTGTCAGCACCTGTTGACCCTGCCATTTCTTTCCCGTACACTCAACCCTGATGCAGTTGGTGAGGACATGCATGGTACTGTGTATGACAGGTTTATGGTATGTATTTCTGAGTTCACAGGGTGGAACAAAAAGACAAAATGGTATATCCTTTGCATACACACAGTAAAGACTGACACAGGGGATGTACATACAGTAACACAGACACAGATGTCAATGGACAGATTTGTAAACCTACATATCCACTTTAATGTACTATTGTGCTACATGCACATGGCATGTCCCACATAGCTTATATGTGTGGGACATAACCCATTACATCTTACATGTAATGTTGTGAATGCCTTCATGGTTGGTGAGATAACCCACCAGCAATAGCAACTGGAGTAATCTATTGCTCTTACGAGCCTAGACAAGTGATAAGCTAACAGACATTGTATCATCATGATGTTTCAGTCAGGTATGATATCTGATGCTGGCATGTGTGTCAGTACACTAACTGTGACCTGTTTGGCAACAATATCACATACAAGGCCATTGTTAAGGGACACAGACCACTTATGGGTTACAAACATCCATATATTCTATAGATATCTGTACAGATGACTGGAATGAACTGTACAATGGTTTAACATGCTGCATGTGAGGCAGACAGACCTCCCAACCATACCGAATTACTCGTTTTTTTCCGAGTTTTAGGGCCCAAATGAAGGGGTGCCACGATTCCCGAGTGACACCCCTTCATTTCCGATTTTTTTTTGCTTTTTTTTTATGTTTTGAATTTTCCGCGCTGTCGGAGCTGACGTCATCACGTGCGCGATGACGTCAGCTCCATCAGCGCTACCAGCCAGTCGGAATTGAGCTCAAGGAGCTCAAGTCATCATTTCCGGCTAGCTGGCTACGAGCGGGAATTACAGGCTGGCTTTACTTTTTGAATTACAGGCTGGCGCGCCACTGGCTTTAATAAACTACTTTGCGGGAGTTTGCGCCAAGAAGAACTAAACCGCTTTGCTTGCTGGCTGCCAAGAAGAGAAAGCTTTGCCAAAAAGGATGGGCTGCCTGGTTTTGGACATTTTTGCTGCTGCCGGCGTAAATGGACTTTTACTTTGCTGGTAAGGAAACAACAAATGATGTCTGTGTGTATATGATGTAGGGACCGCATTGCAACGTAGAAAATGACATTTTTTTTTTCGAATGCACGCATTGCAAATCTCTTAATGAAAGGATTATTTCCTAACAAGTGTAGTAGCCTGTGAATGAAATATATAATTATTCAAACCATGCTTCTGATAATGTAAATAACGCTAATATAATACTAATAATACATATTATAATAATACTAAGATTCTATATTTGTTGGCTTTACATTGTGGAAGGTATATTAAAAAGTTAGTGTAACCTCTCAAGCCTTGGTGAAAGAGGCATTTTGTTACCACATAACACTAAATAATGTTCATGTCACTGGTGGCATCAACACAGAAGGATTTATTTGGTTGTTTGTCATCGATGCCATAAAACACATTAAGTACAATGTTCACTAAATTCCCAGATTCATTGTTTAAAATGCTTCTGATTAATAAGAGTAAGCCTTTGATTACAACTGTCTATACTGGTGTGTGTGTGTGTACTTATACTTTTTTATTTATCATTTATTTTTTTTTTTTTTGCTGTGTGCTGACATGGGGGCAATAACAGATTGTTATGAGATTGAGATGACATAAAGGTGGAGGGATTATGTGCAGACTAGAATATGAATGCCTTCAATGAAATCTGCCTTTCAGTATGCATCTACTCTGTGGTGCTAGTACAGACAAACATATTTTATTTATTTATTTTTGCTTTATCAAGCTATACCTGCCTTACTGTGTGTAATTTGCTTGGATTAGCTCATAAAATGGCAGCTGCAAACTGGTTCTGTAGCATACTGTGGTGCATATTAAACTATAGCACATTATTGACGCTAGCTAGTTTGAATCATGAAGGTTATTGTTTAGGTTAAGTTATAGCTTATACAGGGACATGTGTATTGCTAATGTACTTTCATTTAAGGTGTTACCTGATTGCCTTACAGTTCTGTAAACTGTTGAAGCACCTTAACTAATCGGGTCATGCTATCTCTTTATAATTATTGGAATGTGTGTTGCCCCTGATGGAATTAATCACATACAGTAGCATAGCAGTCAGCAACTTACACTGCCAAAAGACAAAATAATTGTACTTTCAAAATGCTTAGTGTTGGAAGCACTGACAGAATGGGCAAAGATAATAAATCAGTACTACTCAGAGTAATCGTTATGTCTTTCTGACTTAATTATAGATTGGTGGCTAAGTGCTGAAGCAAATTGTATGTATGTACTCATTATGGAAAGGGGTTATAACAATATTCATTTTCCTTATAGTAAAATGCACAAGTAATTTTTTGATCGTAGGAAGGCAGACCAAATAAGTGTTTGTTGCTTCTTTGATCTTTCTATACCCTTTTATAATAGTTTTGAATGTTTATCACTTGCTAAAAGTGATCCTGCGATTTGTGGTCAGGTCACTGTTAAAGGAATGCAAGATTTGTGCAAGGTTTCTAAGTTCAGAAAAGCATGTGGAAAAAAAAAACAGGGCTTATAAAAGACATTAACATGCACTAAGTGCAGTTAGATGGGAGCAAAGCTAAAATAATAATTCCAAGCTGCTGTCGATTTTCATTGTGAGACAGTATTGTTTTGTTTAGTAGATAGCTATTGGTGTTTGTGCTTTGTGCTGTAGAATGTAAATAAAATAAAAAGCAGTATGCACTATGCACATATTAGTGTTTATGGTAAATGGGGTGAAATAGCCAGGTAATGGGGCATTGGAATGGCCGCAGAGGGACTCTGGTGTTATATTTTGGTTCTGTTCTTCAGTTTGCGTTTGAAACTTGGTATCCCATAATTCTGCTGGAGTGGGCGGGGTTGTGTAATCATGTATGCAAATTTTATGTTAATCAGCGTACAGATTTGTACCTATTTTTCATGGGCCTTGTCCAGATTTCTGATGTTTCCAGGTTGAGAGGTATGGAGGCAGATGCCATTAACACACAATATAAAGTAATGCCATCTGGAGGTGGTAAACAGGCATGGATGGTA
This sequence comes from Protopterus annectens, assembly GCF_019279795.1. Classification (NCBI taxonomy): domain Eukaryota; kingdom Metazoa; phylum Chordata; order Ceratodontiformes; family Protopteridae; genus Protopterus; species Protopterus annectens. The sequence continues at coordinate 436,698,502 of NC_056727.1, forward strand.
CACACATCAAAATGGTATAACCCACACAGGATATGGTTCTCACCCAAACATACATACACACACACACACACACACACACACACACACACACACACAAACACACACTTACTTGCCAGTATTGAGATTAGAACCTTTGCCTGTCTAGTGATTTGTACTGGGTCTATATTACATGATTGAAACCTTAGGTTATCGAACACCTAAAGGTCGATCACAAAATATCAAACCCTTAAGCTCTAAAATGGCCGTTTCCACACAGGGAAACAACGCTGTTGGCCAAATTAAAAAAAAAAGTTATAAACAGAAATAAAGTGGGAGCTTCACCCCTCACACACCCCAATGTGGGGGTCTGTAGCCCCCACACCCCCTAACTAAATATACCAACTCTGAGATTGTTCTACAGCGGAGAAAGAACAAAATCTGTGTAATGGCCAAATGACATATTTCCCTATGTGGAAATGGCTGTTCGCAATTTTCAAACTTCGACATTTTGTGATCAAGCTTTAGGTGTTCGATAACCTAAGGTTTCGATCACATAATAGGGAAACCATTTATACTATAGTGTTATGCAGTTATCACATGCACTATGGAGCTTACTGGGCTGACAACTGGCCAAAGGTGCTGATAAGGGGAATGACATCAGCAGGACTGATAAAATGGAGCACTGGGTGGGAAACATCAAAATACTTCTTCTTGCAAACATACACACACACTTATACACCCATACACACATTTGCCATATCTGCGAGTGGGACCCCTGCCTATCTAGTGATTTTTACTATAGTGTTACACAGTCATCGCACATGCTACTGAGCTTTCTAGTCTGACAACTGGCCAAAGGTGCTGATAAGGGGAATGACATCAGCAGGACTGATAAAGTGGGGCACTGGGTGGGAAACTTATCAAAATACTTCTTACAAGCATACACACTTACACACACACATATACACCCACACACATATTTGCCGGATCTGAGAGTGGAATCCCTGCCTATTTTTGTGATTTGTACTACAGTGTTACACAGTTATCCCATGTGCTATGGAGCTTATTGGACTGACACCTGGCCAAAGGTGCTAATAAGGGGAATGACATCAGCAGGACTGATAAAGTGGGGCACTGGGTGGGAAACTTATCAAAATACTTCTTACAAGCATACACACTTACACACACACATAAACACCCACACACACATTTGCCAGATCTGAGAGTGGAACGCCTGCCTATCTAGTGATTTGTACTATAGTGTTACACAGTTATTGCATGCACTACAGAGCTTACTGGGCAGACAACTGGCCAAAAGTGGTAATAAGGGGAATGACATCAGCAGGACTGATAAAGTGGGTCACTGGGAAGTGCTGTGGTTGTGGTTGGCAAGTGTAATGACTGCAACAGTGAAAACACTCTAACATCTACATTTATGGTAAGTGTACACAAATGTACTTTCTTTTGCCAGATATGCAAGCTCCAGATTTCCAGGTAGTAGGAGTCCGAGCAGAATGTCTTTGAAGATAATGAACTGAAGTTACTCAGGGTCAGAATACTGAACGGGGACTGTTAGTTCTGTGTTACTTCACTTCGTAGAACGTGACTGCATCTGCTGTTTTAACTTTGCACTGAGAGGGCTGGTGGCACTGTGGTCTTAACCAAGCATGTAGATCTAGCTGTGTGCTGCCATGTCCCATTCCAGCAGAATGTTTTTGAAAGACCACACACTATTGTGTCAGTGTCACTACACTTAATTTGTGTAGTTAGTCCTATGTTTGAAAACATTTAGATATGAGAAAAGGACTTCAGCTGAACAGGACTCGAACAGCTACTTTTCTTAATAGGGTGAAGATTCTCGCATTTAATTTCCTTTGTGACTGTCAGCTGTAAGCAGTTGCAGTCCAGTGTGCAGGCAGTAGTATCACACTTTGACTGCCAGTAGGCCTTGTGTTGTTTATTAAGTAGTGTCTGCCATGAAACACTGTCACACTCAAGCTTTTTCTGGAGGATATAGGAAGGCTTTTCTAATCAAGAGAATTTAGCTCACCATTTTAAAGACAGTTGATAACAGGATAGACAGGCATATGTTTTGTCTGTCTTCTGCAGTTGGATTGCTGAAGTTCACCGGTTGCATTATGGTCTGTTTGTGATCCTTTCAGGTGAGTGGTCAGCTTTTGTTTGTCCTTCCTGTCATACAGTAGTCACAGTGGGAGGATTCCATGTGACATTTTGGGGGGACTGAGTGCATTTTCTTTGTTGATACTGAAGACTTAGGATGACTTTTGTGAGACACAATGGCATCTTATCTTAAGGTTATGAAATTTTCTGTGGGCTTTTTCCCCTTTTAATTATTATTTGCCAGTCAAGTTCTTGTTAATGCTGTGGGTGGGCTCCTGTGAGACCCTTCTAAGGCCACCATATGTACTTCTCATTTATTTGACATTAAAAGTTTGTTTTAGTTGTGAAAAACTATGTAAGCAAATGAAAGCAACTTGAAACAAGTGGCAGAGAATGTATCTGTAAAGTGGTCTGTGTAGCTCCTACTGCCAAAGGTCCCCTATCTATACCAGTTTCTGATGATGATGAGCTTGCTGGCAGTAGTTTTTCACTCCTCGTTTAGTCCTGCTGTGGCCCTAGCACCTCCTTTGGAAATGACGTCCAGCTTATTGCCATGCATTCCAGGATGAGATTTTTGTCCTCATTAAGAATGCTTTGGTAGTCACTGAGGGAGAATTCAGAAGCTCTTCTTTATGCAATTGATATGGTTGACTGATCTCCCTTTCTGTGTTCAAATTTGTCTTCAGAACAACTTTGAGCTCTCAGGATGGTGATGCCAGACCACTCATGCCTGTCTTCACATGAAGTGCTTTAATGCTCACTCAGTTCTGGAAAATGTCAGCTTTGGTTACTTTTCTGTTGAATCTGTTTTTAAGAGAGATCTTGTTTCAAAACAGCTTAATTGTAGGTGGTCTGTCCTTTGAAGTACAAACAACCTTTATTGGGTCTGCGCAGATGGTCATTTTTTAAAAATAATCCTGTAGCATTTTCCTTTTTTAGCCCAAATCCAGAAGGCCACAACACCAAAAGTTCCTTCCTGTGGACAAGGGATGCCCGTTCTCTGGATAGATAATGGCAAGGGTGTATGTCAATATATTGAGCTGTTTCTCAGGTTTCCTAGTTTAATCATCATTGCTCAGTTCCCAGCTTCAGAATTTTAGCTGTTGTATAATTTATTCTCCCTTTTTCAATGACTTGTTTTCAGGTGCTGTTGCTAGGGAAATGTCTGCAGGGACCTGGCTTGAGTATGGCCTACCCCCGAATGCACACTCCTTCGAAATATTGAGGCAAAAGACAATGGGATGCTTGTGTTTGAATTGATTACCTTAAAACTGCTTGAGGGCTTGCAGTAATGTGGAAAGCCCTTCATGGAGAAGATTTTATACTGCTCCCTTTCCACCACAGCATGCTTTGGTTTTCCTTCAGGAAAATTTTGCTTTGTTATCAAAACAAGACCTTAATCAACAGTCTACTGCAGTCTTCCAGCAGTCTTATTTTAGTCAGTATAAATAAGTATACTGCAGTCCTTCCATGTCTGTTGAGCAGATAGTGGCAGAAGGTCTAGTGCAACTCGGTTTGCTTGACTTTCATGTATTTAGCAGTAGCTTTTAAATTGGAAGTGAAAAAGTTTAAAATACATACCTAAGCTTCAGAATATACAATGAGTTGCTCTCTCCCTCAGACTAAATATTCAAAGCCCCCTTCCCCCCAAAGATGTTACTTTTCTGTGGAAATGCGTTTTGTGTATATCGTAGGAACCATAGGCTGTAGATGCTTGGTGCATTTGCTGCTATGTGGCTAGATGCAGTGGCTACAGTGTAGGTTTCCTTTATGGTAACGTGTGTGAGTGAAGTGTAACTTAAGTTACAGTTCACCAGTTAAGCTTTAGTTTTGTGACAGTCACTTTTTCCTGAGAGTTTTCATCCACATGAAGTTTTAAACCCACAGTGTCCCTTTCCATAAATTTTAGAAAATAGACAGGGATCCAGGGAAGTAAATATTGTGGGAAGAAATATCTGGGGAATTATTTGGCTAGGCTTGTATAGGCCCTAGAGCCGATAGCCTAGTACCAACCTATGAACCTATGAATGGCCCAAAACTATTTCACCGACAAACAAACAAGCAAACACATACTCCCTCACTCTCACACACACACACACACACACACACACACACACACACACACACACACACACACACACACACACACACACACACAGAGTTTCCAGCATTAAGATTAGAACCCCTACCTATCTAGTTATTTGTACTAGAGTGTTACGTAGTTATTGCACATGCTACAGAGCTTATAGGGGTGATAGGTGTTCAATGGTTTTCTAAGGTGAATGACAGCAGCAGATCTTGTGAAGTAGGGCAATGTGAAGTGTACTGAGTGGGAACAGCCGTCTAATACTTAGACCTATGGACACACACACACACAGGCAGGTGATGTGATATTATAAACCCAACCTCAGTACTATTACACAATGGGGCTCACCTTTTATGCTTGCATGTGCAACTGTTTAAAACCAGTATGCCACTGTCCATAGCAGAACATCACTGTATGCCATTCAGGGTACCAGTGTGTATAACTCACTCTGTTTGTGTCCCCCTGTGTGTCTCTCTCTCTATCACTGTCTGTCTCTCACTTCCCAACATCTATGTGTGTGTATGCTTGACATATGTTATCTGTTGCCCATATATATATATATATATATATATATATATATATATATATATATATATATATATATATATATATATATATATATATATATATATATATATCTGTGTATCTCAAGCAACAAATGCAGATATATCACATATGGGCCACCTACAGCTAGCTGAAGGTAATCCTGTCTAATGTGTGTGTGTGTGGGGACAGTTAAGGTGTGCATAGCTGTCTGTATGCACGGACATTATACACAATACAGTCATATAGTCCGATGGAGGTTCCAACATGTCCTGTGATTATCTAAGTGTAGAAGTATGCCCAGTGTGACCTTCTATAGTTAGAGTGGGACTCCATTCCAGAGATACATATACTCCAGTCCAGGGTTTTGCGTGCTACAGCCATGCCTCTCAGGAGTGCACAGGACTTTCCTCAGGGTACTGGGTTTGTTTAGCAGACATTTTCTGACATATCTGTAGTCTGACACTGCAGTGTATTGTGTCATTACCTAGTGCCATACATCCTCAGATCATCACAGTGCTTTACCAGAGGAATACTAGTTGTATGATGTATAGACCAATATTATGAAGGGCAGCTATGTACATTCTTGCCCAACAAGGCCATTTGTGAGGTGTGACTACAGCCAGCTGAGTGATAATGTGCTGTGTAAACAGTCCAGCAACTTGGATATACTGGCTGGGGATCTCCTGCTTGTGTGGTATCTTTCTAACCTGAGATGTCATATCCTTGTGTGACCATACCTCTCACCTGTACATTTTTTGGCAACCTGTCCAGGTGTTTCATCCTGTCTACCTAATCTTGTGTTTTTATGGCGAGTTAGTTACATATAATTGAAGAGTGATGTTACAGAATAATGACAGACATTACTGTTTCAGACTACATAACCTTCAGACAATTTCCGCTACTGTAAACCCCCTCACCCTACCAACATTTTCAGTATGTAAGGGCAATATTTACAACACATGCCTATCATTGTGCCTTTGTTCCACTTTTATTTCTACCCTTGTCCAGACATCTTGCTGTCAGAGGTTGGGAGTTATGGCTGTGGGTACAGAGTGCATTCCACTGTGCAGGCATGTCCATTATATGTAAAAGCAAACATAAGAAAAAAGGATTATTGAAAAGAACCACTGGCAACAGTACCAAAAAACACTTATATTCACAAAAGCCTTAGCACTTCGGCTACACATACTTCAAGATGTCCATTATATGTGTAGTATATTCCACATAGCACTGTGACTTCCAGATATGTCAGTGGCAGAGCAGTGGGTGTCAGTGACATGCATAACAGTTGGCACTGCAGTTATCTGCACATGGCCTTGTCAAAGACAGCACTGTACCTAGGGCACTACAAGAGGACTGCCAGGAGAATGTGCTGGGCATATCCTGACAGTAAACCACACATAGCTCATTCACCCCTGCATATTGTGGACAGGCAACATGCTTTCAAGTGTATTGGTACAACCCTGTCAATGTGTGCTATGCTGCTATTTTCCTGCAAACATACATTTTACTGCATTTGTGTGGGTATATGGGGGGCACACCTGTCAACTGTATACATTTGCACAGACTGTGCTGATATTTGTTTTACATTTTGGTTCTATTTACCATACTATTGTGCCCTGTCTTGGGGACTAGAAGCATATCAGTAAAGAGCACAGGTCAGTTTATAATAGCATACATTTAAGTTTCAGACTTCTTACCCTTCATAGCCTTAATGCAACTGAGAGTCCTGCTGTGCTATCACTGTGTGGGTCTGTAGGGGGGGGGGGTAATTCAACATTGCCGCCATTTGTGTGTCTTTACCAGACATTTCTCTCTGGTTTTCTACAGCAGACTTGCTGTGTGGGTGTGAGGAGTGGGTATGACATCCATGCCTGTGACTTATGACCCCCCCCAGTTAGTTGTCCCCACTGCCTAGAAGCTGTAGTTTTATTGTCCATTTTGGGTCAATTCCAAACTCCTTGATCTCTCTCTCTTAAAACCCCGCTGCCTCATGGTTTTGGCATCTTTCCAGGCTTGATAGTTGTTGCTGAAGCACCTACCAAGGGGAGAAAACACTGAGAGAAGAAAGGAGCCACTTTTGAGATTTTAAGTATTTTCTTCTGATTTTTTGTTTAAAATTACTGCTTTGCTGCCTACTTTTCAGCGTTTTCTGGCTTGCTAAAGTTGATATCTGTATTAGAAACAGTATTTAGAACACCTCTAGAGCCTGTTTACTGCATTTCCTGTGTTGCACTTAATTTAAAATTAGTTTTCTTAAAATTGCATTTTACCTGACTCTGGCCTAGCACTCAAGTGTGGGGTCATTTATTGCACTGTTCTGACTATTTTGCTACTTGTGTATCTCTGCTACCTTTAAACTAAAACAAAAAAAAAATCTTGCTTTTTTCCCACTTTCTGAAATTTAAGAAAGTTCAGTTACAAATTTGCTTTTCTGAACTGTTTGTAAATTTCTTGGAGGCCAGTGCTTGCTTGGGCTAAAGGGAAGTCTCTGTGTTCACCAGTGGCAGTGGTTAACACTGAGCAGCCTGCCCGTCCCTGTAGGAGTGGTTACTGCCTAGAAGCTGTAATTTTATTGGTCATTTTGGGTCAATTCCAAATTCCTTGATCTCTCTCTCTTAAAACCCTGCAACTCTCTTGTTGCACGGTCTTGCGCACAGAGCAGCGTTGGGCAGCGCCGCTTAAACAGGTTTAAACTATTCCCGGCTCCACAAAGTCTGCTCTTCACTTTTTCCCTTAGAACTGCTCTAAATCTCAAAATAAGCACTCTATTTTCATTCTAAAGCCCTGCTCTTGCTCGTACAAGTAATCTCGTAGGTAAACATTAATAAACTTAAGCACTACATCCTCTTATACTCCTTTTAAGCACTTGCTCTCTATTGGTTCTTTCTAATCAGTCAGTAAGTAGGTCCCTATATTATTCAGGCATGTCCAAAGGTCAGTTTCGGGTTTACTCTCCAGTCCAGCTGGTGAATCTGGGAATCCTGAGGCAATGTTACAACTGCCTTATGTATACAGACCACCCTCTCCTCCTCCCAACAAGCTCAAATATATCTGAGAGATGCAACTATATAGCCAAACTGGAGGCTAAGCTCTCTCAACCCAGTACTGGCACAGCCTGTCAGGAGGAGAAGGTAACCACACATACCACAAATCCAGTCTCACATAGACCTATCGCATCAGCAAACCAAACACATAAACACACAAAAACATACTCGGAGGCTCTAAATAAAAATTTGCCTAAGCAGCAGAGACCTCCAAAGCAGACATCCAAGCAACCCCTACCACGAAACAATACCCACATAGCACATAGCTCACAAAGTCAGTGTGCCACACAGTCAGAGCCCTTAAGGCTAAACAACACACCTAATACACCTGTAATAGGTGACTCTATTGTCAGACACACTGACGTCCCACGCACCAGGCTGAACAAGGAGAAGGTCACTGTAAGCTGCCTCTCGGGTGCCAGGATCCACCACATAACACAAGCACTCAGGTCACTCCAAAGCAAGTACAAATATGACTCCGTCATTGTCCATGCTGGTGTGAATGACCTGAGACATGCCTCCCTGGACTACATGAAAAAAGACATAGAGGAGCTCTCTGATTATGTAGCCCAGGCCGGTATGACCCTGACCTTGAGTAGCATCTTACCCTCACCAAGAATGATGCCACAGTATAAAGACAAAATGATCAATTTTAACAATTGGCTAAAGTATTGGTGTCATTCAAAGGGGATCCAGTGTCTGTCAGCCTGGGATGACATGCTGGACAAGCCATGTTGCTTCGCTAGGGACGGCTTGCACCTGTCACCCCTGGGTTTTCGAATACTGGCAAAGGCTCTTGCCTCCCCCATAGTGCCTTTTTTAGGCAAGGCTCAAAAGACAAACCCACCTCCATAGACAACACAAAGAAAAAAAAAACTAAGGGTAATGCTGCTCAACGTCAGAAGTCTAAACCTCAAGATTCACACACTCGAGACTCTCCTCAGTATGGAGAATATCGATATCTGTGCAGTAACAGAAACCTGGTTAAAGGCTCCTGAGAGCACCCCAGCACTAACAGGTTATACTTCATACCATGCTTTCCGGCCCCAAAACTTGGACTGAACCACAAAAGGAGGGGGAGTATCCATATTTATCAAAGATACCCACACCTCCAGGTTAGTGGCACTGCATGAAGCATCGGAGACCATCCATGTGCAATTAATAGTGGGGAAAACTGCCTTTCAGTTTGTAGCCTGTTACAGGCCACCCTCCCAAACACAGGAACCTCACTTGGCTTTCCTGAGAACACTGGAGAATATGAAGGTCTCTCCAAACACCATTATACTGGGTGACTTCAACTACCCAAACATTGATTTGGAAAACTACTCAAGACCAAACACCCTCGCCCAATGGTTCCTAGAATTTTTAAATGCAAATGCTATGGAGCAACTGGTCACCACTCCCACAAGAGGGGAAAACATATTGGATCTGGTCATCACCAACATGGGGTCTCTATGTTCCACACCAGACGTATACCCCTCATTAGTAAGATCAGACCATAAACTAATCTCACTGGACATCCGTATTCTGTCCCCACCCCTAGCCAAGGAAACCACGGTAAAGAACTTCTCAAAAGCAAACTTCACACTTCTCAAAACCGAGGTGGAATCCTTCAAAGCCCCCAGGCCAGTGGAAAATACGACCCAAAATGCATAATCCTTTACAAAAGCATTCTATGGACACCTACAGGAATGCATGGAGCATGCTATCCCAAATAAAACCAAGACTCACTCCTCCAAAGGCAGGAGACCTGTCTGGTGGACCCCGACCATAAATAAGCTATACAACAGAAGGAGAAAGCTACTACATGACAGAGCAAAATCCCAAAAAGGGAAGGCGTCTCTGATCAATACTAGCAAGAAACTACGATCCCTCATAAAATCATCTAAGGCCAGCTTCGAACAAAAAATTGCACAAGACACTAAAGATAATCACAAGGCCTTCTTTAGTTATGTCAGAAACCTGGGAGGCAACTCCCAGATATGCTCTGAGTTAGTGCAAAATGACAAAAAATACACTGAAGCTAGAAGACAAAACGGCAACTGCAGTCAGTAAAAAAACACTTTATTCCTTAAGCACTCCAAATAGCTTTTCGTACGTACTGTGTACGAACTTCGTCAGAGGATCAATTAATTACATAAGCACACCCTTTAAGTAACTTTGTGCTAGTCAGCTGATGTTACGCTGATTGCAATTTTAAAATATTTAAAGTATTTAAAGAGATTTAAAAATTTAAAAAACCAGCATCAAAAAATGGCATGTTACAAGTCAAATAACATGTTAGAAATATGACAATAAATGCACAAACTATTTTCATTCATACTATTAAACATAAGAAAAACAATATCGGTCAAGAAGTAAAAAGATAATTTACCATATTATTAATGGAGAATAATACTTAATACACAATATATATAAAAAAGGTTATTTTAAAATTAATCATATATATATATATATATATATATGTATATATGTGTGTGTAATTTTAGACCACAATGCACTACTCTAACCTGCCATAAAAGCTTAAATGTTATATTATTTAAAATAGGAATTATTATAATAAATCAATCTGATAAATTAACCATATTATATTTATTATATAAATGTAAATGTTTTATAAACATATGAAAATATGCTTTTATATATATATATGGGGGGAAGGGGGGTGGGAGGGAGGAAAGGGGGGAAGGGGGGAAAAGGAGGGGAAGAGGGGCTAGGAAGTGTATGGGGGAAGGGGGACTTTATCTAGTTAGGCTACGTAGCTTTAAAATAGGCATAATGGAACAGATATCATTTAAACCAGGCAGGCAATACGAAAACAATCTGATTTGCCATATTAATTCCAAACGTTCCAATTGTAATTCAATTGGTCCCCCTCGGATATTTGGTGTTAGTTGGTCCAATATCCAGAATTTAAAATTATGGCCTGGAAATTCATTAATATGCCTAGCAAGGGCATTTTCAGCATTACATTTTTTAATATTATAAACATGCTCATATATTCTATCTCGAAGTCTCCTAATGGTTTTAAAAATAAATGGGTTTACGTTAAGAAGCAAATTTAAAAATAATTGTAATTCAAAGATGGTCATATATGTGGCAATATGCCAGCTATGCCACTGTTTCTATGTTCCATTATGCCTATTTTAAAGCTACGTAGCCTAACTAGATAAAGTCCCCCTTCCCCCATACACTTCCTAGCCCCTCTTCCCCTCCTTTTCCCCTACCTTCTCCCTCCTCCCCATATATATATAAAAGCATATTTTCATATGTTTATAAAGCATTTACTATGCGAACCAGCATCTCTTGGCCAGCACTATCGGCAACAACCCAGTAACCAGCAAAATCAATCAGCGCTTGGTTTTAATAGCGCTAATGAAGGGAATAACAACAACTCTTCTTCTTCTTTTCCTAACTTTCGCACCACTACTTCTAGTTTACCCGGAGTTCCGCCAGGTACCGGAAATACATTGCCTAGTCCTGCAGCAAGTATACCATGCGGACAAAGGTCTCCGGGCACACAAACACAAAGAGAAAGGTCTGTTTCTTCTGATTCTATTACCAGTTCCGAACGGAATAATATGCCTGTACAACCGACTGGTCTTACTACTAACATCCCAGGGCTTATTGGATTACCAAATTTAAAAGACTGGCTGCATGCAAGTAACAATTGGAACCTGAATAACGCAACGCCAGGAATGGTGAGTCCGGCTAGGGAAGATAATGGTATCTTAAATCTTTTGAATGACTTTGACCATGTTTTGCTTAAATATAAAAAGTATGCACTTGAAATTGATTATTTCAACGAATGTCTCAGATTACAAATAGTACCTAAACGGTTAAGAATATGGCAGTACCCAACAGGACTAGTCCCTAATTCCAACTTTCATCTAGAACTGATTAAATTATTTAATAAACAGGGTTTGGAGTTAATTGAATTAATGAAAACTCATTATGCTCTGTTTAATGAAGAATTGAATGACAACATTTCTCTATTGGATACTCAAATTAAATCACATCCTGACTTTCTTAGGTATAAGTTTGAATATGTAAAAATTTTCGAAACAATTGATGCTTACCTAATGAAAGCCAGAGTAACTAAAAATAAAAAGATACAAAGAGACTGTACACAGTATGATGAAGGGACAGCTTATCCAGTTCCCCCACCGGCTCAAGAGTGGAATAAACCAAAAATAAATGGTCTACCCAGGGTGGGGGGGGGGGTACTAACTTCCCAGTGTCCACCTGTTAATACTGGTACTAGTATTAACATTGTAAACGGGAACACAGATGTACTATCTAGACGTTCAATGATTGAACCTGATCAACCAACCCCCTCTACATCCTATGCAAGCACCCTACAGGACAATCTGGATGGGCTTAGAAGGAGTGAACGTATACAAAACCAAAATAAGAATATTGGAAGCTCAAAATCTGCTCCATTTAATAGTGGGACATCTAATAACAACCGAAATAACAACAAACAGTCAAATTTTCAGAGAGGAAGGGGCCAGAACAGATGGAATCAGAGGAAGAGAATGACCAAGTGGAAATAGCAGAATATAGCTCTTCCATGAACTTCCATGTTATTAAGAACACTCAAGGAGACTTTACCATCTACAACTACTCTACTATGTCTGTTTCTACTGAATTAGCAGACTTACTAGCTAAAGGGCTTACTTTTGTTCCTCTGAACTATTTGAATGTTACTAATTGTATTATTGATCTTAAATTATACGTCCGTAAATTAAACCTAGCAATGACCTTGGGAAACACTCTACTTGGTACTAATAATGAACATAGAGTCCCCAGTACATTCAACCCTCCCTTACACAGTAATCTAGTGTTATTTGAAAAAATATGTGATCTGGATCTCAGGAACTTCTATTATAATAATAAACATAAAAGAAAGAGTAACCTGAACCCAGATGAACTAGATTGGTTGAATGCTTTGCAGAATTTTAAAGTCCGGATAATGAAACCGGACAAAGGTGGGGGATTGGTCTTTATGGACCAGTGTGATTACATCAATAAGATAGAAGCTATGTTGTCAACTAATGCTTATGAACAAGTCTCCTTAAATGAATACAATCAAGCCTGTAAAAGGGTAAAGGGCTATATTAACGACTTATTTATAGAAGGGAGAATAGATTTAGACCAACTCAATTATTTAATTTTAGCATCACCGGTTGTACCCATTCTTTTTGGAATACCTAAAATTCATAAGAATGTGGCAAACCCACCTTTTAGACCAATAGTAAGTGGTAAAAACAGCATGACTTACGCCTGTGCGAAAATGGTAGATAAACTTTTGAATAAATATGTCCAACTTGAACCCACTATTTGCAAGATTCCTGGTCATTTTTGGGTAAGATTAACAAATTACCTTTTAATCAAAATTTGAATTTACTAACTATAGACGTAAAAGATCTTTATACGTCAATCCCACAAGATTTGGGTATAGAATGGATATCACTAAATTTGAAAAATATGAATGCATCAGGCTCTGAGATTTGGCTTATTGAGGAACTATTAACAATAGTTTTGGCTCATAATATTATAGTATTTAATGGTAAATTTTACCACCAAAAGAAAGGGGTAGCCATGGGCTCCCCTTGTGGCTCGAGTTTTGCAAACTTGGTCATGAGCTTTTGGGAAAAGGAATATGTTCTAGTTCAAACAGAAATCACTTCTAAAATAAAGTTCTATACGAGATATTTGGATGACATTTTCATCCTTTTGGAAGGGTCGGCCCATCAAGCAGCTGAATTGGTTGCCTATTTCAATTCGACTACAAACTTTCTCGAATTTACATTTAATTTTAATGCTAATGAAATAGCTTATTTGGATGTTTATCTTACCAAGAATGTAATACTGGGCAGATTTGAATCTAGAATATACAGGAAAGTTTCGTACTCTAACACTTTCCTGCACTTTACAAGTGCACACCCTATTCATCAAAAGAAATCAGTGGTCAAAAGTCAGGCCGTGAGAGCAGCTAGAATGGTCAGCAATTTAGAAGACTTCTTAGATGAGTGTAATATCTTAAAAAATATGTTTTTAAACAGAGCATACCCAAGCAACTTCATAGATAACATTATGGATGAGGTAATTGTCAAAAGAATAATGGTTTTTACAAACCTATTTTACTGAGAGTTGAATCTAGTGTATCCTCTGTAGTTAGTCCTGACCAGTCGAATTCTTTTAATAACAATCAGAATTTGACTGAGTTACCTTTTGAATATAGCTTGACACTCACCTATTGTTCTGATTTTTCATTATTAAAAAATATTTTTTATAAAAATTGGAACATTTTGAAGGAAAATAAAGAACTGATAATGAAATTAGGGGATAAGCCCAAAATTACAGTAAGACATGATAAAAATTTTAAACAAATTTTGGATACTATTAATAATAACTCTAACATAACCACAAGTCTTAAAAACATGTCGGTATGTAGTAATTGCCCCTATTGTAAATACATTTACGTGGGACATACTGTAAAAATAAATGGGTTTACGTTAAGAAGCAAATTTAAAAATAATTGTAATTCAAAGATGGTCATATATGTGGCAATATGCCAGCTATGCCACTGTTTCTATGTGGGTAAAACCATTAGGAGACTTCGAGATAGAATATATGAGCATGTTTATAATATTAAAAAATGTAATGCTGAAAATGCCCTTGCTAGGCATATTAATGAATTTCCAGGCCATAATTTTAAATTCTGGATATTGGACCAACTAACACCAAATATCCGAGGGGGACCAATTGAATTACAATTGGAACGTTTGGAATTAATATGGCAAATCAGATTATTTTCGTATTGCCTGCCTGGTTTAAATGATATCTGTTCCATTATGCCTATTTTAAAGCTACGTAGCCTAACTAGATAAAGTCCCCCTTCCCCCATACACTTCCTAGCCCCTCTTCCCCTCCTTTTTCCCCCTTTCCCCCCCTTTTTCCCCCCTACCTTCTCCCCCCTCCCCCCATATATATATAAAAGCATATTTTCATATGTTTATAAAACATTTACATTATTTATATAATAAATATAATATGGTTAATTTATCAGATTGATTTATTATAATAATTCCTATTTTAAATAATATAACATTTAAGCTTTTATGGCAGGTTAGAGTAGTGCATTGTGGTCTAAAATTACACACACATATATACATATATATATATATATATATATATATATATATATATATATATCTATGATTAATTTTAAAATAACCTTTTTTATATATATTGTGTATTAAGTATTATTCTCCATTAATAATATGGTAAATTATCTTTTTACTTCTTGACCGATATTGTTTTTCTTATGTTTAATAGTATGAATGAAAATAGTTTGTGCATTTATTGTCATATTTCTAACATGTTATTTGACTTGTAACATGCCATTTTTTGATGCTGGTTTTTTAAATTTTTAAATCTCTTTAAATACTTTAAATATTTTAAAATTGCAATCAGCGTAACATCAGCTGACTAGCACAAAGTTACTTAAAGGGTGTGCTTATGTAATTAATTGATCCTCTGACGAAGTTCGTACACAGTACGTACGAAAAGCTATTTGGAGTGCTTAAGGAATAAAGTGTTTTTTTACTGACTGCAGTTGCCGTTTTGTCTTCTAGCAACAGTTTCACAGTTGTTTTACATTTTTTTAAAAATACACTGAACCCACAGACATTGCCAACATCCTGGCAGAAAGGTTCAGTGCAAACCCCCCCCCTCCCCCCCCAAAAGAGCAAATGTCTATCCCAACAGAGTGTAGCCTTCCTGAGATCACAGATGCACAGGTGAGAGTTGCCCTCTCCAAAGCAAAAAACACAGCATCAGTGGGACCAGACGGTGTCCCGGGCTGCGTCTTACATGAGCTCCAAGAAGAACTAAACCCTCATATAAAATCACTGTTCAATCTCAGCCTTACAACAGGATATATACCCAAGGAATGGCGTACAGCAACAGTGGTCCCACTCCACAAAGGTGGTGCCACAACAGACCCCGGAAACTATCATCCTATAAGCCTGACTAGCCTGGTCTGCAAAGCTATGGAGTGTATCATCATGGAAATCATAAACAAAGACATTGGGAACCTCCAGACACTGGATCCTACCCAATTCGGATTTGTTAAGGGGAGATCTTGCCTCTTGAACCTGGTCGACTTCTTTGAAACAGTTACCAAAGCCATAGATGAAGGGAAGGTAGTCCACATAGCCTACCTGGACCTCGCAAAAGCCTTCGACACAATACCCCACTCGGGCATCATAAATAAGCTCACCAGCTTAAATATCAACCTCTATGTCACAAGATGGGTTGCAAACTGGCTCAGGGATAGACCCCACATGGTCAGAATAGCAGGTGCCATGTCAGACTCTAAACCAGTTACAAGTGGCGTCCCACAAGACTCAGTCCTGGGACCTCTCTTGTTCGGTATATATTTCTCAGAGGTACAGGCAAACACAGGTGGATTATGGCTGACCAAGTTTGTAGATGACTGCAAACTGGGTGCCATAATTGACTCTCCAGCTGACACAAGCATCCTCCAAAAGACTCTCACAGAGATGGATAACTGGTGCCAGAGCCATGGCCTAAAGCTAAATGCCAAAAAGTGCATAGTCATCCCCTTTGGGAAAAACAAAGTGCCCACAAATTACCACATAGGTGGTAATCCATTAAGTACGGAAGAAGTAATTAGGGACTTGGGGACCCAAGTAGATAGCAATCTCTCCTTTGGCAATCACATTGCCAAAGTGGTTAGAAAGACCTTCTATATAGCCCACCTTATCATGAAAAGATTCACATCTAGATCAAGAGAGGTCATTGTGCCCCTCTACGCATCACTTATCAGGCCCATAATTGAATACAATGCCCCATTTGGGATGTACCTTATCCGACACCTGCAGCAACTGAAAAGACCCCAAAAGCACCTCACCAAGAGGATCAAGGGGCTCAAACAGATGCCCTATGCAGCTCGGCTAAAGAAACTCCAGCTCTACTCAGTTGCGTACCACCTACTCAGAGGCGATCTGTGTCTGACGTATAAAGCCATGTCCAACCCAGAATTAATGGACATGCTTCACCTCAGGAAATCCAAATCCCTTAGAACTGCATGCTCCAGGGACTTGAACCTCAGCACAGAAATAAATAGGACATGCTGGAGGGACAGATTCATATTCCAGAGGCTCCCCTCACTCTGGAACAAAATCCCAATCCATGTTAGGCAGAGCCCCTCAATGACCCTCTTCAAGAGAAATCTTGACGAGTGGATGGGAGATCGTAAGTTTATCCCTGGGATCTCTTCTGTGTCCCTGCTTGACAGAAGTACAGTAAACTAACCTTAATAGGGCTACCTTCTGTGACCTACTATACAGAGGCACAGTCAACTAATCCAAAAGGGTGGTGAAAGCCGAACACACTCCGGCTAGGCTTATAAATGCCCTAGGGCAGATAGCCTAGTATCAACCTATGAACCTATAAGCTTCTTTCAGTTTTTATTATTCTGCTTAGTTGTAACATGATTTTATCAAGCTATAGGAATCATTACAGCAAAAATACATTTTGTTTTTGCACATTTTCTCAAGTATTACCTTTGTATTGGTAACATACTGATCTTTCATGTTTTGAAACTTTTGCAGTTGCGAATTTTCTGCATGTAGTCAGCCTTTCAGTATAATCTTGTGTACATATTATTTTGATGATTATAGTTGTTAGACCTGAATTTGTGTTTATCTAAGTTTTAGTCACCATTTATTTTTATTTGTAATTCGTTTTCTGGCAAGTATTCTGTATTGCATCTAAATGGTGTTCATTGCTTTATTTATGGATTTCTACATTTTACTGTGCATTTCAGGATTTCATTTTGGCACATTATAAATAAATGATTGTGCAGCAATTCACTCATGTATGTATGTATGTATGTATGTATGTATTTATTTATTTCACTTTGTTTACTGGGATAGCCTAACTAATAATAGAGAGACTCCAGGGAGAAAAGCTTCAGTACGATAGCAAAGAAAAACAGTGCAAAAAATAATTACAGGAGTATAACTCAGTCTGAGGAATAAAACCAAATCCGTTACTTAGATAAGTGGAGGTCAAAGTTTATCACATGCGCAGTTCCAAGAGGTAAACGGGTAGTTTTTTAGAAATATAAGGGATGAGTTAGTGTTGGATGTAGTGCTATTAGAATGGGTATATTTAATGCATACATTACTTTCTTGGTCATGCCAAGGGATTTTAGAGAACATTTTTAAAGTGACAAAAACATTTGTTTTTACAAGAAAAAGTGTTCACATGCATTCTTGTGCATGAAAAATGCACACGTACTCATGTGTGTGTAAATATAAAATTCATTTCAAGCCAATTTTCAGAAAATTAAGTTTTTTATAAAAGCTTCTGAACATGGAAGTCCAAGCTTCTTATTTATGTTTAAGGCATTAATGTGTCGTCAAGAAGAGTATGTCACTTTGTGGTCCTGGTCTGATTAGAATGTATTTGCATAAGTGAATAGTTGTGAAACAATTACTTGATTGCCAACATGTTAAATTAACTATTTGGCAAAAAAATTTAAAGTAAGTTTAATTTACATAAAAAGTTAATAGGATGACATCAGAGTGCATTTTCTGGACAGTAAGAAGTTTGAAACTTGTAATGTTTGGCATGGTTTACTGTCAATAATCCTTAGTGATTGTCCCCAAAAATCTATTTTTTTTTTGAGGGAAAGGGCAAATATGTGAGGCAAACTGATGAAAAATTCTGAGGGATGTGGGGCAGTCCAAGCACAGGGGTAAGAGTGATATGAAAGAGTTTTCATTTAGGCAACAAGAAATATGTTTTTGCCACTATCCATGGCCCTCATCCTTGCTACCTCCCAGGACTAGGGACCTGTAGTATCTATACTGTGCCCCACTACCATCAGAAACTCAGTTTTTCAGATATGGAGATGTTTAGCTTGGAAGCTATTTGAGAAATCCCCCCCCCCCCCATTGAATGGGTGAGCTGGCATTAGCATGTTACTCCAATTCGCTGACTTGACTCTTCCAGCTGCTCTTACTTCTCAGGTTATGTAGGCCATAGTCAGGGATTTATTCATGTATTCCACAGATCCTGGGCTGATAGTTATCAATATATGTGTATAGATAAAGATATTTATAACATATAATTATTGTATTTATTTTTTTGCATTTGATTACATGGAAAGTCCAGCTGGACCCTTTTCTCTGGAGGCCTGGGGAGAAAAGCTTCTCAATATTACAGTGTTATAAAAACTGAATTACATAATCAGAAAAGTATACTAAAATATAAAAACAAATAAACTGAAATGTACAGATACAGCTCATAAATAAGAAAATGAAGTTCTTAAATTAACTGCATACTTTGTATCATTGTGCATGTACCATTTTTACATTATTTACAGTTCAGTTAGAGACATAGTATGCACTTGATGTTTCTAAATATCAGTTTGACAATGTATTTTAAATAACATTTTGACAATTCATATGTATGCATTATTAGCATATCATGTCAGCTTGTAGATGCCTTCCTGCTGCTTTAGTTTTAGGTATGCATTTGTATCAGAAACTCATAAGTCAGATTCTGAAAGCACTGTTGAGTGTACTTTTTCAGGACTATGGAATTATTCTGAAAAGACAGTGCTAATGGTGCTGGTTGTTTATTTTTTTTCCTTTTACCCATCTGACTCTGTGTTGTTTGTACTGAGAACCTTCAAACCCACTTTAGAGATGGACAATGAAGCATTAGGTTTCTCTTCAAGAGAAATTTTGACGAGTGGATGGGTAAGAGAAAGTTCACTCCAGGGATCATTCTAATTGCCCTACTGGATAGGGGCACTGTGAACTAACATAGGGTGACACGGTGCCTGGGCAATTTTTTTGGGGCTTAGCTTGTAAAGGCTCCAGGGCCATTAGCCTAGTACATACCTGTGAACCTATGAACATATACTGCAGTGGGATTTGCCAACTTGGGTACTACTGCATAGTGTGTGGAGGCCAATTTTGGACAGACCTATCCTGGTGTCCCACATAGCTGTCAGTTGTCTGCTGCTATCCCAGTAGGCCACTCCATTCCCTGGCATGCATGCAGCACTACCATAGATATGCTAGAAAAACATATGAATCCATTCATTTATTGTTAAGTAGACTGACTTACCGTGTGCATGCGGCAGTTGTGAGGACGGTGCTTGAGGACCACCTATGTTGGATTCACACAGAAGTTACAGATAATGTGATGTGTGTGTCATCCATTTTACTTGTGTGAGAGTCAGAGAGAGGTGTCAATCCCTGGGCTCCCTACAATGTCAGTGTGCGTGCTATGCATTGCCTCTTTGTCAAGGCCAGAGGATACTGGGTATGCCTCTGTCTGCCTACAGGAGCAGGCTCAGGGGCCTCCTCCTCTGAGTCTTTCTGTGCCTGTGGGGACCTTGGCAATGGTGGGGAGCTGTGTGGCCCTTCCCTGTGCTGTTCCTGCTGCAGCTGTTTCCACAAGATCATATCATGTAGCATGGCACATACTATGAACATGTGTGCACATGTGGCTGGAGAGTACTGCAAGGCTCCACCAGATATGTCAAGGGAGCAGAACTGTGATTTGAGCATCCCAAACACATGCTCTATAATGATCCTGGTTTGTGCATGTGCCTCATTATGGTGCTCTTGTGTGGGTGTGTGAGCATTTCTGATGGGTGTCATCATCCATGGCTCCAGTGCATAGCCAGCATCCCCCACCATATGGCTATATGGGTTGCCCCCACTGGCAAAAACCTGGTACAGCTGTGAAAAATGCCAGATGTGGGAGTCATGATAGCTTCCAGGGCTGCCAGCGCACACATTCATGATAATGCCATGGGCATTGCACACAACCTGTCAGTTGATGGAGGGGAATCCCTTGCTGTTTATGTAGACCCTACCATGTTAACCGGGTAGTGCTTTGATGTAGATGTGCATGCATACTATCACACCCAATACCTCCAGGTATTCTGCTATACTGTGGAAGAGACACATACTGCTGGTGCTCTCCTCATGGGTGTTGGGGAAGTAAATGTGCTCACCGGCATGTGGTAGCATGTCAACCAGGAACTGGTGGACTACCCTGGATGCAGATGCCTGTGAGACCCCCATGATGTCCCCAGTAGGTCTTTGGAAAGTACCTGTAGCTAGAATTCTTAAGGCTACACATACCTTGGTATCCACTGGGATGGGGTCTCCTCTGTTGGCTCTAGGTCTGAGTTGAGGACAGCACAGCTCAGTGATTTTCTGAAGTATGTCTCTGTCCACCCTGTAGTGCTCTACTACCTCCAGATCATGTAGCCCCTGGTAAGTTATCCTGGGTCTGAACACTCTTCTCCTCCTCCTTGGTCTGTGGAGGTTGTCAGCATTATCCTCCTCACTGCCCTCAGCCTCTAGCACATACTGATGGATCAAAGCAATGGCAGCCCCTAACATTTTTCCAGTTAAAATTCCCTTGCATGTGTACATCAATGGTGCAGACTTTGTGGGAAAAAACAGACTGTAAGGTGTTTACATAGCTTATACTGTTGTGCTACAGATGCTGCCTGTATGATTGGCTGACTATGATGCATTCTACTTGCTAGCTATGTAATTTGCTCTTGATTGCTTTTATTCAGCTATTTTCCTTTTTTTTCCTTGCCATTTCCACCCCTTTTAAGCCCCAAGGTGTGCCGCACAAACCCGGTGTCAAATGTAAACAGTCCTATTGGACCAGGTGCTCGCCATGCAAACCCATTCAGCTAATGTAAACATGAAGAAATGGCCCTCCCTGGACGTGAACATGCACTTTATTTCATGGAATAAGTCAATACAGCCTCAGACACACTCCCTTGCTTAGCTGTGCTTAGCTAAGCTTATCTGGGAGCCATTGAGCTCCAATGTGCTTACACCAAGCATGACACACCCCCTTTTCATGTCTGCTGCTCCTCCCTCTTACACCACTACACAGTTAGGTGCAGTTTGGCACTTAGATTCTTTTTGTGATTCAGTAAATTTCCTCACATTTGCATACCCCACTGCCTTAGTCCATAATTACTGCACTACCACAGCACCTTTCCCCTTAACAACGACCATTTCCTGCTATTGTTTTGATTCCGCATGCCATAGACTATAATGGCAAAATGCAGATTTTCCTTAAAATTGAGTTTTCACATTTTTTTTTTTTTGTATTTTCAGCACAATCCTGTTTGCACACTGCTGCCCTATGCTTAAACAGCCGTCAGCCAAAAAAAAAAAAAATAAAAACTTTTATTATTATAAAAATGAAGCACTTTTCCATGCCAGTGGCCATATATTTGTCCATTGGCATGCCAAAAGATTATAATACATGCTTTTATTTGAGCTGTCTTTCCTCCATTTTAATTTTTGCAGAAATGTATTCAGCTAGCAGCCAAATACATTTCTGCAACTAACACTATTCTTGCATGGATGCCTGCCTGTTTGCTGAATCGCTAATTAACCTCATTTGCATGATTTTCACCAGCAAATGAGGTAATTAGCATTATGCAGTGGTGTCCGTGCAGGAATAGTGTAGGCAGGCTTGTGCACATCAAAACAGTAGTTTACTGGATCGCTTGGCAGTTATATTCCATGCAGGAGCAGCTACACTGTTCCTGCACAGAAAATTAGCTTATTGAATCCCAGGGAATGACATTATTTTCATATATCACAGGTCTGTTACACATTGCTGCAAACTCTGAACTTGTTGCGATAACATACCAGGTCTGTTTGTACTTGTATCTGCACAGCTTAGACCCCCACTGGATGTACCTGTAGCAAAAAATGTCAGGCAAATATCAATATGACAGTAAACAGCAGTGCCATGTCATGAGGCTGAGATAATAAGATGTAGTGGTCACAGTAACACTGTATGGAGACACTCACCTGCCATTCCCTGATGTATAGGAGTAGATGGACCTGTGAACATTAATCCAGACAGCATTACACATTGGTTGCACTGTTCTGTCTGTACTGTAGTTGTATGAGTACATGTCATTACACTTACATTCATTATCATCACCTGTGTGGATCTCTGCGAACAATTCAATTCCACTGCTGTAAATCCAGAATGACAATACATGAATATGCATGAAACAGCAATATGTGATGAGTTACTCTATAGTCATCCATGCCATGCAAAGCAAGATGTACATGTCTGACCTGGAACTCCTGCTTCTATCCTACACCAGGGTATGCATCACTTCCCATTAGCCTTATAGCGGGATGCAAGAAATATTGTGATCTCATTAGGGGTTCAATGATGGGTTACCACTGGTAGCATCCCTTGATCTCTCATACCATTGTAACCTATTGGCTGCAAGGAGGATCATGTCAGAGCAACATTGGTGACACTCTTCACAAGATCTTTTGTGACCTCCAACCACATTAATCACGTTGGTTATGTAAGCCCACACTTCATTCCTCCACACTGTATTCCCAGCCAACCCAAGGAGTCTCTGTCCTTGTTATTGCAGATCATCTATTATAATCTGATTTTCCTTGGAGGAGAAACTGTCACCCCAGATCTGTTTACCATCTGAAAGACAGTGACATGCACATGTTCATATTCATATGTGGGCCCAGTTATGCAGATTATTATGTGAACAGCTTATGTCACCATAAGCACTATGCACTCCTGTGCAATGCAAAAGTCTAGGAAACACTCACTGTGACATATAGTAATGTGACATATGAAAATTTACAACAATGCCTGCATACAGAACAGTTGTAAAATCAACATAACTTGTGATATCTGTAGTGGCTGTCTGTGAGATTCAAACCCCTTATTCTACATATCCACTGAATGTGTCTAAAACAGCATCACACCACAGAGTATGTATGGAGTTTATATTAAAATACTATACAAACCCATGTGTACAACGGAAATGTCTGTTGCTGTAGCTGTAATGCAATTGCATCCCAAGCAGACAAGTATTAAAAAAAACACAGATTAACTCAGTCATTACTGCGCAGTGAATGCCATCTACTTCAGCACAGAGTATCTGTAAATTAACACTTGGACAACTTAAGGAGTGTTGGAAAATCTCAGTATCTGTAAACAGATACATTTGAGAATGTGTATTGTTAGCAGAGATTATATTCCCCCAAACAGAATGGCTATAAGGTGCCCATTTATCTTATCAGCCTCTTATGACTCAGGTAAAACTGAAAGTAATACCACCTAATGTGCATGCATCTTTTAAGTACCATTTGTTCCATATATAATTAATGAGGTGAATTAAAATTCCAGGTTTTGGAATCAGATTTACACACATCTTATAGATTCATAGATTCATAGGTTGGTACTAGGCTATCGGCCCTAGGGCCTATACAAGCCTAGCCATTACAATTCCCGGGTTATTTCTACCCATAATATTTACTTTCCTGGACCCCTGTCTAGCAGGGTGACTGATGTGATCCCCGGGGTGAATTTCCTATCTCCCATCCAATTGTCAAGGTTCCTTTTGAAGAGGGCCAAAGAGGCGCGCTGCTTGACATGTATGGGCAGTCTATTCCAGAGTCTGGGGAATCTCTGGGTTAGGAACCTATCCCTCCAGCATGTTTTGTTTATTGTGATGACCAGGTTTAGCTCCCTGGAGCGTATGGCTCTGAGAGATTGGGATTTCTTTAAGTGTAGCATATCCAACAGCTCTGGGTTTAACATGGCCTTGTATGTTAAGCAGAGATCACCGCTAAGTAGACGATATGTGACAGAGTATAGCTGGAATGTTTTTAAACGGTCAGCATAGGGCATCTGCTTTAGGCCTGTGATTCTTTTATTGAGGTATTTCTGCAGCCTTTCCAGTTGTTGCAGATGTATTGAGAGGTACATACCAAATGAGGCATTGTATTCTATAATGGGTCTAATGAGGGATGAGTACAGTGGGACAATGACCTCCTTTTTTCTGGATGAAAAGCCCTTTGTGATGAGGTGTGCCACATAGAAGGATTTCCTAACTGTAGTGGCGATGTGGTTATCGGAGGTGAGACCACTGTCCACCTGTATCCCTAAGTCTCTTATCCCACTTTTGGTGTTTAGTGTACTGCCACCTATGTGGTAATTCACAGGTATGTGTTTTTGCCCAAAGGGGATAACTATACATTTCTTGGCACTGAGCTTCAGCCCATGGCTCTGGCACCAAACATCTGTTTCTGTAAGGCCCTTTTGTAGAATATCCACATCATTTGGGGATTCAGTAATGGCTCCAAGTTTGCAGTCATCTGCGAATTTTGTTAGCCAGAGTCCCTTAGTGTTGGCCTGTACTTCAGAGAAGTAGATGCCAAACAAGAGCAGTCCGAGGTCTGAACCCTGAGGTACTCCACTTGTCACTTGTCTGGAGCTGGATTTGGAGTCAGCTACTTTTACAGTGTGGGTTCTGTCAGTAAGCCAGTTGGCAACCCATTGAATGACATAGGGATTAATGCCCAGCTTAGTAAGTTGATCTATGATTCCAGAGAGGGGTATAGTGTTGAAGGCTTTGGTGAGGTCCAGATAGGCTGTGTGGACTGCCTTACCCTCATTCAAACCTCTGGAGACTGATTCAAAGAAGTCAATCAGGTTCAGGAGACAAGATCGGCCTTTCACAAACCCAAACTGGGTGGGGTCCAGTGTTTGAAGATTGCCAATGTCTTTATTTATAAGTTCCATGATAATACGTTCCATGGCCTTGAGATCAGGCTCGTCAGACTGATGGGGTGGTAGTTTCCAGGATCCAAGGTGGATCCCCCCCTTGTGGAGTGGGATAACTGTAGCTGTGCAGAACATCTGCAGAAGGTCTTGAAATCTGGTGCATTAACCAATTGCTCATCATAATGGGAATGTGCTCAGTACAAGAACCCAATAGGTGTCAGTAAATGTTACCATGTTTAGCACTTGCCAATTATCTTCCAATGATCTGATAACATGACATCAGCACCACTTTTAAATACTGATTTTTATACACTTACAGCTCAGACCATTGTTACCTGCAAATGGAGTGGGAGCTCAGTGAGCAATTTTCAAATCTTACTACATTTTTCATTGGAGTATCAACATTATCAAGATGGCTACTTCAAGGAGGCTTTTATGTGTCCAAATACCCAATTGGACCAAGGAGGAGACTATCTGGATGCTGATCATCGATGCTGGAGTGGATCACGGGATGAGAGCCAGGCCAAGGAACTTCACAATGATCAACATTTGGAACCAGATTGCAAAGAAGCATAGATGATATATAGGGATGTAGAGGACTTAACTGTAGATTTTTCACCGCTATAATCACCTGCATTGGGGGGGGGGGGGCACAGGTGCTTCATTGGAGGGTTGCTGAGCTGTGCAGATGGCCAGTGGATACTTATGGTAAATGTCACGATCCTATGTACACCTGACCATTCCTACAGAATTTATAGATATAGCTGTGCCTCACATAAATCAGATACATGGCTTTTATAACCATCAAGCAGCTATTCTGACAATTTGCTCATCTGGATAATCAAGAAAACATAGTGCCTGCTCTCTATAAAAGTATGGGTTCTGTTCTCATGCTTTGAATTTATTTACTAATGTTTATAATATACATAATACTGAAAATTGTAGATTTACATCTGGTTTCCAACATATAACAACATAATTTCACACATCTGCTATAGTCATGCATCTCTGACACCTATAGCAGATAGGCTGCTGATGACTATGCATTTTTAGTTATCCATTATACTACAAAATTTTCACCTACTCTCCCTGTATATGTGTAAATAGTAACTCATAAATAACTTCTTTACTTCAATCCTCTGAATAAAGTGAACATTCTTACTACAGTCCTATTTGTTTAAGCCAAGAGGAATGCCTGTCTGACTGCTTACACATATGTTTTCAGTGTTGTGTTGCCAGCTTTCTTTAGATTATAATGTCCAATAAGTGTTGGAAGTTTCCATATGTATCCATTATCTGCAGGAATATGGATATACACACATAGTACCTGTTTGTTAAGACTAATGTGTTGCCTGTTAGCCCTGCCTGTAAAAAAACACCAGCATGCCTATATTTTTGTGTGCTAATGGTTTAGCTCCATGTAGGGGAAATATATCATTATATAGTTAGCTTTGTTTATTTTACATATTGTCAAATATTCTTTGCAACATAACTGCTTATTGATATTAATGCTTATTTTGTGCATGGTTATGAATAACTCAATTACAACACCATCTCCATAAGTGTATGGCTATTTGTAAATCTTGAAACACACTGTTATATGTCTGACATACAGTTTTGTGTAATATGGTATTATTTTCAAATGTGCTATCAAGTGTTGTTTTGTCATTCACTATTATATTCACTTCAACAATCTTAGCTTTTGAGGGAGTCAGATGGTCAGACTTAAAGTTGAAATGCAAATCAGGGGGATACAGTGATGCATGCATTTGATATGTGATGTGCACTTTGCCAACAAATATCTCTAAATGTAGCCCTCCTGCATACCTTACTGTGTCCCTGATGCACAGCACCTTTTATGTATGTCTCTATTAATATAAGCTATGTGATACACGACACAGTGCTGACATGAATTCATTCCTGCAAATTATTTAACTACATGCCCAGCATGTGGTCCTTTTTTTGAAATCCTAAGCCATTATACATATTAGTAGCCCATCCCTGCACATACATAACCCCAAATGATTTCACTGCACTCACAACACACACTCTCAGGAAAGATGTATTAGTTAGGCAGGTAGGTGTCGGGTGTGGAGTGTGGAAATACATTAGAGTTGCAGGTTTGAATCTCATGTTCTACAATCTGTGTTCAAAGATATAAAAACCTGCATGCATAATGTAAAATGTTTATGGTGATTCTCTGATGTTCTTCAAAAGCAACATTTTTAGAGCCTGATCTGAGTAATATATATATATATATATATATATATATATATATATATATATATATATATATATATATCCCTGTTATTTGAGGACTAAATCATTCATAGTTGCTCTTTTCTTTTTTAAGACAATGAAGACAGGACCCAAAATCATGCACTGTGCAATGAGAAGGTGCACAGGCTTGAGGATCAGCAGAGGGAGAGAGCTATGTTGCTTAATTTTTCTGATTTGTTAAATAAAATGTATTTGATCCTTGTTACAGGTCCCTATATTATACAGTACCAGGTGTATTGCTTAGAATACTGGAATAACCATTATGCATCAGTAAGGTAAATGCAATAATCACACTATACCTGTGCTTACAAGTCTGATTGAAATACAAATATGTTGAAACATTATTTAGCAGCAAGCCATGTTTTCTGAAGATAGTTTTTGAAAAGTAGTCCAAAACCTAAATGGCAGTCAGGTCTGTGTACCAGTCACACATATTCTGAGGTGGATAATTTAAATATATGTATGTAGTGCTTTCATTGTTGCCTATAATGTATATGTTGTTACACTTATATGTGCGGATGGGTTTACCACTGAGTGATCTGTTGTGCATAGCCTGTCTATTCACTGACTGAATGGGTGTGTGCTGTGTCAATGTTCACATTGTCATTTGCAGACTGTGACATGCTCTTCAGTTCAACATTGGTAGTGCATCTGCCAACAAGACATTGGGTGTTCTTGTTATAGCATACTCGTATCCTGTGTTTGTGGACACTTGAGTAGATAGGCAGGTCTTTGGAACATTTCATAATCAGCAAGCATCATCAGGATGTTTGCATTCTGCAAGCTACTGATTGTTAATAACTGTAGATAGGTCAAACATACAGTTGCAGACATGCAATGATGTTTGTACAACATATACTAGATTCTTATGTGTTGCCGTGTGACTGTACTTATGATTGAACATTATAACTATTTGTTACTGTTGTATTCCTTATATTGATGTGGGATCAAACAATTACCATGCTGCCTGGCTCAGATGTTTGTCATGTGGCTTGCATAGTTTCCACAGTATTGTCATCTCACTTTGTCTTCATTTTAATAATGTCACTTGGCTGTTGTTCATATGACTCATTACAGGCAGAGACTACAATTTACATTCACACACAGACATAATTGCTCAGGGAACACATGCAAGGGAAAAAGAATGAAAATAATGATATGCTGTCAGAGACTCATCTGGACAGTTTACTGAGAGAAACATTATTAAACAGTGCAGGTCCCAATAATAATGTTATGTTGATGTTTACAGTCTTTTATTTTGGCAAATTTCAGTTATGTTGAAGTGGCATGAGGCAATGTCGGGCATGATTCCATTCAAATGTCAGGACGTTACATGTGCTTGCTTTGTATATGCATGCCATGCTTATAGCTGGCCAATAAAAAATGTTCTGGTCATGTCATGATTTCCACTGGTAAGCTGTGATATGTATGTCATTGCACAGCCTTGTTTAAACTGTTAACATTGGTGATGGATATATCCTCCATGACATGTTCTGTTATTGGAATGTCCATAATTATAGGTAAAGCTGATAAAGGGAAGGTGTTGTGTGCATTAGGAGCCAATCACTATCAGCAGTTCTATTGATTATAATTGTGTTACTTGCTAATGTTTGCACAATTTAAAAATGAACTGTGTTTTAAGTAAAAACTTCAATGCATGTTGCTACACTTTCTATTTGCAGACCTCATATGTGGATTGTATGTTAATTAATGTATGTTAAATTACAGATGTGTACATTAGTTTCATTTTAAGGTCAGCTGTGATCTTCATGGGAATGTGCAGCATGATAGACATTTGCTTTTCATTGTTATGGTTTTAACTGTTGACATACATTGCATATGGAGATACACTGACTATAGACATAAAGTTTTTTAACATGTAATGGGGACTCTTCTGTGCCTATTCATTGTGTCATAGTGGGTATTTTATGTAGACAGGTAGTATCAGGTATGCATATGTAATTTGTGTTGAGATTCATCTTAACAGATCATGGACCCATGGATGATCACTAATCAGATGTAGATGAACAAATGCCATGCCACTGCCAGAGTCCTCAGATGACAACAACAATGACAAAAATGACACTGAGGAAACTGGACCTGCATCTGCATGAGCCATCATGCCTGCTGTATCCCTAAGAAGATGATACTGGGAACAACAGAGAGAGGATTATTGGGAGGAGATTTGGGAGGCTGTGACCGATGTGTTTTGAACACAGATGAGGGACATGATGGGAATTTTTTTTCCAGGACATGGCACGAGCTATGCATTACTTGCACAAGGAGATAGCATGAGACATCATTTGCAAGGCTCATCCCCATCAGGGTGGTCTCACAGGTCCATAAATATTGTCTGTGTGCCCCAATTGTATTATGCTGCCAACATGCTGATTGCCATATAATTGATTGGACTGTATATGCACTCTTGTGCACATATAACATGTAGCTGTCATGTTTATGTGTTACATGTGCAAATATACCATACAGATACCATCCAGTGGCATTTAATTATGTTTCAGTGTGTGTATGATACAGATTAACACATTATACTGTCCTCCCACATTCAGCTGTCAATGTATTGTGACATTTAATCTGCAGCTAGTGCTGCAAAAAAATACCCTGTAAACATGTGTTTTATTAAAGGAAACAAAGAACAGATGTAGTCCATAGTCCAGCACTACCACTATGGTAGGGTTAGGAGTCCTGTATTGACATACCATGTATATGCAACAGAAGGACATGTCATTGCAAGTATTTCTGGATGACAGTTTTCATGCTGTCCCACTGGAATGATGTGTTGCTGCATGCCATATGTTAGCAATGCTGATGCCATATGGGGTCATATACAGGTATGTCATACCTATGGGCAGTCATCCTTCTCTGACTGCACTGAATGTCAATTTAACATTAATGTATACACTGTGGTAATGGTAACTTGTTCAGTAGCAGTACATTATGTTATGTTTGCTGTATGTTACGTTTCCACATCCATTCCTTATTCACAACCTTCTGGTAATATTTGTACACAGTAACTGATAACTGTACATGTCCCTGCACATAGTCCGATCCATACTGAAACACCATTGTAACTTTGACATCTAAGCATTCACTGAGTTATTGCTGATGTGCTGTAGTAATTATCACAGGAGTGTCCTCTGCTCATGTAATGAGGAGTGTGTGTGATATAAACCTGCAGTTGTTTATTCTGCAATGGCATAACAGTGTATGTGTATGTGATTGAAACTCATAGCTTGCTTACCTATGCCTCTTGATGTCACATGATTACACATTACTGTGCATGTATGAGTTATACATGCCCATTTTGGTGGATGTAAGTAGTGCAGTCTGCCTATGCAGTACACATTTGTCATTTGCTTAAATGTAGTTTTGGTTGACTTCAACAGCACCCCGTCTGTTGTACCCATGCATTTGCAATGTGTAACCTTACCTTGTTGTCTGACTTTACCATTGCCTTCCTTGATGTGAGTCCAGTTGTCCAACTCATTTCCACCTTCATATTTATAAAATATATTCTACAAACATGTTTGCTTCTGTTGCAATTATTGACAGTTATCATGTATTACATTGTTGACATGGTTAATACGTGCCAAATGTATTACCATTTTACAGATGTAAGGCATCTTCACACACGTTGCTGGCAACTGCTTGCAATATATCCTTGTTCTCATTATATTTGTGTATTAACTAGTGTGCTTTGTTGAAATTCGTATGCACAAGCTTATATTTTATAAGTTGTAATGTTAGATCTATACAGATATTCTTACATGTCATTGGTGTGTGTATTTGTATTAACATCACTTTCAGGTACCTTCTAGTTACGCCACTTAACAGTCATACATATTTGCCTACACCCGTGTGTTGCCTTTGACATGGCATATGTGTGTCACATATATGCATTCCATTACACGTTTGTTTGGGTTGTGTATACCTACCTGTGTATTTAGCAGCCATTTTGTTGCTTTGCTGCAGTACAGCTGCTTGCTGTCATGCTTGGTTGTTTGCCTTTCACATGCATGGTTGGAGGCTCATTTCTGTGCCTGCTGGAGTTATCTAGCATTCTTAGATATGCATTTGCTCATCTGTGATTTTGCTTGGTTTACTGTTGCACTGCTAACAGTCTAATTTGACATGTGTTTATTTATCCAACGTGTACTATGATCCTTATTAATTACCCTACAGCACACATTTATCATTGGTCATACACATCCAGGTATGACTGCTACACATTTTTCAACATGTCATAATGTGATAGTGCATGTGTAGATATGTTTATTCTACATTTCACTATGGCTGGTATGCATCCCCACCATGTTTGATAACTTTCCATTACCCATGTTGTGCAGTGTGCCATCTGTGTAACTTACCTGTCCTAACTGTTTTTTCCAACCTTTATCAGGTGTTCTGATATTTGTTCTGTGGGTATACCTGCTGTAGTGTCCTTCTCCTCTTCTTTCCCCATCTTTGCCTTTCCTTCTATTCTTAAAAAAAATGGGGCCTATTCCCATAAAAAATGTCCATGCCCCTCTGACTTTCCCTCTGATTTCACTATTCCAACATACCTTTCGTGTGTTTCTCTTCTTCACCCATACCCCACATCTTCTTTTCTACACTTTCCTTGGATGTGTGCATTACCTGTGCTCCCCACACAAGTCCAGCATGTTAGCTAATGTTAGATAAGGTGATGTGGCCATGACTGCCATTCACCTTTATTTAGTTTTATTAGAAAATATATGGATTCCATCCAAATTCATAAGTGATAGCATAGAAAGCCTTGCTGAGTCTAATTATGGTGGCTGCCAAACCAGCAGTTACTAGAAAATGGAAATCAAAGTCTAGACCAACTTTCCTAGAAGTAGTGAATATAGTAACAGAGATAAAACAACTGGAATTGGGGCTTTAGAAAAGAGACAGAGCAAACTACATAGGAAAAAATGGGAATTGTGGGAGTAATATATGCAGAGAAGGAATGAGATTTAAGGCAGGATTTGAATGAATCATATGATGCTTAATTGACAGTGATTGGATAGATTATAAGTGATGTATAATGCTTGCATCTACAGTTGTTTCAATGATATCTGTGGTACATAATGTTGGCAACTAAAGTGATGTCAATGTTGTTTGTTTTTCATTTATATAAATGTAAGATTGCCTACGTCATACATGATAATTTAATAAAGATATTTATTGAAAAAAAAAATTCATAAGTGATAGCTAGCAGATTTTTAATAATAACAGACTTACAGTAATATTCTGTACTTGTCCTTAAGCTTTCTGGAGAGATTCTGTTATAGATATATATTTATGATTTTTAGGCTGGTTGGATTGTGAGATTCTTTCCATAACATTGTTAATGTACATCACACTTTAACAGTGATTTTTCATTACTTACAGATTACTTGAAAGTAATATACAGTGTACCATTACTACTGAGATACTCCATTGTGTGCCAAGATACTCAGAGTTCACTGTGACACATTTACACATTACAGTGTTATCCCCAACGTTGCCACTGATATCACTGTAATGCACCAGATTCTGCAAGGTTTACTCAAACCAGCCTAGAATGTATCAATTTCTACTAGGAATTGTAATGACTAAGCATAATATGGTTTTAAGTATTGAAGTCTATGAGTTGTTGTTGTTTTTCTTTCGGCTTTTCCCGGTTAGGGGTCGCCACAGCGGAACTCCGGTCCGCTAATGATTGGCTGTTGATTTTTATGGGGCAGAGGTGCCAGCCCGATGCTCAACCTTCAATAAAGGCACGCCCATTCACGCATGTCTTTCGAACACCATTCAACCACGGGGAGGACATGCAGACTCCACACAGAAGGCGCTCCAGCCAAGAATCGAATGGGAGAACAAAGGTTTCAGTATTAGGAAAACAAATTACATCATTATTACAAGATATAATCTGGTTTCTGCAAGCAGTTGTATGTCTTAGTCAATACCACAGAAATCTACATATTTTCCTAATTGTTTTTTTTTTATCTGGAGATTGAGCTGCTGTGTGTATAACATATACTATTTGGGGTAGCAAAATAATTTTTATAAGCATTAGTCTGTCTTCAAATAAAAAAAATATTGTTCCAATTATTGATTATTTTTTACTTCACTGATAGTTTTATTATAAGTATCTTTTAATTAGACTCTATATTGCCAAGTCAATATATTCCTAATTATTCAATGCATATTTTATTATACCCAATTTCTATGCATTAATAATAATTTCTATATTTTGATTAATTATTAAATACCCTGTTTTATCACTTTCATTTCGAAAACAATTTCAAAGGAATTGAATCACAAATTCCTTCAAGTGACTGTTTTTAATATCCACTGCTCTTAAGAGAATCTTTATTAAGTGAACTTATCTGAGTCAATCTTACAAGCAGAGAAAAACATACATTAAGTGTAAATCTAAATAAACAAAAGGACTAACAGAACTTTTCCACCCTTGAAAAGTTATATTTAAGCCATATAACATTGTAAGCTGAACACATAAATGTATGACGAAGGATGAGTGGATTTTCTAAGTGTATGATGATTAATTATCCAAGCATCCAAAGTGTTATATTTAGATTTTTACCATCTGCTCATTTGCATTCACCAACATGGTCCTTAAAATGTTCAAATGTATGAAAAAACTTTTGTGGCCATTTAGTTTGGCATATTTGACTCTACTGAAACCATTATAATTTCAAAAGTGTACAATGTCTGCCCACCCAAGTCTATACGTTATATATCATCTGTAATACTCACTTGTTATTCTGCACATTTATATTACTTAATATTATAGAATGTTATACTTCAGTACTTCTGTTTTGTTTTATAACCTGACTACAGTTTAGGGTGAGAACTTTAGTAAAAAGTTAATAAATAAATGACTGTTCTGCATTTCACACTGCATTTTATAATAACATTCTGTAATGACATGTCTTGTAAATTTTGCTGCACAAGTTGTGCTTAATTGAACACACAGAATGCCGGCTATTACTAAATGAGTATAATTAGTGCCATGTACGACTAATCTGTGCTTCCAGGAAAACTCCTATGAATTCTAGTAACTGACAAAGAAAGACTGCTGCATTTTAAAATGTTTATATATTTTTATATTTTAGTATACTTTAAGTATTTTGCAAAGCTATGTGACTAATTTGTGATATCAGGAATCAGGTGACTATAACCTCTACATAAGGTGCTCTCTGACATTTCAGCAGTACCCGATGAACTGAAGCTTTAAGTGAAAATAAATTTTTACTTTCTGGATTTAACAAAGAATTTTCTTGAATATGGTATGGAGCAGTGTTTTTGGATACTCTAACAATGAACACTGCTTATTCCTCAAGTATGTATCTTTTAGAGTATTGATTACTATTCTGGTGGATGTATACCAAACCTACTTGTCTTAATTTATGGGGTCACCTTTCCAATTTTCCTGTGTCTACCCTCTTTGTTTGAATTTCTTTCATATCTGTGAGATTATCCATGGGAAATACTCTCCCCTAAAACTTAGGAGTTTTAGAGGAAATATGTTTTTAAATGAGTTCTAGAAGGTCATTGGCTTTGTAGGGTCCATATTTCAGCATACTTGGTACCAGTCAAAGGAAATTAATTTCAACTGGAGGTTCTTCTCTTCTGAATCTGGGAGGATCTGGATATATTTTAAAATAGGTGTAGTTTTACTATTTTAAAGGACCAAGAGGAGATCAGTGGGCAGTGGTCACTAGGCTTAGTGGGTAGGATCTGTATTCTGCTTTTTTCTGAGAAGTTTGTAATTAACCGATGAACCTATTAATATATCCTACAGTGTGGCTAAATTTGTCTGTAGGCAGTACATGATAGGTTGGTGTGCTAAGTATTTCATGTTGCTCAGAATAAGTATGCTGCTTAACTGAATTTGACTGGATCTATGATTTCTGAACCCAGCTATGGTCAGATCACTCAACATTATTAATTTCTTCCATTTGGTAGCATGATTGAATGAGTTAATGTAATATTCAATTTGGTGTGGAGATAATGCTAGTAGTATTTGAGCTGTGGCTAGATAAAATGTAAAGATATCCCCTAATGTATCACTGGCTATTAGCCAATTGGGCTCATCATTTTTTGACTAAACTGACCTGGCTGGAAGATTTTTTTGCTCACTATAAGTAAGAGACCGTCTTTTTTCCTAGACCTGGTCTGTTTTTAAAGAGAGCATGGTAATATATGATTATGCATTATGGGGCACAAAACTTTTTTACACAAACTTCAGTAACTGATAGAGTTGGGGTGGGGGGTGTCCCACGTCAGCTATGCCCACTGGCTAGTGACCCTATTATGTAAATTGTAGACAATGGAGAACTTGCCAGATTTATTTGGAAGTGTACTGTTTCTGTTTAAGCAAGTTGCATTGTTTTGGTAGTTAGCGCTAACCATTGCAAGTCCTGGCTTAGGATGAATATCACCTGAAATAGTATATATGCACAGAAGGTGTAGGTGCCTAATGGGATGGTCTATGAAAGTTGCGCAAGATTTTAAGCAGGGATCATGTGGTCCAGATAGCATCTAATAAAAGTTTGTATCACTATAACTCAAGTTGTATTTGAAACTATTTTGTACCAGAAAAATTGTCTGTGTTATGGACTGTAAAGTATATAGAATTTGGTGGGGATTTGCAAAATTGTGATATGAGGAGGTTGAGAGATGGGGAATAATCTGTGTAGTTACTAAAGTAGTGATGGATGTGGTGGCCAGAGATGGAAAGCAAGGGCAGTGAAGGGAACCAGTGCTAACCGATGAGAGCCAATTAGAGTGCACATGTACATAAGGGAACTCGGACAGTATGTTGATAACACATGTATACAACAGCTACGTTTCCCAACAGGCAAATTTTAACAACATATATAGCAAAAATATATGATAGATTTACTAGACAGGACTTGCTGCAATGCTTTAACCTTTTAGTGTGTCCATTTTTTTAACATGTGTTGTATTTGAAAAGGTCATCCTGCATGCTCTCCAGCAAAAATAATATAAACTTAATACATTAAATTAGTTGGAGGGACAGTAGACTACAACCCAAACTAATGACTGCATATAAGAAGGAAGCAGGGAACTTTGAAAGATGTACAAAAGAATATAGTAGAGCCCCTACCAGTGCATTAGCGGGAAGCATATTACCTAACAAGAAAATAATGGTGGATTCCTTGTAGACAGTCAATATGGTTGGCTATGTCATACAGGAAACAGTGTGGGGTAAGAGTTATGTAAGGACACTGACAAACAATAGGCAACAACAATATATGCAGGGCTACAGAGTAAATGGGCAGGATAGCAGTTCTGTTAAAGTAAATAGGTTTGCAGACTACAACATGTTGGGAAGGGCTTGTTATTGGTAACACACACACATGCAGTCATTGTTACTGTGAACAGGGGTTCCCTTAGGAAAACTTGAACTATGGACCATAAAGAAAATACAAAAATGAGTAGTAGGACAGTTACAGAACAGCTGGCAAAAGACACCAAAGAGCTAAGACCCTATAGTAATGTACGATAGGTTCCAATAAGTAAATAAATAGATCATCAGAAAACAGGAAAAGTAAGAGCACAGAATCAAAGTACAATGCAGCTGCTGCTCTGTTTCACTCTTAGAAAGTAGGAACCATGTAAAAAGTATTTAAAAAATATATTCCAAAAGAGTTAATATAACATCATAACCTAGGATGGCGCTATAATGTCATACAGTGCATATCAACAATAACAAGCGAGACAGTCACTATTACCTAATAGAATTAGCCAATGAATAGTGTAGAATTTAACACCTCTGAACAGACTGTTATCATGAATGCATAGTTGGACATGTTCATATGCAGTACAGTTGCATCATGTACAAAGTGAAGATGAAAAGGAAAATTATCAAAATACCCTGCAACCAAAGGTAGTAAAACACGTAAAAAGCTAGGTATGTAAAGCAGTTGTACCAAATAATATAACAGAGAAATAACATATAAATAAAATAAATAATGTAAAAATACCCGTTTAGTTCCTTACTTGAAGAGTGGGATGTGGAAAGCTGAGGACTATAAGGGTATGCAGACAGTTAGAAAGGATATGGGTAATGCTTATTAACAGGAAGGGTAAAGCAATTAACACCAAGCAACTGTGTGTAGCACCAAGCCTTGTGTACTCTACAGTCTGTTACAGCTTCTTGTAAAAAATCTTTTATTTCTTTTTTTGTGAAAACAGATACAGTGAAATGTAATAATGTTAATAGACAGGTAGTAATATGACCAGAGATTACACTGCTGAATAATAAAACATAAATGCAAAATAGTAAGAACTATTTACACATATGCCAAAAGTCCATCATTGATTATATATGCCAACTTCAAACTAGAATATGTTCAAAAAGGGATTTCCAAAATTCTGTAAAGTGAGTGTGGGATTTCTGAGTGTACGTTAAATATTTATGAGCTAGTAGGTGTTTGATAGCTAATTGTTTGAAACCCTCCCATGTGACTGATGCTCTATCCTTCTAATGTAATGTAATGTAGTATTTAAGTAATGAAACTAGTGTTATTAATTTCCGTGTGTAGTTTCATAGTTAAGTACGAGATTAAC
Source organism: Protopterus annectens (assembly GCF_019279795.1). Lineage (NCBI taxonomy): Eukaryota > Metazoa > Chordata > Ceratodontiformes > Protopteridae > Protopterus > Protopterus annectens. Next base: position 436,736,851 of record NC_056727.1, read on the forward strand.
TGCCCTTATGGGCCATTTTAAGTCTAGCCAATTTCACTTTCAAAGGTGAGAATCAAACCCTGTGCCTTGCATATATGAGGTAAATACCTTAACCATTAACATCTTTATTATTTTGCGACAGTAGAACTCAAACACTGTAATCAACTGAAAATATTTTCCATATATAAATTTTTTGTATTGTTCTATGCATGTTGTCCTTAAAAAGACAGGAAATGTTTAACATTTGCTGTTATTTTTTTTTCTATGCAGTCAGAAAAACTTCTGTAATACATGTATATCTTTTAATGTTTTATAATTGTAGTATTTATTAACTCTTGGTTTTGCCTTTCTGGGAAATTTATTTGTGTTAAAACTATAAATTTCAGCAAGGAATTTCATACTAAAACCATAAAGAACTGTCATTACGCAGCAGACAGGAGAAAGGCTGTGAGGTGATGCCACATAAATCTAGAGCTGCAATCATATTTAACAAGGGAGGATTGGGGTTATAACTCAGTAATACTTGTTATTCTGTATATGAAACTGCAGCAGCATTCAGTCCTGCTAGTGGTCAAGAAACATTTTGAATAAATGTAAGCAATCTTCTTAACTTATGCATTACTAACATTGTAACATTTTCTTGCTTAGGTTGTAGCAGGGCAGAGTTACTTCCTCGATGTTGATGTGGAAAAGACATGCAAGAACGGTGATGATTCTGAATCAGAACCTATGGTACTGTATCCAGTTTCAATTCTTAGCTCATTGCTGATTCTCAACCATCTTACTCTTTGAAACAGATAGACATGATGTTGGGGTTTCCCCTATGACTCATTAAGTGACAACACAACAATGAAATAACTTGCTGATCTGGGGACTCAGCCTGGCAGAAAAATTAAAAGTAAGTGGTCCCCCACGCGTACCTATGTGGGGGAACAAATCCTCACATCTCTGAATTTGTATTCATACTTCTCATTGCAGATATTGAAAATAGGTACAAAGGCTCTTGAAAAAGTAGTTATATGTACCCAAAAATCTGGACACCTAATTATCATAAAATGTAAATATCAAATAGCACATAACGTTTCCCACTCCATCTAGCAATATGGAGTACCATTCAGAAGTGCACGTTTAAAAGCCTGAGAGTGACAAAAATGACATGACAACTTAAACATGTCAGTCCACTATCTAGCACTCCTTAGCTCTAAGCTGAGAAACAAAGTAAAAAAGAAAAATGTTTATTATTACCAATCTTGTGTTTCTGACCACTCTCTTAAGTGGTACCAGCTCTTCTGTACTATGTTACCCCTCAGCTTTGAATGGAGTTAAAGACAAAAGAAAAAAGTTTTCAAGTTTCATATTTAAAACTTTGAATGCTACAGCAAGCAGCTTGGTACAAAGTATACCCCACAGTGATGTGCTGCAACAAGCACTTCAGTCATTTTTACAGTAGTATCAGAACCACTTCTGTACCAACACTGAAATACCAGTATGGCAGTGAATACCAGTACAGCTGATCAATCTTTTTTAGATTAATTTTGACCACCAAAGAAATATTTCAAGAGTATGTAACTGCCATTTTCATTCAATAACTGACTTTTTTAACAGTCACTCTGTAGTTCTCATTCAGGCATGGATGGTTGCACCCCCAAACATCATAAGACCCGGAAGCTGCCCCCTTTGCCCCACCCTATCTACACTTCTAATATTATGAAAGACATAGCATAAGATCTGTAGATCTGAGTGACTGCAAAAATCTACCTTGCAAAGTCATTTATGTTTGCTTCTGTTAAAAAGGATATATGAGATGTGGGTCTTCTTTCCTTTATAGTATTGTTGTCACTAGTATATTGGTCATGTAGTGTGATTTTCTATGTACTAAATAGCTACAAAAATATTGTGTGATGGGGGAGGGAATTCAGGCAACTGTGTGAATGGGTAAATCAAGCCTGAAAATAGGGATATACCTCCAAAATTAGGCACATCATATGAAGGGACAAATCATTCCTGAAAATATTTACATACCTTCAAAATAGGTACAGTTGAGAGGTCTGCTTATATTACCAGCTCCATAGTTGCACAAACATGAAGAAAAGGAAATCTGTCACAATGAAGGAATAACTGTTGGTGCTTACTTAAAAAAAACAAAAAAAAAAAACACACCATTAGTGATTTCCTGTGGAAAACAGCAATTAGGGTGTTCAGCATTGGAGTACTGAACTCAACCAGATGGATTCTGATCCATTTTGTACTCAACAGTGTGTAAAGAACCTGAATTTCGTCTTTATTTCAGGGAAGTCAGTGAGATCTAATCAATTTATGAAAAATAAGTTATGTCTTACTATAACGTTCCATCTGCGTTGTAGATCTTTATTCATTCATTACTGTTAGGACTTTGGTTCCGTCCTCAGAACCGATACGGCCATTACCAAGCTCGTGCCAGCCAAAGACTCTCAGCTAATACCTACCCACAATGCCCCTGTCATTCTCTTCAGATCGAGTTTCCCCACCATTATAGTATAGAAGTAATAAACGTGATAGTAAGAGGCTCTGTATGAACAAATACCTTAACTAATAAGGAAATCCTAAAGTCCACCAACAGTCCAGGCAGGGGAAAGGAGGGCAGGAAGTAATGAATGAATGAAGATCTATAACACAGATGGAATGTTATGGTAAGATATAACTTCTTTATCTGATGTTGTAAATCTTTATTCATTCCTTACTGTTAGGACCAAGTCCCCAGCTAATTGAGTCCTGGGTGGCCCTAAGGAAGGACATTCCTGAGCACCATAGAAAAGATGCTTGTCCCTTGGAGGCCAAATCCAATTTGTAATGAATGAAAAAGGTATGAGGTCTTGACCAAGTGGCTGCTGCTCAGATATCATCCATAGAGGCTCTGGAATGAAAAGCCACTGAGGTAGCCATCGATCTAGTAGAGTGAGCCTTTAGTCTGGAAGGTAAAGACACTTTGTTCTGATGGTAGATGAAAGTAATGGAAGTAATGGTGTTTCTGAGCCAAGAAGATAAAGTCATTTTGGAGACAGGCCTACCCATTCTGGGTCCTGCAAAGGCCACAAACAATTGATCCGTTTTTCTGAAAGATTTAGTTTTGTCCAAGTAGAAACAAAGTTGCCTATGAACATTGAGTTCATATGCAGAAGGTATTCCCCTCTATTTGAATGGTGAGGAAAGAAAACTGGTAGGTCAATAGATTGATTAATGGAAAACCCAGAAATGACCTTGGGCAAAAGGGAGGGGTCAGTACGTAGGGACACTCTTTCCCTATGAAAATTCAAGTAAGGTCTCTTGACACTCAAGGCCTGCAACTACTAGAAGTAGGGTTTTCCAAGACAAAAATTTTATATCACAGGAGTTAGAGGTCTCAAAGGGAGGACTTGTTAACAACAGAAGCACCAAAGTCTAGTTCCATGGCTCTACAGGAGGCTTGACCGGAGGTTTAATATGTAATACTCCTTTCATGAAGGTTTTGCACAGTCGGTGTGACATAACAGAAGAACTGTTAATTCCATTGTGAAAATTTGCAATAGTTGCTAAATGCACTTTAATTGTCGATACTGAAGCTCCTGTGTGTAATAGGGTAGTCAGGTATTGTAGGATCTTCTGAATAGGCATGGAAAAGGGGTCTATTTTATGTTTTTTGGCCCATCTAGAGAAGCTAATCCACTTACTAGAATACATTTTCCTGGTGGAAGGTTTGGGCGAAGCCAGAAGAATCTCGTGAACAGGGGATGAAATATCATGTAGCCTGGCAATTATCAGAAGTGGAGAAACCAAGCTGTGAACTTGAGGCTGTGGAGACTGGGGTGCATCAGTCCCTGATGATGAGACAGCAAACCTTAGGATTGATCCAGGATCCACGGGCTGTGAATCAGATGAGGCCATAGGAAAGGGAACCAGACTTGATGAGGCAAATAAGGGGCAAAGAGGATCGCTCTGCTTCTCAACCTTTGAGCTTTCTGGAGGAATTTTGGGATGAGAGGAAATGGGGGAAAAGACATACAGCAGACCTGGGGATCAATTGTGCATCAGAGCATCCCTCAAAGACTCCTCCTGAGGAGGGATCAGGGTAAAATAGCTTTTGCATTTATTGTTTAGGGGAGAAGCAAATGGGTCGCAGCAAGGCCTGCCCCAATGGCGGAAGATCTGATCTGCTATTATAGGACTGAGGGACCACTTGTGAGGCATCAAAACGTTCCTGCTCAGATTGTCCGCAATAAGATTGGAACTCCTGTGAGTGTGCATTGCTATGAGAAAGCAAATGGAAGCCATCACCCAATGAGACCTGGTTCCGCCTTGTTTGTTGATATACCAGACGACTGACATGTTATCCGGTTGAATTGCAATGGTCCCGGAAGGAAGGGATGTGTGGAACACTTGCAACGCTAAGAGAACTGCCCTCATTTCCAGGACATGTATGTGCAAATTGGCTTCTATAAGGGATCAGGTGCCTTGGACTGTCTTTCCCTGAAAATGCCCCCCCCCCACCCTAACAGGGAAGTGTCTGTGGGCACCGTGATCCTCGGCTGGGGTAGGTAGAATGGTCGACAGCAAAGATTTGTTTCTGGTTTCATCCACCAAAGCATTTCTTTCTTGCAAAGGTTTGTAAGGTGTATCATGTGGTCGAGTGGGTGGATTAAGATCAAGCATTGTGATGAAAGGAGCCACTGTAATAGTCTCATGTGCAACCTCACCAGTGGTATTAAGGTAATGGTTGCTGCCATAGATCCCAATAACTGAAGTAAAAGGCATGTCTGTGGAAGGAGGACTTGAATCTGGCTTCTTATTTTTGAAAGCCTGTGAGGAGGTAGGGAAGCTTGACAGGACATTGTGTCGAAGATCACTCCAATTAATTCCAGTGCTCTTGTTGGAGACATTTGTGATTTGTCCATGTTGATCGTGATACCTAGGTGAAAAGCAAGGCTTTGAGTGTAAGAGAGACTGAGAATGAGAAGATTCCTGGTCATGGCAATAAGGACCAATCATCTAAATATGGAAACACCTGGAATCCTTGTAGTCGGAGATGAGCTACTATGACTGTCATGCATTTGGTGAACACTCTGGGGGCTGTCGAGAGACCAAAGAGCAGTACCCTGAACTGATAGTGATTGGCTCACAGTCAGAAGCAGAGAAATCTCCTGGAGTATTTGTCCATTTTTATGTGGTAATACATGTCCTGGAGATCTATTGAGCACATCCAGTTGTCCTTCCCCTGAAAGGGGAGCATGGACTGTACCGTGACCATCCGGAATTTTTTAGGTTTTATGAATTTGTTTAGTAAGCTGAGATCCAGGATTGTTCTCCAGTCCCCTGTTTTTTGGTGCTAAAAAGAACCTTGGGTAAAACCCAGATCCTCTCTGGTCTGGTGGGACTGGCTAGATGACCTTTTTCTTAGTATCTTTTTGATTTCTAAAGCTGCAGCCTCTCTATGACTGGGTAGGACATCAGGGATTCATTTTACGGGTCTGGGAGTACGATCGAATGGGATATGATAGCCTCTGGATATTATTCTCTGCATCCACGCATCCGTTGTTATGAGTTGCCAGGCCTATAGTTGCAGGTAAAATCGACCCCCAGCTGCTTCCAGAGGAAAGCAATCAGGCCACTTTTCAGGACCGCTGGAAGGGTTAGCCAGAGAAGGAATCTCTAGCACCCTGGTTGCCCCTCTTCCCCGAAAGGGACATATTCCGAATGAGTTTTCCCCTCTGCCCCAGGGGGATTGCTCATCACGAGTGTCACAAAAAGATCCTTGGGACTTCTTGAACAACAATTTTCCTCCCCTCTAATTTCTGGAGTAGGATCTCTGGGGGGGGGGGGTGGAAAGATGTATGCCCACAGCAGACAAGGTCTTTCCGTCTTTCTCACTACGTGATAGTGTGTCTCTTACTTTAGGACCAAAGAGGGAAGATTTGTCAACAGGTGCATTGACAAAGGAAGAGGGGTCCATGAAGTCACACAAATGCATCCAAGCATGCCGTCTCATGACGATGCCTGATGCGGCTGCTTGAGCTGCTCCCTTGGTAATGTGAGAGATCAAGCGCATTGAGAAGTTTGAGATGGATTCCAGGGTAGCTAGCTGAAAGGCAACAGTATCATGCACCTGCTCAGGCAGTATCCCTGCCAAAGAGGCAGACATTTCTGAGATTAGGTCTCTTGGAGGCGAGAAAAGTGTGCCAGATAATTCAGCGACCAAATGGCAAAGGTTGCTGAAGCATAGGCCCACATCCCCAGTCTGTCCATAGCCTGAGACTCCCAGTTCGGAGAATGAATAGTGAAACTATCTTCTGCCAGTTCCCTCACGGTGGCCGCCACCACGACCATGGGCTCAACTACTAGTTGTTTGGACCAAATGGGTTGGTCTTCAGGAGTGGATAAAATTTTATCTGGCTTCTGAGGGACAGGTTCTATGTTGTCCGGAGCCTTCCAGGCACACTGCACAATAGGTTTAATAAGCTCATCCACAGGTGGGATCACCCAGGAAGTAGATGGCCAAGCACAGAAGGCCTGCAAGAACACTGATTCCATCAACAAAGGGTTGGAGGGCTTTCAGTCTCCCCTCTGCTTGAAGATGTTGAGAATGTTTCCAAATGAGATGTCTTCTAGGGGAGACAGTGGGGACCCTTCTCCCTCATCCCAATTGGTGTCTTCGGTGATGGATTCCTCAGGGGAATCAAGATGCTTCCTCATGCAAAGTTTCTTCCTGGGGTAGTTCCGCAGTGGGATCTTCTGTGGAGGACTCCAGAGAAAGGTTCCCTTCAAGGGAAGGTCTTGCAGCTCCCATGCTCAGGATCCCAGAGTAGGGGGTTGGGACAGCTGCATGCTAGAGGAGTTTCTGGTGTCATTGCCAATGGTGCCAACTGTGAGCCTGTTGAAGCAAAGACTCTCTCCATTACCTGGAAAGCAGACCCGCCCGAGGAGGGATGAAAGCCCAGAACCGAGAAGGGCAACCTTGGAACAGGTTCACACCCCATCCTGAGGACCCCTGTCCAGGTGAGGAGCTCAGAGAGGAGTGGTAGCTGCCAGGAGAGCCGTGGTCATAGACAGCATCAATGAAAAAATAGGTGCCAAACTAGGTGCCACAGTGCTGACAGCCCAGTCACTGCTCCAAGAGTGTGTCAGTTCCAAAGGAGCCATTGCACCAAGAGTAATTGGTGCCAACAGGGAAGCCTCCACTGTCGGAGCCAAGACAGAATGCACCAGGATGGCCATCAGTACCAAAGTCTCCCGTGACCGTGGAGGAGGCCAGGTGGGTAATCGTCTAGCTGCCAAAAGCTGCTCCACAACCCTCACTACATCTTGTTCCTAAAGACTCCTGTTGGATCTGAAGGAAGCTGCCGATGGAGATTCTGGTCTCTCAAGAAATGGATTATATTGTTGTCCCAAAAAGGGGTCATAAGAGGGAGAATACCTGGTTCTGGGAAGGTGCTCAGCCTTCAGAACCAATGGTGTCAGTATCAGTAGAGCCATATAAGACATCTGTACTGTGGCCGGGGCTGGTGCCAATACAGGTACAGTAGTCGGAGCCTGTGTCAAAAACAAGGTCAGCACCGAGGGGGATGGTGCCAAAGCTGGTACAGTGGTTGGAGTCTGAGTCAGAATTAAGGGTGCCACTGTGGGGGAAGACATGGACCCTGGTGCTGAAGCTGTCTGTGCTGAAGGTGCGGGAGAAGCCCAGTGTCGACTTGGTTTCAAGGAGGACAGGAATGTCAGAACCAAAGAACTCCATTTTTCCTTATGCTTTTTAACATCCTTATGCTTAGGAAGTGGTGAGACCTCCATCCCAGAAAAGAGCCTCCACAAAGGGTGATTTCAACATACCCGTAAGAATAAGTTTGTTCTTGTGTTCAGTCAGAGTACAGTTACTGAAGCTAGAACAAATGTGACAGGAAACGTTAATGTGGTTAACGGCCAAACAATAAACACACCAGGCGTGACCATCTGAGTTGGACATTTTACGCCTGCACTTATCACACTGCTTGAACCCAAGCTTGGCCTTATCTGACATTATAGCACGCTAATACTACCACACAATAAACTAAATTACCAAACAAGAAGATAAAGGGATAGTGAAAAATTGTGTGTGTTTTGTTTTTTTTTAATATAGAAGGCTAGGAAAAAGTACCAACAATGGTACTAAGAAATACCAGAAAGGTAAGAGAAGGGGCTACTAGGTAGGGAAGAGGGAGTAGTACCAACGATGGTATGAAAGAACTACCAAGGTAGTGAGTAGGGTTTAGTCAGAAAATAAGAAGGGTAGAGATGAGAAATAACCTTAGACTACAACGAACTGGCTAATAAACACTAAGAGCTAGAAAAACCACAAAAAGCTGCACTTAGCTAGAGAGAAGGCTCGGCACGCCTGATGAGGAATGCGGTAAATAAGATCTGAAGAGACTATGAGAGGGGCATTGTGGGTAGGTCTTAGATGAGAGTTTTTGGCTGGCTCGAGCTTGGTAATGGCCGTGTCGGTTCTGAGAATGGAACCGAATGGAAGTCCTAACAGTAAGGAACGAATAAAGATTTACAACATCAGATCATATATTTAAACTAAGAGGAAAGAATATTTGAAAATGGTTTACATATAAATGTTATTTTGCTTTATGAAACACACCACTGACCTTTCACCACTGTTAGCCTACTGGCAGTAAAACTAGAAGTAGCAGATACTTGACCTGTCCAAAGCAGGTCTTACTAGGTGATCCTTATGATCCTAAAGTGTATCTATGGAGAATAAAATACAGTACAATAACTAATACAGTGTAGGAATTCCACAAAATGAAAAAAAAGTGTATCTATGGAGAATAAAATACAGTACAATAATTAATACAGTGTATGAATTCCACAAAATGAAAAAAAAAATGTCTGGCAATAAATTCTTGCTACATTCCTAACTAGCAATCATTACACAGTAAGGTCTATCACAATCTGTTTTAAATAAACATCAGAGTTTTCATCATTTGCAGTCTGTAGGTTCCTTTACTTTGACTGAGATTACACAAAATGTTTGAGGGTGTCATGAGATCCACAAGCTATGCAGTTTGTATTTGTGCCCCTCTAGTACGATTTGCTTTGACAGTAGTTGTGTGTAATGCAGTCCTTGATGCCATACATTTTCCATGCAGTGCAAAAAGAGACAATAAGATCAATTGCATAGAAAAATTAGAGCATGCGGATGCAATAAGCACTAAACAGAGCCAGTTGCATTGCTTGGCATCGTCAATGTACTTGACCCCCTTTACCCCATT
>NC_056727.1:437053589-437118589 GCF_019279795.1 Protopterus annectens
TTCCAAAACACACACTGCTCCATGTCTCATGGCATGCTTCATTTTGTCATGCTCACAACCAAGTCAGCTGCAGCTGTCTGCCGCCACCTGGTGGTCATAATGCAAAACAACAAGACAAAAGAGTAGAGATTGCTTTATTTACATCTTTCACATTATTTACTTCATTTATACTATTTAATAAAATAAATATTTATAAATTATGTATTTAATTATTTTCATTGGTTTACTGGGAAAGTCCAACTGGGCAAACAAACTCCTTTTCAGTGGAGGCCTGGGGAGAAAAACTCATCAAGAAATAATAACAGTAGTACATGTACTACATACAAAATACTCACATAGCAGCATTACATACAAATCTCTTCAAGAATTATTTACAGCAGTGTGCTCAGGTAATGTTAGCAGCATTACATGTAAAGTGAGGATGAATGAAGCAGATAGTTACATTATAAGTATATTTTGCAACAACATAGTCAGAAGTGGGTGCAGATAAGTAGTAGTATGTTATGTCATATATAATTATATGCATTTTGTTAAAAGAAGATAGAAAAATAAGTAACGGGGAGAGTCATTGACATGTATGTATTCATAGGAGAGGTAGTTTAGGAATAATTTAGGCTGATGAATAGCAGATTTATAGCTAGGAGTCAAACAGGAACAGTTTTAATTTATCTTTGAAGATATGTACATTGTTGAGGGGTCTGGTTGGAAGTGGAATTGAGTTCCCAGATACTGAGATACAGCTGAAGTAAAGAACATGCCGTACTTCATTGTGAGCTTTGTGAATTGAGAGGAGATGCTGTCAGTAGAGTAGAGAGCTCTGCTGGTGGAGTGGATTTGTAGTACACCGCTTAGGGCAGGGCATTTCTTAGGGTGAAAGATTAATCTGTGTGCAAATTAAAGTTGAAACTAAGTGAGAAGGTAAGGTAGCTCAGGTGCATGAGGACAATAGAATGATGTGTTGTGTAGGGCTTAGGAAGCAAAGTTTGATATTTTATTATAACACTGGAGAGGCATACAGAAGTGTAGGCAGCTGAGAGGTGCATGATAATGTTATCCAGCTGCATCTGGTCAGATATTGTTTGGCTTTATGTAGCACACCTAATCCCTGATGTGTTTTGTATTGCTCTTTAGATACACAGGTTGAATGTCATTATGCCATCTACTCGAACCCTAAGTAATGTAACGTCATTATCCCATCTAATCGAACCCTAAGTAATGTAACGTCATTATGCCATCTACTCGAACCCTAAGTAATGTAACGTCATTATGCCATCTACTCTAACCCTAAGTAATGTAACGTCATTATGCCATCTACTCGAACCCTAAGTAATGTAACGTCATTATGCCATCTACTCGAACCCTAAGTAATGTAACGTCATTATGCCATCTAATCTAACCCTAAGTAATGTAACATCATTATGCCATCTACTCGAACCCTAAGTAATTTAGTACTGAAGACCACCTCAATAGTTGTGCTATTTTCAGAGGGGATTTGAAAGTTAGCTTTGCATTTAGTATGAGACTTAGGAGTAAAAAGGAGTTTTGTCTTTTTTAGGTTTAGCATTTGGTCTAATTTTGCTAGCCGGTGGAGGAGAGTGAATCTTGAGTGAGCTGGTAGAGAAGAATAGGATTTTGGGCAGATAGATAAGGGTTATACCATTGGCATACTGGATTAGTTTGATGTGTTTTGAGGCAGCATGTAAATTACTTAATACTTGGGATCTATCAAATAGATAGCTGAGGAAGCTGGAAAGACTGGACCATGACAGAATGAGGGAGGCAAGTTGATAGAGCAGTTTATTATGAGAGACTGTGTCAAAATATTTAGATATTACTAACAAAAGGGCAGCTACAATATTACCTATATTGTGGCTATGCTTACGTCTGTTAGAGAAGTCTATTAGTGTGATAGTGGTACTGTAATTTGGTCTAAAACCATGCACTGTAGAGGAGATGAAGTTAATGGTAACAATATAGTTGAGAAGTTGAGAATGGATGCATGTTTTCTAAGATTTATGATAGAGGGGAAAGAATGGCTATGGGTCTATAGCTGGAAAAGTCATTTGAGTTTCCCCTTCTGTGCCAGAGTAGAATGAATGATCTCTTTCATGGGTAGAGGATATAAGACTATTAGATGGATCTGTTAATGAGTATTGAAACTGGGTAGGCAATGGCATAAATAAATAAATACATTTTCCTATTTTTCAATTTCACTTTTGCTTTAATTTCCATGCTTTCCATATAGTACAATTCCCATATATATGTCTTTCAATACAGGAATTCAGTATCCACACCACTGAATCTTAATATATGGATATCCTACCACTGCCAACCAATAAATATGTGGCACCCCAGCACTAGCACAGTAATCAAGGTGCCTCAGTCCTCACCACTGGCAACAGTGGGGGATGTACACACTGGGAGGATGGCAAGTACAAACACAGTAAGGTGCAATTTCCCTTAAGAGCACAAAGGGATTACAGTCAGTCTGGGGCTGGTTTCTCCTTCTTTCTCCAGATCCTGAATAAGACTCCCCACTCGCACAGCTATAGGGTTGAGACCACAGCTGAGTGGCCAAGCCAAGACCTCTAGCACCCTTTCTGTCCAACCAATGCTTCATGTTTCTGCCCAAGTAGCTGACACGCACACACACACACACACACACACACACACACACACACACACACACCTGGGAAAGGCTGGCACAGGTTTACTAGCTATGCCCCCTTCTGCCCAGATGATAAAGTAGTTTTCACTACCACCAGCCACTGCTTATCAGCTACTTTAAGGCCCTTAGCAAAGGGTGTCCAATCTTACAGTATAATGTTACTATTAACCCAAATGGTAGTTTGACCAAGAGCACGGCTTTTAGGAGTGGCCTGCACAGCGTCACCAAATAGATATGCAAGTACGCTAAGAGCTTAAATATCTCTAGACAGACCAGCCACAATTGAAAGGTTTAAATATATTTAATAATAAATAATAAAATACAAGAAAATACTCATTAAACAATCACAGTAACTTTAGAGTTCAAAATCACAGGAAATATTTAAAACAACATTGCAGGACAGTCTCAAATAAATAAAGAAAGCATCTAAGCTATACCGTACTATATACCTAACTGTGTCTAAGAGAAATGAATGTACCCTAGACTTATTTACTTCTCGCAAGGCAAGATAGATTTGGTGAGTGAATTTTCCAGCTGATGCTGTCAGGTCAAAGACAGAATACAAAATGTACTACTTCTCTCTCAGAGAGTTCATAAATTAATATCCCAAATATTACTGCTGGGATACTTACAGAATGACATCACCTCTTGTCATTTGACTATCCCAGGCAAAACCATTGATGCAGCTGTAGCATTTAACATCTATCTGCAAAAACACATACATCTTAGATCTTTTGGCAAATGGTGGAAGTCATAAAACAATTTATATTCCTCCACACTTAAAGACAATACAAAAAACTTCTAGTTCTAGAGATTATATCTGCTACTGCACTGAAACTGAAAGATAGCATCTCTTTTGTTTATGGTCCAGCCATAAAATAACGCAATCTCAACCATTCTTCTGAAGTTTCAGTCTCCCCTGTTAAAATACATACATCTAAACAGTAACAATAGTAACAATAGTGTATAAAAATATCTCTTCAGCACGTCTATACAATATGACATACAGTTCTAATACATTTGTAACACAGGCATGTGAATTATGTTGTTCTTCCCAAATGACACACAATCACTTACAAAATTCCAAATAGCTAGGCTAGCAGTATATCCTTCTGTCACACTTCTATATAAATCATATTAGTATTCAAATGACATATAATTATTTTCAAAATTCCAGCTAGCTGGACTGGCAATATCTCCTTTTGTGACACCCCAAATAAAATTGAAAAAAGAAAGATAACTGTTCTTTCTTTCTTTCTTCTGTATTATTTCTTTCTTCAGTATTACTTGGAAATGTAAAATCTACCTAAGTATGCCCATTTCCTAATACATAGTTATTTAACATATATATTTATTTAAAAAGACAGAATAAAGCTTTTCCACCATGCTGTCAATTTTCTTACTTTTTGCAATATTTTCCTTTGTCCTACTAGACTTTTATGTTTACCAAATCCTGTTCTTAATATGTTTATTTATTTTCTACTGTAATGCATTCCATTCATTTTTCTTAATTCACCAATTCTTCTACTTTTAACCTGTTTAATGCAATAGTATCTCAGTTCTTACTATTACTTCATCCATACCTTATTTTATGTAACTATAACCAAGTCATCTGCATATGACATGCATATTGGTACTTTATTCCCACTATCCAGCTACCATGTTGCACTTTAAACCCATATTCACATTGTTGCTTTATAACATTCATTACCAAAACATATAGGCTCATGCTTAGGCAGCAAACTTCCTTTACTATCCTTTCCGTTTTTACTTTTATCTAATCAACCCATTTACTATCAACCTTACCCCTGAGTTCTCATAACATGTCTTTATAACTTTCACTGTTCTTTTACCCATACTACATGCTTTAAGTATTTTCATATTGCCTCATTGCTAATTCTGTCAGAAGCTTCTGCAACATTACATATTACCATTCTTGCTTCACTATTTCCTTCTAGTATCAAATATATAACTTGTTAGCCATTATTAACAACGCCTTTACTTGTCTACCTTTAACACCAAAACTACCATCATATAATTCTAGGTGAAGTACATTCTGATTAAATTCTCACAAATGTTTCATAATCTGTATTTTCTATGGTAATTGTTCTCCAATTCTTTATATCTTTTCTATCATCTTTTTTTACATATGAATTTCATCACCACATCACAGATTTCTTCTTTTTTTATCTTAATTACTTATTTTGTGTAGGGCGAATATTCATTCATCGTTACTCATATCTTTATAAAAATTCTATTCTAGTCCATTTAGGCCTGTGCTGAGATTTTTCCCTCCCTTATTATTCATTGTAATTGTTTTACCTTCATTTATTTTTCTAATTCTATCTTTACCTCAGCAATTATTTTCATAACTTTAAATATGTTGTCATGTACAACTTCCTTTTTATACATCTCATAAGCAAAATTCTCAACTGTGTTCATAATTTCTTCTTACATGTATGCTACAGCCTTTTCATCTCAATGTGCATTTATTTTTTTTCTCTAACTTTAACCTGTTTTTCTAATGATGGAGAAACGCTTTTTTTTGCCAAAACACTAATAACTTAACAATCTCTATTTATTCATATAATTTTCTCTGTAAATCATTTACATTTTTTTACTTCCTTTTACAACTTCAGCTTTGAGCTCTTTCAAAATTTCTGCATATTTTGTCTTATTCTCTTTCCTTTCCTCTTTCCTTTGATTTCTTTAACATTTACATAATATAGTTTTATATTTTCTTTTGCAAGCAGCTCAAGATCACTTTGCATAATATTCTCTCATGGTCATATGCTCATATCACAATTTCTCTTTTTTTCTTGTTTTATCATATTAAACCCTGCTGTTAACCTTTTGTATTCCTTTTCCTAGTTTTATAACATTTTGTTTTTACCCACTAGAATCTATGCTGCTTCACGATCAGAAAATTCTGCAGTCTTCACACCTCCCATTATTTCTTTCATATCTTTTGAGTAAAAACATAATCTGTTTCTGTTTTTAACTGTACCACTTTAAGTACAATTTCATCTTTCCCCTAATATTAAATCACTACACTCAATAACTTCTTTCATAACTTCATGTTTTGTGATATATTTTCTCTTTCTTTCATAAGTTGCAGTTATAGTCTGCTATCATAATTATTGATATATTCACCACCACAAACGTTTTTATTTCTTCAAACATTTGACTCTCTGTCGTATCCTTATATGCATAAAGAACACACATATTGATACTCTTTCTTTTTTCTTATGTCACATATGACAAGTCTTCCTAGTCTATTATTGTGTCCATTAGTTTTACTTTCTCACTTTTTATCATAACTGTTATAGCTGAGCACATCTCATTTCCTACTGACCAAAAACGTGCTTCATGTTTTGTCTTTTTCTAATGCGTCTTGTTTCAAACAGATGTATAATGTCCATGTTTATTTTTATGCCACTCTGTTACTATCAAGCCTCTACCTTCAGTTCTAAAACTGTTTATGTTGGTTTACTATTGTTTATTCGAATGGAAAAACATTTTCCATTCAAATAAATGAATGGTAATACTGAAAGTAAAAAAAAATAACTTTCACAATGTCGAACCAAATGCTCGACGCATTTGACTCGACATTGTTGTCGAAAGCACCACGTGATAGCTGTATAGGAGCTGATGTAAATCAAACTCCTATACAGCTATCACGTTTTTGCAGGGGAGCAACCTCCCTGCACCCCCATGTGGGGGGCTACAACCCCCCCCACTTATATATTCTAACTCCGAGATTGTACTACAGTGGGAATGTGGATGAATTTCCATTCCCCACTGCACCGCGATCTACATGCAGATAGTCGATTTCCACTTATGGGAATGCAGTTGTGCATTCGCATAAGTGGAGTCAACTATCTGGTGCAAAACTGCTTGTGCATTCGACATTCTGTTTTTCGGCACATTGCAGCCGATAGAATGTCATTCGCACAAACAATAGTAAACCGTTTACATTTACTGCTAGCACTAAATCGTTATCCTTTGCTTTACTTTTCTTTTTTTATTTTATTCTTTATGGTTGCAACTTTTATTTTTATTTTTCTCCTTCTCATTCTTCTTCAATGTATTTTACTTTCCCCTGCTCATTTTCTGCACCTATTTTCTTATCCCCTTCTTATCCCTCATTACTATTTAACATATCAGACTTATTTTGTATCAGTTGTTGCATATTTGTTTCTGTTATTGGTTTAACACTCTGTATACCATCTTTAGCCACTAATGCTTTATTCTCTTCCTTAGCCCCTAATTTCTGAATCTGCACCACCTTGCTGTGTTTTAGCTGAAAAGTATTTTTTTCTATCAATAACCTTTCTTCCTGTATCAATGGACAATCCATCCAACTTGACCTATATAATTACATGTCCTACAATAAGATAAACAATTCCTGGCTGTTTGACCTGCTTCTCTGCATTAACTGCTTCTTTTCCTTTTGCATTCCTGCCCTAAATGGGCACATTAAGAATGTGCTTTTGGCTGCTCCCAGTATCTTACAGTACTTCATTTGCCATTCATGCTAATTACATTTAAAACCTGCTTAACCTTCTCTTCTCAAATATTTAAAGTTACTCACACCTCCCACCATTCCATACATTTCTTGCATCACAGACTTTTTTAATTCTATGTATATTATTACAGTCAGTTAGAAAATTATTTTCATTTCATTCTCTTCAACGTCAGTTGTTCTAAACTGAGCAGCCAGCCATTTGTTCATCGGTTGCAGTACTAAACTCTGAAAAATGTATTCGTTATTATCTTTTGCATTTCACACATAAACTTTTCAGGCAGAGCAAACGATTCAAAAGTTGCCTGAGAAAAAACATTTGTTTCCAGATGTATCTGCTGTGATTTCTTCCAGCTTAAACCTCAGCAGTACAATTATACTGCAAGGTGCTTTATATCCATCTATTCTTAATTCTTACTGCTGGCTTCAGTCTGTTGTCCTCCTCCTTTTATTTTCATGACTGCTTCAGTATTTCCATTCCAGGTATAAGTCTTTTTAAATGCATCTGAAAAGCAGTTAGGTTTCCAGCCAGTTTCTTTTTGAAATCCTGTTGTCAGTGTTTGCGCATAAAGCTATTTTTCCACTAGACAAACTTACACCGGATAGTCAATTTTCCAGACTCACTTCACTGCATTCTTTCTCTGATTCCACAACACTGCCTCTTCTCTGCTCCCTTGGCAATTATCTTTCCACCAATTCACTCAGTTTTGCAGCATCAACATTTTATTGATTGCTCAGATCATTAAATCCACCAAGACCTTTTTATCTAAACTTCCTTCTTGCACTGTTGTCATCATGACTTCCTCACAATCTGCAGTCACAACACTTTCCATATGTTCTTGAGCCATTTCATTGTCAGTATTTCCTATTTCCTGCTCCAGCTTGGTTCTCTCTCATCACTGTAGCAGCTGTCTGGCATCACTTATCCGTGAAAAACAGAGTAAGGGAATCCCCCACACCCTAGACAAATTTCTCCTAGTCAGTATGAATACTGTCTCAGGTCTCACATGAAAAGATGCAACTAGCCTAGTGGAATTAACTCACTCAACCAAGTGTAAATAGGTTAATAAAAAACTGGTAGATGCAAGAAAGTAAAAATATTTACAACACCAAAAAGTAATACTTAGCTTTCAAAAACTATAATAGTCATAAAAGCAAATCTGGTTTTAATAACTTATTGACTCTTACAGGTTTATAGGTTCATAGAAGGTTACCAGGCTAATGGCCCTAGAGCCCTTATAAGCCTATCCATAATTATAATGAGTTGTCCCAATGGTTGGTGATTAGGTGAATGAAGTTCACAGAGGTACGGGTCTATGGTAGGTGATGCCAACTTCCTCTGTCCAGGAGGAACATGGGTGCCACCCTAGGAGTGAATTTGTGGTCACTCATCCACTGATATAGTTTGCTTTTGAAGAGGGCCAGGGAGAGGCTCTGTTTCACATGAAATGGAAGCTTGTTTCAGAGAAGTGTCAGTCTCTGGGAGATGTATCTATGTCTCCAGCATGACCTGTTTATGTCAAGGGCTAGTTTGAAATCCTTGGAATGAGTGACCCTCATGCAGTTTGATTTAAAATGTCTAGCATTTCCATCAGGGTTGGGTCAGAGACTGCCCTGTAAGCCAGGCACAAGTCACCCCTTAGGTACCTGTAGTAGACAGAATGCAGTGACAGGGCTTTTAGTCTTTCCATGTAAGACTTGTTTTGTGTACCCTGTAATTTCTGGGTGAGAAACCTCTGTGATCTCTCCAATTGTTGTATTTGTCTGGTGAGATACTGGTTGGTCTGATGAGGGCCAAGTATAATGGAATTATAACATCCTTAGATCTAGATGTGGCACCTTTACTTATGAGATGTGGCACATAAAAAGATTTCCTTACTACTGTGGATACATGGTGGTCCATATTCAGATTGCTATCAACATGAGTATTCAGATCAATACCACTGGGTCTGCACTTAGGGGATGCTGCCTATAATGCAATTAGCAGGGATATCAGCTTTCCCAAAGGGAATAATAATGCATTGGTTTGCATTTAGCATCCGTGGCTTTGGCACCAGTCATTTGTCCGTGTCAACCCTGTCTGCAGTATATTAATATTGTTGGGGGACTCAATGATTGCTCCAGTTTGAAATCATCAGTGAACTTGGACAGCCACAGGCCATCCAAGTTTGCCTGGACTTCTGAAAAATAAATTCCGAATAAGGGACCAAGCACAGAACCGGCGCTATGCCACAGGTGACTGGTATTGAACTAGAGGTGAAGTCACCCACTTTGGCAGTATGTGTCCAGTTGGTGAGCCAGTTCCCCACACGTCTGGGCTAGGCATGCAACTCTTTAGCATCTATTTTTTGGAAATCAAGGACAATGTCAAAGGCCTCTGGCTAATAACTTTGCAGATGATTGCAAGTAAGGAGCAATCATAGAAACCCCCCATGGTACAAACATCTTACAGGAAGGTTTAGCACAACTGGCTTCAAAGGCAGAGCTTAACACTCAATGCCAAGATAATGCATAATAGCACCTTTTGGGAAGTCAACCAACCAGGGAAACTATTTCACTGATAAAACACCCCTAAAAGTAGAGAAGTAGTTAGTAATCTGGGGACTCATGTTTTTAGTAAACTGGCTTTCAACCAAGTCATGTGCCTAAGGTTGTAAGAAAAATCATTATTTGTCACTCAGCTTATAAGTAAAGACATGGTACACAGGTCGAGAGATGTCATTGTGCCACTGTACTCGGCCCTCATCAGACCCATCACCAAGTATAACACCCACTTTAGTATGTACCTGACTAGGCACATGCAACAACTGGAACATCCACAGAGGCTCCTCACAAAAAGAATACAGGATGTAAACACAGTGTCCTATGTAGAATTCCTCAAAGCTCTGTCTCTATACTCTGTTTCTGGCAGACTGCCAATATGCTATTTATGCCTGGCATATAAGGCACTGTTGAATGCTTATTTGATGGACCTTTTGCATATCCTCCAAATAAACAGTAACAGACCTACTAGATATGTGCATTGAAACTTTGCTTGCAACTTAAACAGGACATGTTGAAGGGACAGGTATGTATCTCAGAGAATACCATTCTCTTGAGTAAGCTTCCCATCCAAGTGAAGCACAGCCCTTCCCTATCCCTATTCAAGCGCAGCCTGAACCAGTGGATGAGAAATTGGAAATTCACTCCTAGTCTGACTCCTATGTCTCTAATGGAGAGAGGTGGCCATTAAATCATGCCTAACTAACATAAACCCCTTAAAATAATCTCTAAGGCACAACAATTCATGCAATATGTTTGGGTTGCATGGCTAGGCTTAAAAAGACCTCACACTAGTATACACCTATGAACCTACAAACCTATGAAGTTTTCAAGTTCATTACTTGCTTACAGCATAACTTTATTGAAGTAGTAAAAAAAATAAATAGACTGAACAGTAAAGAATATGCTAGAATTGCATTCCTCGTGTAGCCATTTCTACAGAGTGTATGAATAGCTCTGTAACTTAAATGCAAAAGTAATGCATTCAGAAATGTCTAGTCTGAATACAAGACAGGCAGTAAACCCATAAATGAGTGTCAAATGCTTTGATCTATGGATAAAAGGCAAAATATATGTCTTTTAACAGCAGACTAGCAAAATGCAATATAATGTCTATAAGCTAAATGCTGTAAACTGCAAACTGATTAAATCTGTGTGTATGCTTGTCTTTTTGTAGTCACTGGCTAAAACCACGTGGATAGGTCTTGTTAATTTACATATACTCAAATAATGTGGGGATTCATAAAGGTTACCTCAATGTGTACATAATATAAGGCTGGCTTCATAGCCATATGTTAATGAAGCAGTCTGGGGAGATGCTTACACACCTCTCAACTGTACAAAGTTTTGCAAAATGTCCAGATTTGTGTCTCATATTTTGGCCTGTTTCTCATAACAATTGTGTTTTTTTGACAAATCACTGGGATGATTTAAGGATTAAAGTCACTAAATAATGACATGCATTTGAGTTTCAGACTTCATATCCTTCAGAAAATGCATGTTAAGACAAATCCTGTTATTCTATCTAGCAACTTTATAAGTTTATAAGAGCAATATTTAAAATGTGTCCCTATTTTTGGGCCTCTGTCCCCCCGTTTTGTCAGGCTTTGTCCAAATTTTGTGCACTAAGAGGTTGAGAGGTATGGAGGCGTATGATATGTGGCCTCTCTCCTGGAACCACCTCCAGGAAGACATCCACCCATCGAACGATTTACATGTAGATCATCAAGGATAGCCCTACCATATTGCAGTACTGAACATGGCAAAAATGCCATATTCATGTAGTGGCATTTAAACTGATATGGGGATGGAAGGATAGAGGATACTTCTAGCCAGTTGGATAAATATACTTGTACCATAACCTAAAACTAACATTTTAACGCTGCCTTTGTGATGGCCCAAGACTAAAGTTTCAGCCTGAGTCTTGATCTAAAGTGAGGCGTTTGATTTTGTTGTAGCTTATTGCCTTTAAAATCATGTTTACTCTTATTGTTAAATACCTGTGTTGTTACAATTCATAAACCTCTTACTCCAGCAATTTTTGTCTTTGTGTTTTGTCAGCCACAGCAGTGATCTACGGTGATATAAAAGAAGCAAATCCAAACAGTACTGCTGTTCACAAGATTGCAACGTTTGCTGTAGATGAGTTCAACAAAGGAAATAAAACCAAACGCCTTTTCAAGCTCACCAAGATACTGTCTGCAAAATATCAGGTACTTTGCCCACCTGTTAAATTGTATGTGGTAGCAAAGCAGCCTTTAACAAATACAATATTTACATATGACAAGCAGATGAATGATAAAGGCTCTGGATATTTTATGACATTTTTGTTAAGCTGTATGGCTGCTTACTTTATTTTGCATAGTAAATGTAGCTAACATCTAAACATTATTTTTGGGTGAAACAAAATAAGAGAATTTATATAATACTAAAGAACTACTATACAGAGCATACAAAAATGAGTAGCTAGCCAATTTGTATTTATGAGACAAACCTGTATCAAAAGATAATTCTCAAAATGCATAAAAACGTGGCATCTTTTTTTAGTCAACATATTAAGATACTTTGAAATCAAACCATGTACTGCTTCTTATGTATCAGTAAGTAGTGCAAGCAAAGGCATGAATGAAGCACAGCTACTCAGAATGCAACATTTATTGGTTTCCATTACTAAATGCTGCAAAAGGCCTTTCATCTAATGTACAGATTCTGGGCTTCCTTCATTGAATGCTGCAAACAGTGCAAGTCACTATGAATTAAACTTAACAGCGGTGGTATAATTCACAAAGTGCAGTGTGCACAGTCAGAAGCACACGTACAATTCTGTGACTCATGTCTGGGGAAGCACAGCGCATAAAGTACAGCAAAAAAACACTTCTGACAAACTACCATGGATAGAAAGCATATCAGGCCGCAAGCTCCATGTGGATGTATGCATGTTACATTAATGGCTTACCTTTCTGCTGATTTAGTAGTGTAATCAGCATGCGCTGTGTACTACAAGATAGTCATCCTTAATAGTCAGAAAACGTTCTGCTTTTAGAAATGTGTAATGAGATGGAGAATCATGTAGCTCAGGAAATGGTACGCTAACAAGACATAATCGGGAGAGCTGAGTAGTTTTCACAAACAACAGAAATAACAGAAGTCAGTTAGTCCACAACAGAAAACTGACTCTCAGGTCATTCACACCAGCATGGACAATGACTGAGTCATATTTGTACTTGCCTTGGAGTGACCTGAGTGCTTGTGTTATGTGACGGATCCTAGCGCCCGACAGGCTGCTCACCGTGACCCTCTCCTTGTTCAGCCTGGTGAGCGGGACATCAGTGTGCCTGATGATAGAGTCACCTATTACAAGTGTATCAGGTGTGTTGTTTAGTCTTAAGGGCTGTGACTGTTCGGCACACTGGCTTTCTGAGATATGTGTTGCACGTGTTTTGTTTTGGGGTAGTGGTTGCTTGGGTGTCTGCTTTGGAGGTCTTTGTTGCTTAGGCAGATCTTTATTTAGAGCCTCCGAGTATGTTTGTGTGTGATTATGTGTTTGGTTTGCTGTCGTGGTAGATCTATGTGTGCAGGCATAGGATATAGCCATGCACTGGATTACTCAGACTTAGGGTCACAATCCATGGGTATACAGCCTAGTGTCTATTATGTAAATTTAATTCAGTAAGGGATCAATGGCAGAGTAAAAGAAAAATGGACTTCAGTAAATCACTTTCAATGCCAATTAACAATCTCTTAATTAGAAATGGTAATGCCTAGAAATGTTATATCAGAAAGTAACTAATGTAAGTCAGGGTGAAAGAATAAGGTGTACAAGAGCTCATATGCTGTCCAGGAAAAGTGTTTATGTCTTTTTATTTGCATTTAATTGTGTCTAATCTCAGGCAATGTTTACATAATCTGCACTATTATATCTTTGTTGTAGCCTTAATAAAATCAGTGAAGATGTGTTTGACACATCATTGTAACTACTCTGTCTTTGTTTTTTTAACTTTAATATGTCCGGTATTGATCAAACATGAAGAAAATTGTTCCTAACTCTACTTATCTACACAACATCGGTTTTCTTTTCTATATTTTACATAGTTTGTTAGACTTTATTGCAATGTTTTTGTTTGCTGTTTATTAATACTGTTACTTATGACTTCTAATTTCCAAATAAACAAGCTTTTACAAAAATATATGATGCAAAACATTGTGTTATGAAACAAAACGTCAGTATCAACTTGAATTATGAACTATGTAACAATGTTGGATCTAGATTGTGTCGTAACATATTTCAAGTTTTGTATTGTTCAGTGAATCTGCTTGTTAACTATATAATGCAACTGTTTGTAAACATTTCTCTACTTGCTCCTCATTAAACTTGGGTCATGGCTGAAAGGGGTCTGATGAATTAGTCCACCTATCCATTAAAATAGTTAAATGAATACATAAACACACAAACAAACAGCAGGGAAGGTAAGATTTAATAATTAATTCTGATAACCACTTTATCCACTTCAGGGTAATAGGTCAGATGGAGTCTGTCATGGTACTCACTAACTGATTATCACAAGAAGCCATTCTTTGCGGATGCCAGTTCATTCCAGGGCATACACACATATACACGCACCTATGCACATGTACACACACACACACACACACACACACACACACACACACACACACACACACACAATTTCAGAATTTACCGATGGCATGTGTTTGAGATGTGGAAGGAAACTAAGTAATTGTAACATAAGAAATGTTATGTATTGCGACTGGTGCTCTTTGATCAAATAAAAATAAATAAATAGTTAACCCTTGACCACAATGTATATGAATAATAAAACAATCAAAAAGGATATCCATAACTAAATTTGTAAGTTTTGGTCGAGTGCTAATTGAAAAATATACTGTGGAAAAAGTTATCCAGTCATAACAATGGGCTCCAAATGTAACTTAGCAATGGGCTCCAAATATATATGGTTACATGCAATAAAAAAAAAAAAAAAAAAAAAAAACAGCAGTCAGAACTAAGTGAATCAGAAGAAATGCAAGATTTTTACTAGGTCACTGAAAGGCGGCAATATATGAAGATTATGAATATGTAAGCATCATGAAAGACAAATGCAATCAAAATATATGATTTGAAAGCAGTAAGCATGAATATGCATATCCAAACACTTGCATACAATTATCATGCACTATAATGCCTTTATTGCCATTTCCAATAAATGGCCATATGTGCAAAGCCCCATATACTTCCTATGTGTTGGAAATCCCAACAACTCTCCCTGTCTGCAGATAACTACCTAAGACTTTTGCACTTTATGGATAAAGAAATCAACAATATTTTCCCAAGACCCCCTTTTCAGCACACAATATCTCATAAGTAAATTCTAAAGCCACCCAACCTCATTCCATTATACAAGTAGCATGATCATTATACATTTCAGAATCTCCCTGTTTATCAGATTATGCACAGTTACATGCTGAGAACATCATTTGGCCCCATGGTTAGCAAATTACTACCAGTTTCCAATATAAATGTCTGGCAGATAAAGCAGAGATGTAAGGCTATGAGCTGTTAACAAGTTGCTTCCTACTATATAGGGTTTGATTCCCTTTGCTTCCATTTACCTACTGTGATATTTTAACTGATAATGTAAATAAAGTCCTGTAAATGGCAGGAAATATAACATTTCTTGAAAAAATCTCAAATGTATGAAACTGACAATAAATTCAGATCACAGCTTCTTAATCAGCAGTAAACTCAGGACAGAGAATATTCATTTATGATGGTATTCACTTGACTATGACAGCAAACTGAGCAGCAATGTAAATACGTGGCTTTGTAGTGACTTTATTGCATCAGTTACCATCTCCTCATATCTGACTGTTATTCTCATTCCAAATTGTGCTACATTTTTAAACATTGTTGATGTACAATTGTTTTTTTCTGGCAATTTATTAACTGGATGTTAATATCTCTTTAAAACAAGCACTACCCAGATTTACAGAAGGGTTATAAAAATAAGCAATATACATTGCAAAATGTTTAAAATTAATTTCCATTGTTTTATTTTACATTTTTAGGTTGTGTTTGGCATAAGATACAGTCTGAATGTTGAAATGGGAAAAACAAAGTGTAAGAAAGGAGAGATGGCAGACGTGATTAATCTGGAATCCTGCCCACTGATTCCACAGCAAAAACTGGTGAATATTCATACGTAACATAATAATGTTGTGATGACAGCAGTTCATTGTACAACTTTTAAATGTGTGTGTGTGTGTGTGTGTGTGTGTGTGTGTGTGTGTGTGTGTGTGTGTGTGTGTGTATGTATGTGTGTGTGTGTGTGTGTGTGTGTGTGTGTGTGTGTGTGTGTGTGTGTGTGTGTGTGTGTGTGTGTGTAGTAGTGTGTGTGTGTGTAGTAGTGTGTGTGTCTGTGCGTGCGCGTGTGTGTGTGTGTGTGTGTGTGTGTGTGTGTGTGTGTGTGTGTGTGTGTGTGTGCACACTTCTACCTTTAAGAATGCTTAGTACCCATAATGCAGATATCTCTCAGTTTACTCTGGAAAAAGAAGCTGTGAATTTTCATATGCTGTACTTCTTAGCTGCATCATAACTTTGAAATTCCAAGTCTAGAGACATTATTGTTGCTATAGGTTGATAGCATGACATGGTGTCAGAACTGCAATGTTTTTCACTTATACTGAATTTAAATAGGAAATGCCAGTCAGTACCAGAAACCATGCCAAACAACCAATGAGATACTATGGAGCTTAGATAAACCATTTTTACTGGAAAGTTGCTGCTATGCTTCAAAATAGAGTGATTTTAGTGATTCTGAGCTTCTTCTTCTTTTGGCTTTTCCCAGTTAGGGGTTGCCACAGCAGATCACCTGTCCGCTCTTGATTGGCAGTGGAGTTTTACAGTGTTGATTTGCCAGCCCAGAGCCCAACCTTCCACAGAAGGCACACACACACTCACACCTAGGGCCAATTTAGAGTGTCCAATCCACCTACAGCATGTCTTTAGGATGTGGGAGGAAACCCACGCGACCACATACAGACTCCACACAGAAGGCACCCCAGCTGAGAATCAAACCGGAGAACCTTTTGCTGTGAGGCAACAATGCTAACCACTGCACCACTGTGGCTGCACTTTTTACTGATTCTGAGCTGAAAAGTTCAAAATAGCCAAATATTAAGCAAAAATGTCAAACAATCTGACCTTCCAGAGCTATCTTCCCAAAGCCATTTGTCTGAGATTTGTGTGCTTTTCAGTAGCATCAAAGCTTCACGTGGAAAGTGAAGAAATGCAGGTAAATACTGCATGCCATAGGCAAAGAGGTGTAAGCTGTTTACAGCTCATTTTCATGTTCTGAGAGACACACCGTTACTTTTGAGTTAGTAATAAGTAAGCTCAATTAACATTTTGAGCCAAAACAAGTGCTATTCATGAAAGGGCATGCTTTCACATATATGTTCTAGCTAAAAGAGAGTCAGTTGGAACCATCTGTCAGGTGCTTGTATGAACTGTATGAATATTCTGTGTTTAACCATACAAGAAGAAATGACAAACTACAGCTAGAATATTGGCTGGGATGGTTAATACTGAAGTGTCCTGAACATTACAGCTGGGAGTGAATGTAACGTTGGAAAATACAGTTCTGATCAACAGGGAAGCTGAGCTAGCAAAATAAAACACCAGTTTAAGTATAGCAAATGTGTATGAGATAAAATACAAGGAAAACTGTATTCAGTAAAATGCATGAGAATGGTCGACGTGAGCATATGCTTGAGTAGCAAATGCAACTTTGACAAATGCACAAGAAGAAAGCATTCACATGCTGGGTCAAAGCGGTGTGCTCACAACTTAACAGAAGATGTAAGAAATTAAACAAAATGGGACATTTTGCTGTCTTACCTAAAACGAATCAAATAACAGAAGTGGCCACTGAGATTAAAACTGAGCAGGCTGTTTTGAAAGCATTTTTCCTGGACTCAGTGACTGCTATCCCAATCAATGAATCAGACTGGGAAATCAAACTCCCAATACATGAAAGACCAGTTAGTTTTACAACCGATACAAGGGCTGATGTTACTGTAGTACCACATGAAACATTTAGGATTGTCTCAAAGTGCCTGTAACTCCATGAAGCAGATACAGAAATACGTTGCCCTGTAGGCAAACTCAAGGTTATAAGAAGATCTCTAGCAATGACTGAGTGGAAGGGACATACATATGAATTCTGAATGTATGTGCTGGAATGGTCATATGTCAATAATCTGCTAGTAGAACTGCAGCATGCAAGCTGAGGACGATTGCCAGAGTAAACAGAATTAATATTCATGAATTTGTTTGAAGAAGACAGTCTGCTTAACTGTGAACCAGTAAAGATAAAGTTGAAGCCTGATGCTGTTCAGTACACCTTGACCATGTTAAATTGTGTACCATTTCTAATTCTCTCCAAAGTGCAGGCAGAACTCAATGCATGAAAAAAAAAATTGGTGTTACTGAAAGTGTAACTGAACCTACCGTATGGTGTGCACCAGTGGTACTGATTATCAGCAGGAATGGCGGGTTCAGGCTGCTAGGTGGTGACACATTTCCATGTGGTACATTTGGTGGGGGCCACAAGACTGAAGAGAAATTCAAGTTCAGAGACATATAGCTGCCAGAGATTCACTGCTGGCACAAACAAGTATGCAGCACCATGGCCATACCTTCAATAACCAAGTACACAGGGGGAAGTAATATCCATGCCTGTCGAGACACCAATAGACAGCAGGAGGTACAGCAGGCATTAACATCAGGATGCCCAGTGGGCATGCCTGTGGCAGTGAAAATGCAGTGCACAATGGGTAGCTCCATTATTAATGGTGTATAGGTGTGTATGTTTTTGTGAACCTTTACCCTTTTTGCAGTATCTAGAGAACATTGCCTAAAATACATACTAGAGCATAAATGTGATTATAGCAGCATACAGATTTTCTTCCATGCTTTAGCACACTTCCACTTGATGTATGTTGTACACAAAGCAGAACACATTTCACTCCCACCCCCTCCCCCACACACTTGGTTATTGAAGCTCTTGGTATGGTGCTGCATTCTTCTCTGTGCCCGCAGTGAATATGTGACAGCCATGTGTCTGCAACCAAATGTGCTTCAGCAAAATGTCTTGATGACTATTAATCTGAACCCCAAGAATGGCAATGTGACAACGTGTGTTGATTTTAAAAAGTTAAATGATATAGTCACACAGGCAACATGTTTTCTGCCTTTAGCAGTTACCCCTCGAGAGTCATTATCAAAACATAGGGGGGGGGTGTTCTTTTAAAAGATTGCCATTTGGTATAACTTCAGCACCAAAAATATTTCAGTATGAAATGAACAATTTGATGAAAAGGCATGAAGGCTTGTTGTTGTCACATATGACATACTAGTGTTTGGTCCTGATAAAGAGACACATCACAGAAGGTGGGAGGCAGTACATCAAACCATTAAAAAAATCAGGTTTGAAGCTAGATAGAGACAAATGTACCACTGATAAGCCCAAAATCTAATATTTAATCATAACATAGGTGCCAGTATTATCAGACCAGATTCAGGCAATGTGAAAGGTATAGTAGAGCCCTAGGCATAATAAATTTCTTGGGTAAGTTTGTCTCTGATCTCTCCACAGTGCTATGATCACAAAACACTGGTTCATCGATTAACTCGTACTGTTTGGACAAAACCACCACCAGGATGCAAGAGGTTGCTTGTAAGACTAAGACGTTTTAATGTAAGAGTAACTCATAAGTCTTTTTAAGTAAATTACTGTGCTTGACATATTGTCAAGAAACCAAGTACCTGAGCAGACACAATCTGATACCAAAGAAAACATTGCTGAGTATATATGGAGAGAATCAAGACAAATCAACCAGTAATTGCTGAAAGGGCTGATAGACTGAAGCAAGCTACCAAACATGACGGTGAGTTACAGATAGTCATTAAACAAGGGATGGATGGCTTAATTATTGAACAGTGGACACAGGAAAATCATCTGTGTATAAATAGTATACCATCAAAGCATACTTGTATGAACATAGTAGCTTTCTTCTGTACCAAAAAAGAATTGTTGGCCTATTTTCTAAATATGCAGAAGTACTTAAAACAAATAAATGAAGGATATCAAGGCCTGACTAAGTGTATTGAATGGCCAAATGCCAATATGGTGACCCAATAACAGCATGGACTTTGCAAAGCTTTTGTCTTCATTCCAGTTTTGCATAATACATAAACTGTCCCAAAGAAGAGAGCCATTGCTACCAACTCTGTTATTGCAAGGTCATTGGCAGAAAATAGCTGAAGATCTTATGACTTAGAAGAAAACCTCTTTCTTGTAATAGTGGTCTAGTAGTTTTGAAATTTAGAAAATGTACTCATATCAGCAATGACAAGCCAAAAAATTAATGCCAGATTCAAGGTAACAATTGCCAATTATAGCACACCAATTGAATTTATTATAAATAACGGTTCATAGTATCAGTAGAGATCCAGCAGATTATAGCTCCATGCATACTGTATCAAATTTTTACTGACCACAGTTCAGCGGAGCTGCTGAATAAGCATTACAAGCTGCCAAAAAAGATTCTTCACCAGCCTAATCAACCCGATCCTCTCAAAGCTGTTATGCCTTGCCACACTACTCTACACATAGCTGTTGGAGTAAATTCCTCACAGTTGATGCTTAGCAGAAAAATACTACTATACCTACACTCTAACCTAAAATAAAACTTCCAAATCTGTAAAGAAAGATAATTATAAACTGAAACTGTACTTGCCGTTCAACCAGGTTACCAGTTCACTTGATGCTGGAAAGGGAAAGAAAACTGGAAACAACAGGCATTACAGTACAAAAAGTGGATGAAATATAATCCTGGAAAGTACAGGTGAAAGATGTGTGCTACTGGGTGACATAACTGGAGACATATCCTAGTTGTTCCTGAGGAGTCCCAACCAAAAATCAACACTTCAGAGAGCCATGCCCAGGTTATCAAACCAAGGAAGATGAGGTCCTTAGCTGAATGAAATATACATATTCAATTAAATGTGCTACTACAGCCAACTATTTGAGATAAAAGTGAAAGTTCCAAATCTAAGATGAGTCATGAGGCTACCAAAAGTACCTTGAAATCTGAGGCAAATGTAATGAATGCTACCCAAATTGATCCAGCTAGAGCCAGTAGAAAAGGTTCTAGGTGCTGTAACTCTTCATCTAACCCTTTTTTCTAAATGCTACTTTCCAATGAGAGTGACCAGTCATGTCCATAAACTGAATCTGCCTAAGCAATATCGAAAGTGAAGATCTGAAGTAGATACTTCATTTGTCAGCAACCTTTGGGTATTGGATCTGATCTCGGATCCGAGCCGGCAACTTGTTTCACAGCTATAAGATCTGAGCTCCTAGCTCCTCTCCTTACCCATAATCCCCTGCCAACCCTGACTAACCTCAGATCTTGTTTGCCGCACTTAGTGAAAGCAGCTAGATTCAGAGCTCCTAGTCGGTTCAGATAAGTTTTTCAGCTTATTATCACTATTGTTATAATTTTTGTTAAAAGGTTGTGTGTGTTAGGTTTCCCCTTATTTAGCCCTAAAATCTTACATTTTTTAGTGTAATTTCCTTCCCTCCCTTCACTGGTGCGTAGTTTGTGTGTGGGTCAGTGTGTGTTTGGGGCCTTGTGTGAGTGAGTTTACTTTTTTGGTACTAGTGTAATGTCAGAGGCCCCAAAACCAATCTTTTCTAAATGCACCGAGTGTGGCCTTAAGCTTTCACCAGCGGATGGCCACACTCTGTGTGTTCGGTGCCTTGGGGTTGAACACCTCTCCTCTGGGTGTACTATCTGCGTGGTGTTCAACCCCAGGGCACTGAAAGAACGGAGGTCGAAGCTGATCCTGGAAGGACTTTTGCCCCCGGATTCGCTTCGGCCTCTGGTGCTCCTGTGGCCTCCCCCAGTCCTCGGTGGTGGCCACTCCTGCCTCTCTCCCCCCGGCCGGCACTCAAACTGCCATTGCGGCGCCGAAGGGGAGGGAGGCCAGGCAGGAGAAAAGGAGGGAGAAGCACCACAATCGGCAGGCCGAGGCTTCAGCTTCAGCCCCCCCGGCTAAGCGGGCTTCTCCCTCCACGGCTTCCAAGTCTCCGTCGAGGTCATCGAGGCGGCACTCCTGGCTCGCCTCGGTGGCCTCGTCGAGATCCACATATAGCCTGTCGGATGCAGACTTGGATCGGATGATGTGAAGGTTCATCCAGGCCCAGCTGCAGATGGGAGTGCTCCTACCCCCCCCCCCTTTGGGGGGGAGTTCAACGCCTTTTTTTCCCCGATAGCTCCTTCTCCGACCTGCTTCCTGGGTTCGGAGCGCCCGGAGCCGGGCAGCATTGGAGCCGGGGGTGGGTCGGCGCCGACAGTACTTGGTACTTCGGCTCTGACCTTTCCCTCGAGTTTGTGAGGTCCATCCTTGTCGGATCTGAGCTTTCAGAACCATGGGCTGAGCTTCGGATCTGTGGGATTCAGTGTGCCTTCGGCTCCATCCAGGTTGGAGCACACGGGTCCTTCGGATCCGATGGTCTCAGCTCCGGTTCTGATCCCCCCATCAGATCCGAGTGGGAGTCGGCTCTCAGATCCGAGAGAGAGCGACTCTCCCTTGGCCTTCGATGCAGTGGAGAGAGCTCTGTTGATTGCATCCGGACCCCTAGCCCTTGCCTCGGCCCCATCCTGCACTCCCTCTCAGTTGGGTCTGGCTTCCATCACCCAGCCACAGGGACAGCCTACTTTGATGTCTCAGGTTGTTCCACTGGAACAGGATGTTGCTGGTGAGACTTCCTCGGACAGCCCCCCCTGAGGATGTTCCTCATAAGCGGAAGTATAAGAGGAGGCATGTGGTCTCCCCTGAGTCCTTAACAGAAGACACGGACTTGGATGAAGGGGAAGGCTCCCCAAGGTCGCCCCCCCCCCAAGGATGTCTCCTTTGGAGGCATCATGGAAATGCTCAGGATTAGGGGCGGTGGTGTGCCCCCAAGGCTTCCTCCGATGAGTCCGTGTTCCTGGAGGCATTCGAAGCAGGCCCATCTACCTCTTGGGTGTCCCCTCCGCCCGACCCCCTGGTGGACCTTATTACCACCAGGGTGTGGAAGAAGCTGGGCACTGTGGAGCCAGTTCCCAAATACCCCAATAGGATTCTGAGCCCCCCTTCAGAGAGATCCCACTGGAGCAAGGGTTCCCCCGTAGATGCCATGTTGGTGGCAGCAGCCAATAAGAGGGAATTAGCTCAGGAGAGCCCCTCGGTCCATCCACCTAGCAAAGAGTCCCGCTCGATGGATCGCCTAGGGAAGCAGGTCTTTAGTTCAGCGACCTTCTCAGTAAGGTCCCTGAACTACATGGCACACATTATCAGGATGCAGCGAGACCTTATCAAAGAGTACGCTGCTTCCCCCCCCAGAATCCATGTCGGCGGAGGACAAACAGTTGTACTCCACTCGCATGGCCACTCTAAGATCTATATCGAATGCCTCTATGCGGCTTTTGTCCCATGCCACAGAGGGAGCCGCTAGAGCCAACGGAGCAGGTCTAGTCATGAGACGCCTGGCCTGGCTCCGACATTGTGACTTCGCGGAACCCTTCAAGGTGTCATTTGCGAATGCCCCCTTTGATGGTTCTGCCTTATTTGGCAAGACCGTTCGCGAGACTCTAGTCCAGAGCGAAAAGGATGGGAAGACATTGTCTGCCGTTGGAGTCCGCTTCTCTGCTCCCCAGAGGTCCTTCTCCAAGAACCAAAAGGGACAGAAGAAGATGTGGTTCCGGAAATCACAACATTCCCAGCCTGCTCCGGGCAACCAGTCCTTCTGTGGCAGAGGAGGACAGGGAGGACGCCACCCTAGATGCAGAGGGGGCCCGAAGAATTTTGGGTCCAGAGAAAGCTTCTCTGATCAGCCCACGCAGCAACCCTGAGGGGTTGCCTGACTGTTCCACTCTGGAGGCAGTCGGGGGGCGTTTCTCGAGGCACCTGGCAGCTTGGCAGTCCATCACATCAGATCGCTGGGTGCTTTGTATCATATCCAGAGGTTACCAAAGTCCCCTGTATCATGTCCCCAAACTCAGAAACCTCCCCGATGTACCACCCAATCAGAGGGAGGTAGCAGCTGCAGAGACTCAGCAGCTCTTAGAAAAAAAAAGCCATCCAACAGGTCCCCCCAGACCAGCACGGATTAGGTTTTTATTCCAGGTTCTTTCTGGTGCCAAAAAAGATGGAGGACTTAAGGCCAATTCTCGACCTCTCCCTTTTGAACCTGTCAGTAACCAAACAAAAATTCTGGATGATCACTCTTCAATCCATCCTCCCCCTATTGCGGGAGAACGAGTGGATGTGCTCAATAGACCTCAAGGATGCGTACTACCACATTCTGATGGACAGACGATCCAGGAGGTTCCTCTGCTTCTGGCTGGGAGCCAGTCACTACCAGTTCAGGGTCCTTCCCTTTGGTCTCACCACAGCCCCCAGGGTATTTACCAAAGTATTAGCAGTGATAGCGGTCCACCTGAGACTCCAGGGAATGCAGGTTTTTCCATACCTGGACGACTGGCTCCTGACCACCATGACAAGGCATCTACTTTGCTCAGCCAGGGACTACTTTCTCCGGCTTGCTCCCCAGCTGGGCATCACCATCAACAGGGACAAATCTCCTCTTGCTCTGACTCAGGTGATAGAGTTTATAGGGGCCAAGTTGGATATGAGAAACCTTCTAGCATTCCTGACTGCGGAACAACTGCAAAACCTGAGGCTTCATGTGCGGGCCATCCTCCAGTTAGAAGCTCCATTGGCGGGGTTGGTCCTGAGGGCTCTAGGCTCCATGGTGGCGGCAATCACTCTTCTGCCATTGGCTCGTCTGAATATGAGGGTCCTGCAATGGACCCTTCAAGTCCAGTGGTCCTTTCTACATTACTCCCTAAGCCATCCTATTTCCCTCAGCAGGGCTTGCAGGAGGGCTCTCTTATGGTGGCTCCAATCTCCGGACCTCCATACGGGACGTCCCTTCTCCACGCCTCCTCCCCTCACCATGGTGACCACGGACGCCCCTCACCTTGAGTGGGGGGGCATTGCTCAGGCAGGACGGTCCAAGGCACATGGAACGACACAGAGACCTCTTTGCATATCAATGTCCTGGAGATGAGGGCGGTGCTGTTGGTGTTGCAAGCACTTCAGAACCTTCTTCCTGTAGGAACTAATGCAATACAGACGGACATGTCATTTGTCTGGTACATCAACAAACAGGGGGGAACCAGGTCCTATCCTTTCTGCTGAGAGGCCATGAGAGTGTGGGAATGGGCGATCTCCACCAACCGCTTTCTTATTGCAATGCACATACCTGGACAGTCAAACATACTGGCGGACAGGCTCAGCCACACCATTCTTTCCCCTTACGAGTGGTCTCTCAATCCCCAGGTAGCGAAGCGGATTTTTGCCGAGTGAGGGCAACCCTGTTGTGATCTCTTCACTTCTCCCTCAAATACGAAATGCAACGGTTGCTTCGCTCTAATTCCCCCCTTCGGGGAATCCCTGAGAGATGCTCTGGTGCATGCTTGGCCTCCCGGTCTACTTTATGCTTACCCACCTCTACCTCTGATGCTGAAACTCATACAGAAAGCCAGTCAGTTGGGGAGCAGAATGATCCTCATTGCCCCATTCTGGCCTCATCAAACGTGGTTCCCTTACCTGTGGTCTCACCTGGTAAATCCTCTTTGGATTCTGGATCCCCTACCAGATCTAATATCTCATCCCTAGATCTCCCGATCACGAACCTGGACAACCTCAAGTTGACAGCTTGGCTGCTCCAGTTCCACTCCTAGTCAGGACTCCCGGAATCTCTTCCCCAGTTAAAGCCATCCTAGTAGCAGCACACAAACCTTCCACTAGAAAGGTCTATCGCAGTAAGTGGAAGCGTTTCTCCATATGGGTGGAGAATCATAACTTAGATCCCGTCACAGCACCATTGCCCACTGTGTTGGATTTCCTTACAGGTCTATTTCATCAGGGGGCTAGCTGCTCTACAATCAAGGTTCAACTGGCAGCTATTTCTCATTACCATGTGCAACATGAGTCAGGCCCTTTGAGTA
The DNA here is from genome assembly GCF_019279795.1 of Protopterus annectens. NCBI lineage: Eukaryota > Metazoa > Chordata > Ceratodontiformes > Protopteridae > Protopterus > Protopterus annectens. The sequence continues at coordinate 437,079,470 of NC_056727.1, forward strand.
CGGCAAAATTGTGTAGAACCTTTCTCAAGGGTACCTTCCTGCTCAGACCTCCTGTCAAGAAAGTTGTACCCCCTTGGGATTTATCACTAGTCCTACAGGCCTTAACAGCTCCCCCTTTTGAACCTGCTGCTTTGGTTGATCTTAAGTGCCTATCTTGGAAAACGGCGTTCCTTGTCGCTATTACTTTAGCGAAAAGAGTTTCTGAACTTCAGGCCCTTTGTGTAAAACCCCCATATTTGGCCTTTCACCAGGATAGAGTGTACCTCAGGACCAATCCCTCATTCCTTCCCAAGGTGGCTTCAGAGGCTAATATCAACCAATCCATTAACCTGCCAGTCTTCTTTCCTAAGTATCAGAACAAAGGAGAATACAAACTGCATTCGTTAGATGTGCATAGACACCTGCGCTTCTACATTCACAGGACTACTGGTCATAGACAATCCGACCAGTTGTTCATCTCCTTTGCCAAATTTAACTTAGGTAAACCTGTCTCTAAGGTCACTTTATCACAATGGATCTCACAGTGTATTCTATTGGCCTATGAAAGTTCTGGGAGGCCCGCACCTCAGGGAGTTCGTGCACATTCTACTCACTCCATATCTACCTCTGCTGCCTTTAGGTCTAGAGTGTCTTTAGATAATATTTGCTCCGCAGCCACTTGGGCCTCATCTCATACCTTTATCAACCATTATAAGCTGGATGTTATCTCCAGAGGGAGAGCATCTATTGGCTCCGCAGTGCTCCGGAATATCCTTCCATGATGGCCGCCCAAGTTCCAGGTAGCTGGGGACTCTGTCCCAAAGGTTGCTGACAAATGAAGTACCTACTTCAGATTAAGAAGTTATGTACTCACCATAACATTCCATCTGAGTAGGAAACTTCATTTGTCTGCAACCATCCCCCCCTCCTTCCCCCTGACCTTCAGAATTTTAATTCCTGGATGTCCTTCTTCTAGTCCCATTCGGGACGTATTTAGCCTTTTAGCTGCTTGTAGGAGGGCAAACTTGATCTGAAGTTAGTCAGGGTTAGCAGGGGATTATGGGTAAGGGGAGGAGCTAGGAGCTCGGATCTTATAGCTGTGAAACAAGTTACTGGCTCGGATCCGAGATCGGATCCAATACCCAAAGGTTGCAGACAAATGAAGTCTCCTACTCAGATGGAATGTTATGGTGAGTACATAACTTCTTATTATGTTAATGAGCAGATAAGTGACTGAGTTTGTTTTACTTCAAAACTCAAAAACAATCCCATTAAATGTTTTCCTAAGATGCATAACTACCTCTAAAAGCTGTTTGGGAAATACTACTGAAAATGTATATACATTATGCAATGGAAAATCTCCTCCTATTATATAAAATACTCCATGTCCAGAAAGAAGTGACATCAGATAAACATAATTAGATATTATTTGATTAACATGTGGTAACATATTTTAAGGTTGAGCAAAGTCTCACAAGTCATACTATTTAATAAAACAGATCTACACAGAATATGCACCTTTCTGAACATAAGGCAGGGTATGTGGCAGCAGACAATTCTGATAAAAATGGCAAAAATTAATCAATAAAAGAAAATGAATAGCAGTCGATTAAAGGACAACAATGGGATATTAAAGCAGATTGCTCAACCTGTTGTGTCTTTAAGTCCCTGTTCGTTGATACAGCCTCGACAAATCAGCCATGCAGCTTTAAAAACGAATCCACTCAACTGTTTTCCCCATTAGGCTTCCTACCTTTCCATACTGTTTTACTTTCACTTTGAAAACCAAGTTGAAAAACCTCTAGCAGGCTCTGAAATGATGATGTCACATCTGCCAGAGCTCTTGCTCTAGCTACCGGGACACTTCCTCACCCAAAGTGATGCAATCCCCGCTTGATTTGCATGCTGTATAGAGGAGCCAGTGGACCTCCCACATTGTGATGTCAGAGCTACCTTGCCCAGCCCACTCTTAACCTAGCAAAAATGTCAAACTATAATCTCACTTTTCTGTAGAGCCCTACCAATATATGACAAAGTACAGGCAGAAGCACAGTAACAGCTGCAAAAACTAAGAGCATAAATTTGCAATGACCATGTGTAGACATTAACTGCATGTTTTTACATAAGAAGCAGATGTCTGTCAGAATTACTCAACAACACTACATCAGATTACAAGAAATATGCAATACCATAAATCTGAAGTAGTTAACTTCATTTTATCTGCAACCTGTGGGTATACGGATCCGTATCAGATCCGAGCCAGCAACTTTTTTTCTAGCATCTGCTCCAAGCTCCGAGCTCCTCCCCTTACCCATAATGCCCTACCATCTCCTATCTTCCCTCAGGTCTTGTTTGCCACGCCAGTAGTGTGCATCATGGTCTCCTTTGCTCTGAGCTAAAAAGGGATAGTAAGTGGAAATTTTTTGCTTATACCTAGGTGTCCTTGTCTAGGATTACCCTACCTCCCCTTCTGTAGTAACGCGTTTGGTTGTTAGTGTAAAAAAAAAAAAAAAGTTTTTTGTATTAGAGTAGTAGTTAGGCCTGCCCTTCCCCTACCTGTGTGTGTGTGTTTTTTTTTTGGGAAGGTAGTACTTACACCTTTGAGTGCAGGACTATGGCTGACCAGCCAAAACCTGTGTTCAAAAATGTACAGAGTGTGGCCATAAGCTTTCCACTGCCAATGGTCACACTCTGTGTGTGATATGCTTAGGAGTGGCACATTTATCCACTCAGTGTGCTGTCTGTTCAGGCTTCAACCCTAGGGCCCTTAGGGATCGTAAGGCCAAGCTAGTTATCAAAGGCCTTCTCCCTGTTGCCATGCTGGATTCTGCCTCGGCCTCAGTCACTAGTGTATCACCCCAGACAGGGACTCAACCTCCATCTTCGTCTGGCGATGGGTCCTCAAAGGACAGATCTTCACTCAGCGAGTCTGACAAAGATAAAGAAAAGGAGAAGGAAAAGGAAAGACACAGAGAAGAAAGGGAGAAAAAGAAAGACAGGCATCGTAAGAAATCTCCAGACAGGGAGCTCTTTCTCAGCCCCCCATCTAAGACGATGAGGCCTGTTTCTCCTCGGCTCCAGTTACCGCATTTCTCACTGGAGCCGTTGGAACATTTGGACCCGAGGCACTCCACCCCTCTGCGCAGACCAGCCAGATCTGAGTTGGTGGCCTCTTCGAGGTCGACTCAGAGCCTATTGGACATGGATATGGACAGGATGATGTGGAGATTTCTTCAGAACCAAATTGAGATGGGAGTCTTGCCAGGTCCCTCTCCCTCTGGAGGGGTGACCTCCATGCCTCTTTTCCTCCCCATCTCTCCTTCCCTAATCCATGCTTTGGCTTCGGGGCTCTTGGATCCGAGGTTTTTCAGAGCTGGTAGTTCGGCGCCGGCGGTTCCTCCAACCTCGACTCCGGCTGTTACCTTGAGTTCCTCGGATCCAACTTCGGATCTGAGTGACTCTCGTAGCCGCAAACAGGGAGTCGGACCTGGGGGAATGGATTCTTTGACTCCAGCCTTTTCGGACCCGATCCCTTCCCTCGGACCTCAGGCTACCCTGTCTTCAGCTCCGGTCCCTGCTTCAGATCCGGGGAGGACTTCTCCCTCGGCCTTCAAAGTGGTGGAGAGGGTTCTCTTCCAGGGATTGAGACCCCAGCCCATCCCCTCGGATACCACCCAGGCCCCCCTCAATTTGGCGATGACTCCCTTCATCCTGTCCCAGGGACAGCCCATGCCAGAGGATCCCTAGGTAATTTTCCCCAAGGAAACCCCTGCGTCCCGCGGATCCCCTTCTGAAAGTCCCACTGAAGAGGGCCACCACAAGAGCAAGTGCAAAAGAAGGCACTTGGACTCCCCCGAGTCCCTCACCACTGACACTGACTTAGATGAAGGAGAAGGTTCCCCCAGGTCACCTCCCGAAGATGTCTCCTTCAGAGAAATTATGGAGATCCTCCACCAGAGGGGAGGTTGGTCAGCCCCAAAACCTTGGAGGCCTTAGGCATGGGCCCATCTACTTCCTGGGTGTCCCCACCAGCAGACCCCTTGGTGGACCTCATCACCACGAGGGCATGGAAGGAGCCCAACACTGTAGAGCCCATCACCAAACTTCCTGACAAGGTTTTATCTCCTCCTTCTGATAGACAACCCTGGTTGAAAGGAGCCCCAGTTGATGCTTTATTGGTCACAGTGGCCACAAAGAAGGAACTAGCACAGGAGAGTTCCTTAGTCCACCCTCCAGACAAGGAGTCCAGGTTGGTGGATAGGTTTGGGAAGCATGTATACTCCTCAGTGATTTTTGCTATCCATGTGCTGAATTATTTGGCACATGTGATTCGACTTCAGCGAGACCTTGCTTCGGAATTCACTGAGTCGCCCCCAGAGCCTTTATTGCCGCAGGACAAACAGCTGTTCTCGGCGAAAATGTCTACTCTGAAGTCAGTCTCAAATATATCTATGCAGCTACTTTCCCATACCATGGAAGGAGCAGCTAGAGCAGCTGGGACAGGCATAGCCATGAGGCATCATGCCTGGCTCAGATTGTGTCAGTTTGCGGACCCTTTCAAGGCGTCATTTATCAATGCTCCCTACGACAGTTCTTCTCTCTTTGGGTAGACAGTACGTGACACACTTGTCCAGAGCGAAAAGGATGGGAAGACTTTGTCTGCCTTCGGAATCTGCTTTTCTAACCCTCAGCAGTCCTTCTCTAGGAATCAAAGAGGGCAGAAGAAGAAGAAGAAGATGTGGTTCAGAAAATCTCAGTTTTCCCAGGATTCTCAGGACAGCTATTCCCCCAGAGGCAGAGGGGGACAGGATCGACGCCGACCCAGAGGTAGATGGGGTCCCAAGAATTTTGGGTCTAGGAAACTTTTCTCTGATAGACCCAGTCAGCAGCCCTGAGGGGTTGCCCGACTGTCCTACTCTGGAGGCAGTCGGGGATGATTGTCCTTACACCAAGCGGCATGGGAGTCCATTACGACAGATCGCTGGGTTCTTCAGATAATATACAGAGGTTACTCTATTCCTTTCATTGCCCCTCCAAATATTACAAAACACCTCCCGGATGTTCCACCCACTCACAGGGAGGCCGCAGCTCTAGAGGTTTCAATGCTGCTTCTCAAACAAGCCATCGAAAAGGTCCCCCCCAATCAGTCCAGATTAGGCGTCTACTCAACTTTCTTTTTGGTGCCAAAAAAGATGGGGGACCTCATGCCCATTCTAGACCTGTCAACATTAAACCTGTCGGTAGCAAAACAGAAATTCCGGATGGTCACCCTACAGTCCATTCTACCTTATATCCGAGAGTGCAACTGGATGTGCTTGTTAGATCTTCAGGATGCTTACTACCACATCAAAATACACAGAAGCTCCAGGAGGTTTCTGTGCTTCTGGCTGGGAGCCAGTCACTTTCAGTTCAGAGCCCTACCCTTTGGTCTAACCACAGCCCCCAGGATGTTCACCAATGTAATGGCAGTTGTAGGGGCTCACCTGAGGCTTCAGGGTATTCAGGTGTTTCCATACCTGGATGACTGGCTCTTCACTGCACACAACAAGCATCACTTGTGTCTGGCCCGAGATTATTTCATTTGGTTAGCAGACCTGCTGGGAATTACAGTCAATGTTCACAAATCTCATTTGCAACCAGTACAAATTCTAGACTTCATTGGGGCATGGTTAGACACTTTGCAGATGAAGGTATTCCTAACTCCAGACAGGATTCTACATCTCGGGGGCCACATAGCTCAGATAGCAAACTCCAAGTCTTCAAAGGCGAGCGAGGTTCTCTGGGCTCATGGCTCCATGGCTGCCACCATATCTATTCTCCCGTAAGCACACCTTCACATGCGGGTTCTTCAATGGACTCTGGCTGTTCAGTGGTCTTGGCTAGACCTACCCATGGAATTTCCGATCAAGATCAGTCACGTCTGCAAGACATATCTTCTTTGGTGGTTAACTTCACCAGAGATATCAAAAGGACGCCCATTTGCATCACCCCCAGTCCAAACCACAGTGACCATGGATGCCTCCCAACTCAGGTGGGGGGGACACTGTTCAGGAAGGACAGTCCAAGGCACGTGGTCCCAGACAGAGACCAATTTGCACATAAATGTTCTATAGATGAGGGCAGTGCTTTTAGCATTGGAAGCCTTTCACACAGTCTTCCTTCTTGGATCGATTGCAATTCAGTCAGATAACATGTTGGTCGTCTAGTATATCAACAAGCAGGGGGAAACCAGATCCTACCCTCTATGTCGCGAGGCCATGAGAGTGTGGGAATGGGCAATTTCCACCGGTCGGTGTCTGATAACAATGCACATCCCGGGGTGCTCCAACATTTTAGCAGACAAATTGAGCCGGGCCATTCTGATGCCTTATGAGTGGTCTCTGAAACAGTCAGTAGCGGAGGAGATTTTCCTGGCATGGGGTCAGCCTTGCTGCGATCTCTTTGCATCTCCTTCCAAAGCGAAGTGCAGCGAGTTCTTCGCTCTGATTCCCTCACCAGGGGAAGTCCTCAGAGATGCTCTAGGCCATGTTTGCCCCCCCCCGGGCTTCTGTGTGCTTATCCACCTTTACCTCTCATTCTGAAGTTTCTTCAGAAAGCTTGTCGACTACAGTGCAAAGTGATCCTCATTGTCCCATTCTGGCCTCATCAGATTTGGTTCTCATTCCTTTGGTCTCATCTGTTAGCTCCCCCATGGGTTCTGGATCCCTGCCCAGATCTAATTTGCCATCCATCGGGGACACATCCGCCCGATCTGGGCAGCGTCAAGCTAACAGCTTGGTTGCTCCAGTTCCGTTAATCGCCAGGACTCCCGTTCTTTCATCCCAGGTAAAATCCATTCTGGTGGCCTCTCTTAAAGACTCCACTAGGAAACTATATTGCAGTAAATGGAAGCGTTTTTCCATTTGGACTTCACAGAGTGAAACAGATCCCTTTACAGCCCCTGTTCCAGCGGTGTTGGACTTCCTTTCTGGTATCTTTCAGCAAGGAGCTAGTTCCTCCACAGTGAAAGTACAATTGGCAGCCATTTCCAGTTTTCACGTTGGTGAAGACAACATGGCCTTAGCCTCCTCTAGTCTGTGTAAGGCTTTTCTTAAAGGTACGTTTCTGTTATGGCCCCCTGTCAAGGATTCTGTACCTCCTTGGGACTTTACTTTTGTTTTACAGGCATTGGTAGCCCCTCCTTTTGAACCTGCAGCTTCGGTGGACTTAAAATTTTTGTCCTGGAAGACAGCTTTCTTAGTCACCATCACATCGGCTAGTAGGGTTTATGAGCTTCAAGCTCTGTCTGCCATGCCTCCGTATTTGGTCTTACATAAGGATAGGGTTTCCCTCCATACTAACTCTTCCTTCTTACCTAAAGTGGCATCTGAAGCAAACATAAACCAGTCCATTAATCTGCCCGTTTTCTTTCCCAACTTTCAAAATAAAGGTGAATACAAACTCCATTTGTTGGATGTTCATAGACAACTTAGTTTTTATCTTCATAGAACAAAGTCTTTCTGCAAGACTGACCAATTGTTTGTTTCCTTTTCCAAAGCGTTTATGGGAAAAGCTATTTCTAAAGTTTCTTTAGCCAGATGGATCACTCTTTGCATTTCACATGCCTGCAAAGCAAAAGGTTTATCTCCTCCTGGTATAGTTAAGGCTCACTCTACCAGGTCCATGGTGACTTCTGCTGCTTTTTGGTCCAGGGTACCTTTGGATGATGTTTGTGCAGCAGCGACATGGGCCAATTCACATACCTTCATTTCCCATTACAAATTGAATTTGATTTTGGGGGATAGAGCATCCTTTGGCTCTGCGGTGCTCAGGAATATCTTTCCATAAGGGCCTCCCAGGATTGGAGTAGCTTGGGACTCTGTCCCACAGGTTGCAGATAAAATGAAGTTAACTACTTCAGATAAAGAAGTTATGTACTCACCATAACGTTCCATCTGAGTAGTTATACTTCATTTTTCTGCAACATTCCCTCCCTCCATCCCCCAGACCTTATCCTGTTTTTCAGGTTGGTTATTGGGTTGAGTTGCATATATATTGTTAATTGCAGCAAACTCGATCTGAGGGAAGATAGGAGATGGTATGGCATTATGGGTAAGGGGAGGAGCTCAGAGCTTGGAGCAGATGCTAGAAAAAAAGTTGCCAGCTCGGATCCAATATGGATCCGTATACCCACAGGTTACAGAAAAATGAAGTATAACTACTCAGATGGAACGTTATGGTGAGTACATAACTTCTTTTTTTCTTAAATTACCACTTAAAAAAAGCATGTGGGTGCTGTCATGCAAGTCTGTGAAATATTTTGTGTTTATAGTGCATCATTTGTTAGCTATTTAACCAAACAGGAAGGAAAAATAAGTGGGAGTTTGATGCTTTGCAAAACAGTGATTATTCCCAGTGCTATGGAGCTTGGTTCTAAATTTGACAGGAGGAGTGCAACAAAAAAGTCTCCCACTGTAAGGAAGGAAAGGCTGACAAGAAAACAGTACATTAGTTTGGTCGCCTGCCATGAGCTATCAATCACATGCAGATAATTTGTCAAATTACCCTTAGCTCTTTGACAGCTAGGGAAGGTAGGTGTGAAGGGGGAGGGGAGATACCTTGAAGAACTAGATTTCAGCCTTCACAAAATAAATCAAGTTAGCATTTCTAAGAAGAAAGAGCAATAAAATGCACTTTTCAGTTCTGTTCTGTAGCATTTGCACTGCTTGTGTTTGAAGTAGTCATTAAAAAAGGATAAAATTTTAACCAAAAGTAGGTAACTATAACACAGCAGTGAATGCCTGTAAAATCAGTGCACTGATAGTAGCTTTAGGGAAAATGTGGCAGATCTGATGCAATTTCTTTGGAGACAAACAATGTATTCTGGGATACTTAGAGGCAGACTAAACAGTCAGAATTATTTCAAGATGCCAGACCTCATGTTGTTAGAGTCAGAAATTGCATATAAAAATATCTAAAAAGCTCTAAATAGTCCCAGAGTGTTTTTTAACATGTAGGAAACACCATACCATGATGAAATAAACATGCTTTTGAGTCTGTGGGTGCAGTTGTCCTTTAATGGGGCAGCTTATAAAAAAAAAGCCCTTCATGTAAAGGACTGGACCTTAGTGTCACATTTAGAAGGTAATTGCCCAAGTGGATAGAATTGAAATAAAAACTTAGACTGGGGAAAATAAGAGCATTTTGGGAAAGACAGAAAGGGAATTCACAAAAATGATATCTGCAAAAAGTATTGTAACAAGATAAAACAATGGAAGACGTGTTAGTTAAATCCAGTATTATAAAACTGAACAACATGACCTGTACAAAAAGAGGTACTAAAATTCTAAACACTACATAAGTCCCTTTTACCAAATTATGCAGAATTAAGTAGAAACTTGTGAAATAAATGGTGGAAGCACAAAATTGGGTGAAAAGTAATGTTTCAGCGATGGAGCTAGAATAGAGTCCACAGCTTGATCTGTGTGCTCTGACTTTGTAGTACTGTTTATTTTCATTTTTTACAACAAATAACTGCTAATTGTGAGATTTTTAATACCCTGTTTGTCAGCACTCCAGGCATCTTTTGGTAGATTTTCAGACTGGGTGGTGTAAATTTGGAGATTGGCATCTAGTTTTCTGAAGTAAAACTAAATACCAAAAGGCTCTGATTGACTAGGTTTGCACATGACTGCAATCTAGGAACAGTCATTGAATTCCCCAAATGATTTAGCCACCTTGCAAGAGGGCTTGTCACAAATAAATAATAAATATCCCAAACATATAAACCGTTCATAGATAATAACCTGGGATTGAGGTGTGAGGAAGAAACCATAAGTACTGAGCTACTGTCCTGCACAAAGTGAGACTTCATGGCTGTGAAATTTTTGCTCCATTCCTACCCCATGTTTTCATCTTATTTCATTTATAAGATAATGCATTTTTTATTATCCCTATGCTCGTGTGTTATTTTTTTTCAGCTGGGGTGGCTTCTGTGTGGAGTCTGCATTTCCTACCAGTGAAGTTTTACAACAGTATCCCCCCAGTCATTTTGCACAGGAATGGCATGGCCATAGTAATCGACATGCCTAATGACCTTCTTCCTCAAAGAAGTGCGATCACTAAGTTAGTACATTTGTATCTATATACACAGTGGGGTTAAGGGGGCACAGGGAAAAAAAAGTAAAATTTGTGAGCTATACTATAAAGCAGTAACATAACTGGTTATACATTTGGCTTACGGTGGACTTACTATTGCTTTTCTTATTTCGAAGTACTGCAATAAAGAGCGTCAGCAACAGCATTGTGGCTGTCAGTGATACTTCATTTATTTCATGTTTACCGGGCTAATTTATTAGGCTGATGTATTCCCAGAAAACAATGACTGTATCCCTGTTACATACCTCTGCACTGTCTGTTTTTTCTTTGAATGTGTTATGTTTATGCATCATATTTTTATTACATTCTCATTTAAATTTTTTCCCTGGAATGGTTACTGGTTACTTAACTTTGGTAATACCAAATTAATACTGTCATGTTTATTCATGTATTGTGGAAAACTATGTCCATGGGCAGACTGTTGAGTGGGGTTTGGGTGGGCCTTGCTACTGTGCACTGGAGGTACTGTTGTAAAACATCGCCTTCCTACCTGGGGTTCGCATGGGTTTCCTCTGGGTGCTCCAGTTTCATAATTGCAGAGCATTTATCTGATATTAGGCATCGACGTACCAATAATGCTTTATACAAACACACAAACACTCCAGAGCTCATTTTACTTTTACTATCATTGATAAGATTCAAGGCAACAGACGAAAGGTTTCTGGTTGGCATGACATCCATAACAAATTAGAGAAAAGATGGATTATTAATTTGGGTGGGGTTATTTCCCCCTGGTTTAAATGAATATCTGTAGCTCATTAACTGTCTGTAATGATGATTGACATGTGTTTCCTTTATAAGGCAGGCAGTCTTTTTGGTTCTTTTTTGCTTTTTGTTCTTCACTGATGAAGGCTTGATTTAAAAGCCGAAACCAGTTTGGATTTTTAACTGTAGGCATTTTGCCTTTTTTATGTGCCTTATGGCATAATAAAGAATATTATTTATCAGTATACCATTGTCTGCTGGTCTACGTTGTTTTCCTGAATTGCTTTTTGAGACCTGGCAGTTGCCTTACGTGCAGGGATTGTATTTTGCTGTACAGTTTCCTCCCACATTCCAAAGGCATTCAGTAGGTGGATTGGGTACTCTAAATTGGCCATAAGTATGACTGTGTATGTCAGTGTGTAGTGTGGTTGAACTACTGTGGCAAGACTAGCCACCCAGTGGTATAAAACTTGGCTATAGATGATTACCACTGCTGAAGTGACACCCTGAACCCATGCAAAAAAATGGAAAAAAGGGGTTGTGGATGGATGGAAGGATTTCCATAACCTTTTTTATTTCTTTCTTCTTGATGCCATTTACTTGCCTGTGATCAGTCTTTACTTTGGCATGCATTCCTGTATTGTTAAGAACCAGTACCAGAGTGCCACTGGAATCACCTGCAGAAAGTCCACCTGACTGAGCAAATAACCTGTAGCCACAACCAATATGACAAAGAAAATAGCCAGGAAGCTAAATGCTGTAGTTAAATATATATATATATATATATATAATGGATAAAAACAGATTAAACACTTTCAGTCCTTGGCCTGGATCTTCATCAGAATCTCAGAGATTTTTGTGGCTATTTTCTTTGTCACATTAGTCATGGCTACAGGTTATTTGCTCATTCTGGTGGACTTCCTGCAGGTGCTTCTAGCAGCATTCTAGTAGTGGGTCTTAGTTTTTCTACTCTGTATGCCTGATTGTGCTTTTGATTATGGTATTGTTTCTTGGGAATGCACACAAAGTCATAGAATTACACACTGCCAGTCACACTCACTATCTTTGTTTCTGTTTCTTAATAATAATAGTATCTAACTTGACATACAATGTTATGATTCTAATTAATCTTAAAAGATGAATAGTCATTTTACCACAAACACTAACCAGGGCTCATGAGTAAATCCTAAATCCGACAGCTGTGAAGCAACAGACTTACCTGTAAGTTACATTGTTGCACTAATTGGTTCCTCGTTACATAATATTAATGCGAGTTCTATAATATGTATCATACCTCAGCTCAGATCACTTACATTGCCTTAATTAACCCTTTAGTCCTTAACAATTTATTTATTTACATTTGTTTACCGGGAAAGTCTGACTGGGCCAGAAGCCCATTTTCAGCAGAGGGCCGGGGAGAAAAGCTTCACAGAAATATAAGCAAAATGCAATAATTAGATAGTACAATAGTATACATACAGTAAGATGCAGAATATACATCATCTAGTTAATCATCAACAGAAAACACATTGAGCAGAAACATTATTTCATTAGAAGCATATGACTCAGCTTTTCATGATTTGACTTCACAATTTTGTCCTGTCCCTCAAACCCTTTCTTGATTCTCTGTTAAATCACTAATAATTACTGCTAGTTAATAATGACAGGAATTATAGTTTCAAACATCATATTGACCAGAAAATGCATGATGATTCAAAAGATACTGTTCTATAAACTTTTTAGTGAGTTAGAGTAATATTTAAAAATTGTCCTTGGTTTTCCGCATTTGATGCCAACCCCCCCAACCTTTACTTTTCTACTGAAATACATAGAGTGCAGGTGAGTCAAGCAGTTTGCATGTACCATGATCAAACCAAAAACCATGCTGTTTTTGAGAGAGAATGTGGTATTATTGGTTGATGTATTGAGTGAGCTGCAAATAAATAAATTTTTCCAGAATCTTTCCTAGGGTATTGAGAATAGAAATGGGCCAAAGGTCCGATTGACTGGAGGGATTGGGTTTCTTAGGGAGAGATTTTATAATGCAATTCTTGCAGATTAAAGTAGATAAAATATTGTGTAACATATAGGTTGTAGACATGTTTCATTGGGGTTATGATGCTGTCTCTGCAGTGATAAACCATGGGTGAAGGCTGTCAGTACCAGAGGGCTATCAAGTTTTATCTATTCAAGCAGAGGGTAGATGTTTTTGGATGTGATGGTTCTGAAGCTGAATAAAGGGATGTAGGGAGAAGAGGTAGTAGTCTCAGATTCAGTTTGGGATTGGCTAGAGAAAGGGATGGGAAGGTTGTTAAAATGAGAAAGGAAACCAGAGGCAGAAAGTTAAGAGGGTATGTAATTCATGGAAGGAAGGCTTTTCCATCCTGTAAGAAGTTTGACCTCTTCATAAAAGTTTTTGGGTGATTTTATTAGTGACGATTGATAACATTTCATCAAGTGACTTTTATGACGACATATAGCTTGTGTGGGAAAGATACATAGCCAGGTATAATGCTGCCTGTTTATAGTACTACGAAGTGCTTTCTAAGAATGCCATGCCTTGTATCTATGATGTAAAAGGTCTCTAAGGTCATAGGCTAACCAGTTGCTAGTTTTAGGTATGTATAGTCTTTGGATTGCTGGGAAACAGGAGTCAGTATAACAGTGAGTACTTCTGCAGCAGTGTTATTGTTAACAGTAGTGTTAACTGAGACATCTTGACTATATTCATATCTAAGAACAAGAAGATTCCTAACCAACTCCATTAACACAAAGGGGTAAGACCTGACTATGACACGGATGGCTCATATTCAAAGAACCATTCAGGTATTGGAGCTGGCACCTGCTTGCCACTTTCTGAGAGAGGGTTGGGGAGCACATGTTCAGAGTGTGAATTCCTGGTGGAATCCTAAGTGGAAATCGGAGATCACAGGAGGTACTTGTCTTTCAATGGGTTGGTCTGAGAGTCTGTCATAGAGATGGAGCACAACCTCTGTAGGTGCCCATTGCAAGTCAGCTGGTGGGGAAGCTGCCAGCACACACAGTGGAAACTATCATTGCTTAAGGGAAAAATCCAGCTCCCTACTGTATATGATGGTACAAAAATCACTGCTCACCCTTGCCCCAACACTGAACAAATGGGTTATAGGAATCTTGACTACTTGAGAAGAAATTAGTCAACTGGATGAGGTGGGAGGGATGTTTGATGGTCAGCTGAGATTAAAACCAACCAACCTGCCAAACATGAACTAAGAATTGCTACGCTTAATGTAGGTTCACTGACAAGACGCAGCTTAGAAGTGGATGACATGATGATATGGAGGAGGCTGGACATCCTATGTATCCAAGAGGCGAGATGGAAGGGCAGTGCAACAAAGCCACTTGGCTTGGGATCCAGACTCTACTACTCAGGTGGTAGACAGGCTAGAAATGGTGTAGGAATTGTGGTGAGACAGAGGCTTCAGAAGTCAGTGAGGGATATCATCAGAATTAATGACATACTCATGGCAATCAGACTCCAGTGTAATGATAGGACAGTATTCATAATCTCAGCCTATGTCCCACAGCAGGGTTGTGATAGTGAGGAAAAGAGTGCATTCAGACAGCAGTTGCAGGACCTACTAGATAAAGCAGGACAACATGAATTGGTGTTGATAATGGGTGACTTAAATGCACATATCGGGACAGACAGAACAGGATATGAGGACTGCCTGGATCCACATGGGTGGAGCAATAGGAATAAAGAAGGTGAAGCCATTCTAGACTTCCGTCTGGCAAATGACTTGATAGTAGCCAACACATGGTTCAGAAAGAGAGACAGTCACAAGATCACATACAAGAGTAGCCAACATGCAACTCAGGTAGACTTTCTCCTAGTAAGGAAAAGGCACTGGGGTAGAATCCATGATTGCAAAGTCATCCCCAGTGAAACAGTCGGTTCACAGCATAAACCAGTAGTTGCCACAATCAGCTGCAAGCAGTGGTCAGAGAAGGCTCTAAGGTCAACAGAGACCAGGCTGAAGATCTGGAAGTTGACTGGAGAGAAAGTACAGCAGTTCAAGGAATTACTCAGGGCTCTAGCACCCCAAGAAGAGGAGGAAATAGGTGGAGTTGAAGAAGAGTGGCAGCGCCTAAAAACAGCATGTGTTAGGACTACAGAAAATATATGTGGCTGAGCCAGGTATGGAAATAAGGTACATAAGGAAAGCTGGTGGTGGAATGCAAAAGTGCAGGAAGTAATCAAAAGAAAGAAGGGAGTGCATGAAGAAGTGGGAGATTGAAAAGACTGACCAAGCTAGGAAGGACTACTAGTTGGCTAACAAAGAAACTAAGAAAGAAGTTGCAATAGCAAAGAATAGGGCATCAGAGGCACTCTATCAGCTTCTGGAAAGTGACTCAATAAGGGGCACAAAGAAACTATACCAGGTTGCAAGGCAAAGACAGAAAGATAAAGAAGATAGTCAGACACCCTTCATAAGGGATTCCAGCAACAACCTGCTTACCAGCCCACAGGACATCAAAGGCAGATGAAAGGAGTATTTCCAGCAGCTTCTGAATGAAGAAAACCCCACAGAAGCGGTACTGCCCCAGAAACAGCCTACAATGAGAGTAGAAGAGGAGCCCAACTTAGAAGAAATAAGAGCAGCACTAAGGAAAATGAAGTCAGGGAAAGCAGCAGCCTCAGATGAGGTCACAGCAGATATGATAAAGATGCTGGGTGAGCTAAGGGAGAAATGGCTCCTGAGGGTACTAATTGCAGTGTGGAGAGAAAGGCGTATTCCAGATGACTGGAGAATAAGCATACTCGTGCCAGTGTACAAGAACAAAGGGGACATCCACAACTGTGGACAGTACAGAGGCATCAAACTCACATTGCATGAAAGTTCTGGAGAGGGTGATTGATAAATGGATACGCAGAATAGTAGAATGTAAGATGGGAGATGAACAGTTCGGATTCAGATCAGGATGCAACACAATTGACCCGATGTTTGCATTGAGACAGATACTTGAAAAGAGGAGAGAGTCAAACTGGACTTTCCTAGACTTGGAGAAAGCATATGACAAGGTCCCAAGAAAGCTGATCTAGGCAGTACTGCAGTGGTTTGAAGTCCCAGAAACATTGGTAGAATTAGTACAGGCTATGTACAAGGACCCAGTGACTCAAGTACGAACAGTGTTTGGCCTCACTGAGGGGTTCCCAGTGGGAGTGTGTACACCAGGGTTCAGCTCTGAGCCCACTGCTGTTCATGCTGGTAATGGACTACATCAGCAAACCAGTTGGAGGGGTCAGAGCAACAAAGCTGCTATATGCAGACGATGTGGCAGTGCATTCAGACTCTGATCTAGAACTTCAGCAAAGGATAGGAGAATGGAATGCAAATCTGAAGGCACATGGGATGAAATTAAGCACAGATAAGACAGTGGTAATGGTAGCAGATT
Organism: Protopterus annectens; assembly: GCF_019279795.1. Taxonomy (NCBI): domain Eukaryota; kingdom Metazoa; phylum Chordata; order Ceratodontiformes; family Protopteridae; genus Protopterus; species Protopterus annectens. Next base: position 437,095,730 of record NC_056727.1, read on the forward strand.
GGGGAAATCAGAAGAAGCTGAGAATAGAGATAGATGGGAAGATAGTGGAACAGGTAAACAGCTTCAAGTATCTGGGAGGGGTGGTTGAGGAGAAGGGTAGCTGAATGAAGAGGTCAAAGCTAGAATCAGAGGGGCTGCAGCCAACTGGCATAGAGTATCAGGTGTAGTATATGACAGAAGAATGCCAAAGAAGCTGAAAAGTAAGGTGTACAAGACTGTGGTGCGACCAGTACTACTGTATGGTACAGAAACCTAGGCAGTAAAGGCAGAACAGTTGAAGAAGCTAGAGGTGATGGAAATTAAGTGCCTGAGAAAGGTGGTAGGATGCACACTGTGGGACAGGCGAAGAAATGAGGACATAAGAGCAGAAGCCAAAGTAGCTCCAATTGCAGAAAAGATCAAAGAAAACAGATTATGATGGTATGGGCACATGTGCAGAAAAGCAGAAGACAATCTGGTGAGGGAGATTTGGGGCAGACAGGAAGAAGGTAAGAGGAAGCGAGGGCATCCAGCAAAGAGGTGGATGGATTGTGTGAAAGAAGATCTGCGGCAGTCAGGCATGAGTGTTGAAGAAGGCAGGAGAATGGCACTGAATCGAGAGAGTTGGCGACAGTTAATACGATACCCCGACCCCATGTAAATGGGAAAAAAGGGGATGATGATGATGATGATGGCTAGGCTTAAAAAGGCCCTTGCTGTTGTTAACTTAGTAAAGACATGTGAACCTATGAACAATATGCTTATGAGACACATTAGTATGTAATTATTAGGGTCTGTGTCAGGGCCTCCCTTGTGAATAGGGACTATAAAAGCCTGCTTTTGGGTATTGCGTAGCTTCGAGTTTTTAATGCTTTGTTAAGAATTTGCATAAAAGGATATAGAAGGTTGTTTTGCACAGCAAACACTAGGTTTTCTTCTATTTTTATCTGGAACTGGTATATCTGACTTTAACTGAGGACAGAAGGGACAATTTTAGATTACATTTCAACTGGAATGATATTGCAGGAAGAAAAAGAATATGTGAAATCCCTTTTTGGCCTGAATTTCACTCTAGATCTGTATGCAAGTGCATAAGCAACATCTATTGGCTCTGCTATGGTGAAACTACTTTATTTTAATACACTACATTCTTAGGTTCATAGGAAATTACTAAGCTAGTGGCCCTAGAGCCTTTACAAGCCCAGCCAAGTATCCCCTCTTGTTCCTTTTGGGTAGTTTGCAGAATGAATTTATGAACAGAGCAGGTCTGTGATCAACACTGGCTACCTCTGTCTATGAGGGACATGAGTGCCACCCTGTGGTAAATATTTGGTCTCCCATCCATTTATCTTGTTTCTGTTTGAATAGAGCCCTGTTTTACATGAATAGTAAGTCTATTCTAGAACATGTCTGTCCAGCATGTTCTGTTAATGTCAAAGGCTAAGTTGAGATCCTTAGAGCGAGTGACTCTTGTGCCATTTGACTTGTGGATGTGCAGCATTTCCATTAGGCCAGGTCAGAGATTGCCCTATACACCAGGCACAGGTCGCCTCTCAGCAGCCTATAAGATACAGAGTAAAGTGACAGGGCTTTCAGCCTGTCTGTGTAGATCATGGTGTGGAGTCCCTGTATTTTCTTTGTGAGAAACCTCTGTGGTCTCTCCAGCTGCTGCAGGGGTCTGGTGAGGTACATGCAAAAGGGTGCATTATACTTTATTAGTGATCTGATGAGGGTCGAGTACAGTGGAGTTATAACATCCCTTGGCCTAGCTGCTATGCCCTTGCTTATGAGGTGTGCTATATAGAAAGTTTTGCAGAAGTTTTGTAGAAACGAGGTGGCGGTCAAAGTTCAGATTGCTATCAACCTGTGTTCCCAAGTCTCACACCACTGGGTTGAAACTCGGGATTCTTTTAGTATTGTAATTTGTAATGAATTCCATTTTGCCAATGGGAATAATAATACATTTTTTGCATTTAGTTCTAGATCACAGCTTTGGCACCAATCATTCATTTGTGTCAGCCCTTCTTGTGATATGTTGACATTGTTGGGGGACTCAATGATTGCTCCCAGTTTGCGCTCATCAGTGAACTTGGTGAGCCAGGGGCCATCTACTTTGGCCTGGACTTCTGAGAAATAGATACCAAACAGTACAGACCCATGTGGTACTCCACTGGTGATGGGTCTACTGGTGGAGGTGGAGTCAATAATTTTGACAGAGTATGTTCTGCTGGTGAGCCAGTTGGCTACTCGTCTAGTAATGTAAGGGTTAATCCCCAGCTGGGAGAGTTTCTCAATGATGCCATAGTGGGGGATGTGTCGAAAGCCTTGGCAAGGTCAAAATAGGCTGTGTACACTGTCTTACCTTCATCCATTGCTTTTGTGACATTCTCAAAGACGTCTACCAGGTTTAATAAGCATGATCTACTCTTAACAGAGCCAAACTGGGTTGGATCTGGAGTTTGGGGGTCGCCTATGCCCTTCTTGATAAGGTCTATGATAATTATTTCCACGGCCTTGCAGATGAGGCTGGTCAGACTTATGAGTCCATAGTTCCCAGGGACAGTGGATGGCCTCCCTTTGTGCATTACTGTTGCTGTTCTCCATTCTGAAAAATATAGACAGTTCTCAAGTGATGATTAAAAAGAACTCCAAGTGGTTTTAGATTGTTTAGTAAACAACCTGGGATATTATCTGGTACCATTGAGGCTGTGTTTTTGACCTTGGGAGGTGCAGAGATAACCTGTTCTCTAGAGATACAAGGCAGAGGGCTGGTGTCAGGTATGCCCTGGGATATGGTAGGTGGGGATGGGGGGTGAAGTTTGTATTTAATCTGTCAGCTAGCAGGTTGGGGATATCTTCCAGTGTAGTATGAGTGATCCCATACACAACCAGTACCGCATATACCTGGGCATTCCCTTTTAGACTTCAGACATAGTTAAAGAATGCATTATGATTATCCTTGGCTAGGGATACAATTTTAGTTTCATAATTTTCTTTAGAAGACTTTACAAGATTTCTGATTTACTTGTTTAGGCTTAGGAAAGGACTCTTTTCCTCATCTCTCCTGTTTTTGGACAAGAGTTTCTTCCTCTTGTTATATAATCTGTTTATACTTGAAGTCCACCATAATGGCTTGTTTTTATGGCAAACCTGGTTTTGATACAGTCAGGTACAGCAGAGTTTATGCAGTCACTTAAGTGGTTGTATAGGGCATTTGCGTGCACTTCTGCATAGTGATCATTTGTGTCTGTGATTGCAGGTGGTATGAAGCTTTCTATACTATCGCTTAGTAAACTGTAGTTAGCTTTGGTAAAGTTTTTTATGATTTTTGTTTCTGTGAGGGTGTCAGATCCAGTAGTTACTTCAAGACAAGACTGATTTGTGGTCTGACCTAACCAGGGAGGGCATCACACAAGGAGAAATACAGTGCCCCCCCCCCTTGTTAGTGAGTACTATGTCCAGAACATCAGAGGCCCTAGTAGGGGTGCAAACTATCTGTTCTAGAGCATCTGTGTCTGGAAGAGTGTGTTTTTGCTCATGTATGCCCCCCTGTCTATGGAAGGACAGTTGAACTCTCCCATGACTAAGGTGTTGGGCTGTGTGGTGAGGGATTTCAGTAAATCGAGGTAGGCGGTGTGCTTATCCTGGTTAATGGTGGGGGATCTATAGCTAGCAATGATGTGGCAGGGTACTTTCCCAATAGTTAATTGGACATGGAGTAGTTTGACTAAGTCATGCTGTTTGACCAGTCTCGAAGTATATTTGATTTTAATGAAGATGGATACACTTCCACCTTTTGTTCCTTCACACTCATTCTAAGGTCTGAATGTGTGGAAGGCATTGTAGCCTTGCACGGCTGGGGTGCTTTCAGAGGCCTTATTCTTATTGCTTCCTCTTCACTTTTTTTGGAGGGGGTGGTACTAGAAGGCCTTATTATTGTGACCCCTCTTGACAGAAAATTTTACCTTAAATGAAGTTTTGCTTCCTTTGATTAATTTACTGAGTTCTTTGTGGCTGGAGATTGATTATACGTGTTACATTTGTTACATTGGAATGGAAAATGTTTAGAACCACACATGCTCTTTTCTTCGCGTTCAACACTTTGTGGATTCTAACTTATTGGTAATACCTAATAAAATTAAATGTGTGCACTTTACAAAATGTGAATGGCAAAGAGAGGAAATTACATATAAAAAGCACAAGCAAATTTAAATGAAGGTAGTGAGACTGAACAATGGGATACATAAAATATGATATCAAAGAACAGAGCAGGTCTTTGGCAAAAACAAGTATGCCAAAAAATATGGTCCTTAAATGAGGTAGCACCAAATGTTAACAAATGAGTGTAGCACTCAGGGTGTATAGGGAAAGACAGGAGAAATCAAAAACCTTTTTGATATGGTTTATGAAGTAATAGTTTGTTAAAATTCAATGTCCCTTCAAACCTACAGCAGCCTAAGCAAAGTTGTTCACAGGAAACCTGTACAACTATGTCAATAGCGGCATAGTGACTGCTGTACCTGCCATTAATAAGCCTAAATCTAACTCCTAAAACAAACAATCCTGGTGGCATCCCAAAATAAAAAGGCTATAGAACAAAATAAAAAAAATCATGGCTAAAATCAGGAAGTGTATGTCCCATAAAGATAAGAACTCTTTCATCAAACTAAACAGGCAATTAAGGGTGCTAATTAAGTCCAATAAAGCCAATTTCAAGGTTAAGATAGCCTCCAAAAAAGACAACTATAAACTATGTCAGAAACGTGAAAGACAGCACACAGCAGTGTGTTGAACTGGTGGTCAATGGTGTCATATTCATTGAGTCAAGCAATATAGTGAATCTGTTGCCTGACAAATTCAGTTCCATATTTGCCCATCAAGAAATACCCTCAAACACAACCCCTCTAACTATAAATAGAGAGCTTGTTCTAGCTGCACTTGCTAAGGCCAAGGATGCACCTTCAGTGGATCCCAATAATATCCCATGATGCCTCTTGAATAGTCTAAAATATGACTTATCAGGGCCACTGGAGTCAATATTTAAATATAGTCTCAAAACAGGCTTTGGTCATACTCCTTCATAAGGGTGGCTCAACAACAGATTCCAGAAACTACAGACCCATTAGTCTGACTAGTCTTATTTGCAAAGCCATGGAAAGAATTATCATAGAAATGATTAACAAAGACATTGTAGACCTCCAGACACTGCATCCATCCCAGTTTGGCTTCATCAAAGGAAGGCCATTCCTACTGAACCAGGGGGACTTCTTTGAAAAAGCCACCAAGGCAACGGAGGAGGGTTAAATTGTGCATACTGCCTACCTTGTTCTGGCTAAAGCATTACCACTATGTAACATACTGGATTGACAGCTGGCTCATGGACAGGACCCAAGGTGTTAGGATCCATGAAACCACCTCAACAAAGAGGCCAGTCACCAGTGGAGTCCCTCAGGGATCCATGCCACGTTGACTCCTCTTTGGCATCTACTTCTCAGAAATCAATATCAAATTTCAAAGGGTTCTAGTTGACCAAGTTTGCAGAATATTGCTAACTGGGAGCAGTCACAGAATCCCCCAAGATGCAAAAACCTTACAGGGAGGTCTAATACAGACAAAAATATCTGCTGCCAAAGCCACAGCTTAAAACTTAATGCCAACAAATACATTATAGTACCTTTTGGGAAATCAGCCACCATGGGCAACTACATCTTTGATAAAACACCCCTAAGAGTTGATTGACTAGTCAAGGATCTGGGAAAACATATACAAAGTAACCTAGCCTTCGACCAATATGTGTCCAAGGTAGTAAGAAAATGCATCTATTTTTCTCAACTAATAAGTAAGGGCATGGCATGGCATTAATTCCAGGTCCAGGGAAGTCATCACACCACTGTACTCGATCCTTATCAGACACATCATAGAGTATAATGGCCACTTCAGTGTGTACCTGACCAGACAGATACAGCAAACTGAACATTCCCAAATGTTTTTTACATAAAGAATACAATACATAAACATAATGTCTTATGCTAATTACCTCAAACCCATATCTTTATACTACAGGTTACTGAGAGACAATCTATGCCTGGCAGAGAAGGCATCCTTAAACCCTGCTCTGATAAACTTTTGCACATCCATGAAACAAATAGCATCAGAACTACTAAATCAAAGGCCTAAATTTTGCACGTGACATGAATAATAAGCATGTATTTCAGAGAATTCCCATTCTTTGGAATAGGCTCCCCATTCATTTGAAACAAAGTCCCTTCCAGGTTACCCTGTTTAAGCGAAACTTGGACCATTGGATAGGAAATTGGAAATTTACCCCCTCTGGTGCCTATGTCTCTTATAGACAGAGGCAGTCAGTAAATCATGCCATAACCAAAATTCCCCCCTAATATTAATGTCTGAAACATAAAACTTGTGGATCACATTTAGGTTGCACGACTAGGCTTATAAAGGCTTTAGTGGTGATTAGCCATGTATACGCCTATGAACCTAAGAACCTATAAATAGTAGAAAAAATTAAGCCATTAAGAATGCAAAAGTGTGTTAAAAAATCAGTGTCCTTGACTGAGGAAAGGTAATTCAACTTAGTAAAAATGGAGGTTAATCATTTTATTGATGCATATGTCAAAATAAGCTGTGAACCAACCACCAGGAGCACTCAGCTAAAAGTTCTTATCACTCGAAAAGCTGGAACAGAAATATTCACCAAGTGAAACAGCCAAAACTAGTCCATGAACTCCACATAAAAATGTTATTCCTTCATTGAAATGAAAAGATGCTACTCCGTCTTAAAAACGAGCAATCTTTAAATAAGAACAAACAAGAATAAGCGCTTTCACGCGGTTAAAACCACGCTTCATCAGATTCCATTAGTACAATGCATAAGCTTAAACTTATATATTGCCAAAGGCGGGAAAAAACACTAATTAATGTGCCAATTAATCAATGATCAAATCATAGTGCATGTCGCTAGGCAACTATTATATCAAAAAACATTACTGCTTTAAAAACATCAGTATAAGAAACATAAATATATACATATTCTTGAACTCACATATATAACTCAAAATGCAGAGTTTAAAGCCATCACATATTACTATTCCAAATCGTTTGTTTATAAACTAACATTGTTGGTCTCAATTAGAAAAATGGGACACATAAACCTTATATTGATATACAAAAAACTGTCCTCATGGATACTATAGATAAAGCAGCACATTATACTTGGTAAGTCCAAACAATATCGCATCGTAATACAACCCACTCACACTTTTATGTTTATAGCACTTCAGCCCACAGTCACTACTCAACTACTCAAATAAAGACGAAGTCGTCCATCCGACTCTGGCCAATCAATCATGAGCCCAAACATTCCCATATTAAAATACTGTGAAACTTTCCATCATAAACATATCTAAAACAAAAGCACATCCACGCAAAACAGCCATAGTCAGCATGGCCAAACATAGAAAGTGCACTTACCAAAAAGATCGCATTCACTCATCAATGCCGTCCCATACCACAACATCTGTTCCAAAGGGAACGGAACTGTAAGTCAGGCTAAAAGTACACCATCGCATGCCTGAATATCCAAACCCCGATCAAAATGATTCAAAAGATAAAGCAACAACATGCAACCGGAACTACCCTCACAAGAGAGGGCGTGGATGCAAACCATGCGTAAGCACGTAGATGTAAAGTATGAGCTTTAAGTCATACTGTTTGTGAAAATCCCAGCTAGGTTTTATATCTAGCTTCATTGTATTTAGCATGGCCTGGCTAACATAAACATCAGGCCAAAAATCAAATCTAAAAACTAAGTTCTGATCGTTGTATTATCAGGCCAAGCAATCATCGTCAGCAATACCAATCGCTAATCAATATGTAGCCAGAACAGCAATACTCATATACTCAATCGATAGGAATCACACTTCGTTCCACAGTAAATACAGTACTTCCAAACAAACACTATTCTTTAACATGATACTCAAATGTGTATGTGAATGTTAAAAAATATATAATATATAAAATATACAATGAATAAACAAAAAATAGTAAAACTAATATTAATATTCAATCCATGAAAAATTAATATAGTCAAAAATCCATATATAACTGGACTGACATAAAGCCCATCCTTTCATGTTCTGCCTAAATTCCATATCACAACGAACACAAAACCTTATAGGCAGACATTGTTTGTACATCTAGAAATTTCCTATATACATATATATATGAATGAAGTCATATATGGACAATACAAATGTTAAGTAATACAAAATACATAATTTAATATGGCTTAACATATGGACTAAAAATAAAAATGAAAAATAAAAATGTGTATGTGTGTATGAATAACAATGAATGTATTCACTCAATATGCATCCTATGTACACTGTCATTATACTATGGTCACTCTATAAGTTATTGAGTGCCTATTAGTCAGTGTTTACTGAAAAATCAATCAAAAAAAATCAATCAAAAAGCTAATGTATGTCTACTTATTTTAATTCAGAACTAAGGTTCATAAGATCACATATTATCAGTTATAAAAAACAAGAACACTGATTTTAACTGCATCTACATAAAACTTGAATAATAGGCTCAATTATATAACTTTTATCTATGAATTCCAAGATCTACGATCCTGAAAAACCTGTATAGAAAGGCAATAATCTATATGACATATTTCAATTACACACAAATAGGCAGAATAACAATTAGCCTCACTATAAAACTACTAGAAGAAATTCTAGCATGAAAACAAATAATGTAAATAACTAAAAATGTGAATGTATGCATAACAACCCATAAAAATCTGAGTGAAACCTAGTCTATGGATGAACTCAAAACTGGTGATACGAATATATGTGAATTGTTTTCCATAAAAAGCTAAAAGTAGATATTAAAGAATATTAACGTGATAGTAGTACTGGTTTCAAGGATATAGAACTGTTAATTCCTGGTACTAAATGGGCTCCTAGTTTCAAAATCCAGTGTAATTCAGTAGTAGCTAAATTATTTTCCTTATTACCTTCTCTATTACTTTCATTCACTATTTGTAGGACCCTGAATGTAAATGAATGTGATGGATTCTCAATAACATGCTTTGCTAGTGCATTCGTCTCTACCTTCTTTCTAATGTCATATAGATGATTGTAAATACGTTCATGTAGTTTTCTTTTAGTTAGACCTACATAGAACGATGTACATTTGATGCAAGTAGCAAGGTAGATGACATTATTAGAGTTACAATTAGCAAAGAAATGTGGTGTAAAAGTATAATTCATTATAGGATGCTTAAAGGCCTGCTCTTTTGTAATATATTTGCATCTATTGCATGCATAGCAAGGAAAAGTACCTTGCTTGTGTAGAGTGGCCAAAGTTCCTTTCTGTCCTTCCATTGTAATGTGTGTATCTGCACAAAGGATCCGTTTAGGTTCTTACTATTCTTATAGAGGAACACTGGATTCTCGCCTATGAGCCTATTGGTTGTAAGATCTGTGATCAATATATGCCAGTTGTCTCGAATAACCTGCTGTATTTTGTTGATATCACTAGTGTAAGTGATAACAAATTTGACAAAATTCTTATGAGTAAAATTGGACCTTTTGTAATTTCTGATCACCTGATTTGTTGATTTAGGTTCATGGGGTTCCTTGTGTAATATATCCCCCAAAATTTCATACTTGATATGTCTTACCATTGCGGGATCATAGCCTCTGTTTATGAATAGATTTTCTAGTGTCAAAGCCTCTTTTATTGATGCATATGAGAGTGAATATTGAGGAAAGGAGGGAGCGTAATACTTAAGAAACTAGATAATAGTTTACAGAAGTGGGTACTCCCCAAGTGCTGTCCTGTTGTGCTCTGCTGGGTCTGTTACTGTGATGCATGACACAAAATGCAGGTCACCTAAATGCCGTTCATTCCACTCTGATGTGTGTTGAGCATGTCGTTAACAAATGTGACATCCAGAATTAGACGTGTCTGTTTCAGAATGGAGCGTCTTGTGTCTATGCATAACATTCACTGACTATGCCTCATGCACTGTACTGTCTGAAGTCTAATTATCACCATAATCACTTCAGAACAATACAGTACACCTGTACCACCCACATAACAGGATGTACTTAACAGAAACTGATGTTTCTGTTGTGGTGGCAAGCATTATTATACATAACGAAAGGTGAACAGGTGCAGTTAGCTATTTGTCATGTCTGATGTACCTGTCAGAATGTCACTGTGAGACCTTTGCCATTGTCAAGGAAAAGAGTAACTACAAATTTAAAAAATAAAGTTACAGAGTAATATGTTACTCAAAGGGCAAGACTTTTGACAGCCTACATATTAAGTGCATGTTTCCAAACTACTGTAGGTTAATCTCTTTTTTTTGATACAAACAATAGGAAATTAATTGCAAAAAAAAAAACATGTATTTTCATTCTAAATGTCACTTTGACATAGCTGTATCAACTAGCATATTATGTATTAGTTGTATTTAATAGGACAGCACACTGATTTCTTTGTGTACAAATATCATTCTAACAATGCACTTTTGATTTATTTTATTATTTATTTTTGTAGCGTTCCTGCCATTTTGAAGTTCTGAATGTTCCAGGACGTGAATTAAATCTGCAGCATACTAAATGCAGGTAGATAATTACCTGTAGCCAGGAAGGCAGCAGCTTTGAAATGATATACCATAGCATGGTAGAGGCATCACAACAGATCTGTTTCCTTCAGTTCTTTTTCTTGACACCATATAAAGTAATACTTGCATCGAATTGCTTAATTATATCATAGTTTTTGCTATTTCTTTCCAACTTTTCTGTTTCTATATATGATTATATGATTGTTTAAGCTGTCAGTCATCTGTAATAATAAAATATGTTAGTTACTCAAAGTTTTCTAATTATGTATCTACAATTTTTATATTATATTTTACTTCTACAGTTTCACAGTGAAGAAGATATTTTGTTGTTTGTGTTAGATATTGTAACGCAAAGATTCCTGCATTTTAGATCTTTTTTTATGCTCTGTCTAAATATGTTTCACCTATAAAGTGACTACAAACAAATCAGTAAAATAATATTTTCTGCAGTGGTATGTGGCAGCAGCAGAAGTTGAAAACTTGATAGCAATTACCACAGAAGAAATGCTGAGTACTTTAAGAAAGGAATGCAAAAATTCAAAGCCTCTAATATTTTATTATTTCTAAGAATCACTTTATAATATAGAGATTATTTTTAACTCCTTAGCTTCACTGTAGCCATTTATGATGCTTGGAGTTTTGCTGTTCAGTGTTCTATGTGTCATTGTTGTAAAGGCTGAATCAACATCCAAGTACCTCATTAATAAATATCTTCAAATATCTTCTACCTCCTTAAAACAGACACACACACATTTCTTTAGTGCCTTAAAAATCCCTTAGTTGTAATCTTATTTATTGGCTCTTTTGTCATGGTTTCCCTGTTTGCCTAAGTCTTACCTAACATTTATTTGTTCCACTCCTAGATGTTCCGTGTGTAAAACACACCAAAAGAATTTTGATACGGAATATCTAACAGCTTTTGGAATAAGATCTGTCAAAGTAGAGGCCATCCATACATAAGCAGTGATAAATTACTGATTATGCTAGCACGTGTCTGATTCTCATCTTTATCAATATGAAATGTATTTTCTGTGGAGAATAACTCTCTCCTCATTTCTTAATCCAGAAAAAAATATGATACTTTCCAAAATGATTGTTGGAGATGCACCAGTGGAGGGTAGTTGCGAACAAGTATTCACAACTTAAAGACTTAGCAAGTAAGGCCCATATTTAAGTAATAGTTTGAGAAAAACTATTTTATATAAGTGAAGGACAACACTGCAAACAAAATAACAAAACAGTTGATATCACATATTTAGTGAAGAGAATAAATAGGATGATTGCAACAGCAGACCATCATTAGTAATGTCAGAACACCATGATTAGAATATGAATGGTCTCCGAAATTAGAATTTCATTGCTGCACATTTTTTGTAGGAGCTAACCTTAAAATTCTGTAATCAGGAGCAATGGATATTTCTAATATTTAGTAGTACAGTAGAAAGTGTGTGAGTCAGAAAGTCTTAGATGAGATTTTGTCTGCTGCATTCTAGAGACTCCAGAGTATTTTAGAACACTGTAGGATGTACAGTTTAGCAACAGTTATCAGTATTTGATGGGGACTAGTTGTCATCCAGTTCATACGTTGTATATATAGGAGAAAGTAAAAGGAAGTTTAAAACAAGACTGCAGGAACATGTCAGGAATATTATAAATAATAAAGAAGATAGCCCTGTTGCTAAACATTTTATGTTGGCTCACAATTCTAATCCAAATGGGTTACTAGCCACTATCTTAGAACATATTATGAAGGGTGTATTTTCCGATGATTTGTATAAAAAGAAGTTGTTATATAAAGAAAGTATTTTCATTTTGAAATATGACACTTTATTTCCTCAGGGTCTGAATGTGGAATGTAACTGGAGGCTTCTTATCTGATGAGAAAGTAGTATTAAGTATTTTTTAATGTTTATTGATTAATTGGTTTAGGCTGCTTGTTTAATTGTTATATGTATTAAGGTATATAAACTGTGTAAGTTATGTGATGTTTTATACTCCTTGAAGACAGTTGCCAAAGCGCTAGAGGTGCAATAAACTGGTGTTTTAAGTGGATTCTTCATCTGTGGTCTTCAGTTTTATCTTTTCTTTTTGGTTCGTGCAAAGTTTTCACAACCTGCCTATCCAGCATACAAGTGCATATCCTTTGAATGGATAGTTTAGTCTGACAGCTTTATATACATTTATTTAGTTATTCTTTGTTGCCCAGGTTAGTAGCATCTTTTTCAGGGTTGACCCAAGCTGGCATTTATACTACTAAGGGAAATTTGAGCAGGACATCAGGGAATCTCTCCATACACTTTCCGATAGGTGCTGTGGGATCTTTTACATCCATATGAGCTACCACCATCTCAAGCAGATGGAGCCTTGATCCTTGATTTAACATCTGATTTGAAAGACAGCTTACTCAGAGTGCAGAACCCCCTTTATGCTGTACTACAGTGTCAGCAATTGATCTACCTTCTATGGAAATATTACCCACAGCTTTCTGCACCAAAGGTGGGTGTGCAACCCATTGTACCACTGACACTGTACATCCTACAGTGTTCTAAAATACACTGGAGTCTCTAGAATGCAGCAGACAAAATCTGCTCTGCGACTTTCTGACTCACACACTTTCTACTGTACTACTAAATATTAGAAATCTCCATTCTTCCTGATTACAGAATTTTAAGGTTAGCTCCTACAGAAAATGTGCAGCAATGAAATTCTAATTTTGGTGACCATTTTTATTCTAATCATGGTGTTCTGACATGACTAATGATGGTCTGCTGTTGCAATCATCCTATTTATTCTCTTCTCTAAATATGTGATATCAACTGTTTTGTTATTTTGTTTTGTTGTCCTTCACTTATATAAAATAGTTTTTCTCAAACTATTACTTAAATATGGGCCTTACTTGCTAAGTCTTTAAGTAGTAAGATTATATTTTTCCAAAAGAATGAGAACTATAACATGTATCACTGGTATGTATTGGCTGAATGATACAGTTATATTTTATTTGCTGATTTATCTACTTTATGTTGACTGTGTTGGTCCCAGTAGTTTTGAGGCTTTTTTTTTCAAAAGATAATTAAAGTGGTTTAATATTACTATGATAAAAGTAAGTGGCTTAAACTGGACCCATGCCATCCACTTTATGCACCTCAAATAAAACAAAATAGAAAATACAACTATTGCCTCTTTCAATACATCTTTTACTCCCTCTCCTGAGCTATACCTTTGAATAAGATGTGGCTCTTTAGTAATTCATTTTCTCCACTGATAGACCATTGACCACTCCCTTCATGCTAATTAGTCATTCAGTAGAACAGCATGGGAGGACACATCTGATAGCAACATTGTGACAATTCAGTAGTAATGTCAATACTTTACTAGTATGTTTGTTCTTCTTGTGATTGTTGTGGCTACAGTGTTACAGTTTTCTGACTTGCAAGGAAGCATGCATTTATTGCTACAGTTATTTCACCAAGCTGTATTGTTATTATATTTTGTTTATTGAGTTCATCTCTGCAGAAGCACATTTTCAAAGTAGACCAGAGGAATAAAACCCCACCTGCAATGCAGGCAAGGTAGTATCAATAAATAATACACTTAACATAGAATCAAGTAAAGATGGCAATAACCCACAAAAGACTGATGATTATAGTATAGTGGTAACTCAAGTGAATTCTAAGTACAGTAAAGTGAGCATAATATTGGGGGTAATTCAATAAACATAAAAAACAAAATCACACAAACTAAAATTGAGAAAACAGATGAAATGGAGCCAAAGCTTAGCTGCAAAAACCTTTACTGGTGCTTCCTGGTACCTCAGCCACTGCCTTCAAGAGAATAATTATACACCATTTCACAGCCTGGTTTTTACAAAAAAGTGATTAACCCCAATTAACACTTTATCCAATTAAAAACACAGCACACCCCACCATTAAAGTGCCAAGTACCTACCCATGATTAAATACATATGTAAAATGTGAAGTACATAAACAATGAATTTAATACAAAATACATTTAACATTTTACAAAAATCAAGTATTATACATTAAAATGTATTTCTTGATTCAAACCACTTGGATGTAATGTTCCAAAATTAATAATAAACTTAGTTTCCATTTGCAACAATTTTTGTACATAATCATCTCCCTGGTTATAACGAGGTTTGGCCAGAACATTGAAGAAAAAACTAGCATCAGAACCATCATGTGCTAGATGAAAATGCTGGGCCACAGGGTTTTCCATTCTAACATTCTTTATATCCCCCATGTGTTCCATTATATGTTTCTTAACCATCCTTTTAGTTTGCCCAACATACCACCCAGTGGGTGTACACCCACACCCTATGATGTACACCACTCCATGTGAGCAACTTTAAAGATTTATACTTCCTTCTGTTAATTCTACTACCATTTAAATTATTGGCCCTGGTGCAAACTTTACATTTTCCACATGGAAAACAACCTAAGCAAATCCCCTCAATCTGTGGTTATCTCATATTAAGCAACTCCTTTAAATTTGAAAACCTACTTTGTGAGAATGTTGCCATACTAGGGAATAAACCATTTAAACTCTCATCCAGACAAACAATGGTTCAAAATCTCTTAACTAACTCCTTCAAAATCTCTGACAAAGGAGAAAACTTGTTAATGAAAAAAATTATTTCATTACTGTCTTCCATATTCTTACCAGACCAAACCCCAATGTCACCTTCAAATCTTCTCATGTAAGTACCTGTCACTGTAGGAACCCCCTTCACCTTCATTTCTGCCTTTCCTAATACATCCTTAGTATACCCTCTACTTACCCACCTGTTCCTAAACTTCTCCGATTCCTCATCCAAACTGATCTTATCAAATGTGTTATTATAAATATGCCTGGACTCCCCATATGGTAATGAATTCAAAAGATGTGGGGGATGTATGCTACTGGCAAAAAGAAAATTATTAACAGCAGTCTGTTTGAAAAAAGGCCTGAAATGTACCTCCCTGTTCTTTCCAATGAAAAATCCAACATCAAGAAATTCCATTATTTCTCTGTGTGTTCTATAAGTAAACTTTAACCCACAAGTATTTTGATGCAATCCTTCCATGAACTCCTGAAATTCACCTATGTCACCCTTACACACAAATATCAAATCATCTATGTAACGTTTATACATTACTACACAGCGAGAATAAAAATTGGTGTTATAAATAAATACATTCTCAAAATAACTCATGAAAATCACAGCATATGATGGGGCATAATATGCCCCCATAGCTGTCCCTTCCTTCTGCAAAAAACATCTGTATCTCAGATTTAAAATAATTATGTGTGAGGGAGAATTCCACGATCTAAAGCAAAAAATATGTTAGAGGGCCTTCACCCATCATTTTACTCATTGCTTCCAAACCCCAAACATTACTGATGCTGGTATATAAGGCCCTTACAGAACGATTCTGTCTGTAGGAATAGTGTTGTGGCCCAAACACGGAATATGGCTGCCGAGGGATCCAGGAAACAGGGCTGGGGGTGTGCATGAGCGTGCAGACACGGAGGTGTCTGCGGAGTACAAATCACCTCATCTGCTGGTGAAAACCATGAGGTGATTTCCTGATTCAGCAAGCAGAAAGGCATCTGTGTAGGTGCCATGTCTGCAGGAAAAGTATACACAGTTACAAACCATGTACCAGACTATAAAATTTAAACAGGGGCTGTAACAGCCCAAATAAAAGGTTGTATATGTCACAGTAGCTATCCAAATGGCCAAAGGTATGGCCATGGAGTTGAAACAGTAATGCAATATATCAAAAATTAATCTTTTTTAAATACATATGCCATGTTTAAGTGGAACGCAGTGACGCACAAACATGCTATTTAAAAAAAATAAAAAATAAAACAGTATAAAATATGAACTATAAAGGCATGCAAAGTTATTGCATTATAGTGGCCAGCATGCAGAGTCATACTATGGCAGGTTATAGTGGCAGCTAAGGAGACAGGCCCTGGTGTAGTGCTGTATCCAGGATATACGCAATTAGGTGTATGTAAATAAGCCAGAGTTATTGAATTGCAAAAAGGGCCACCATGTCCGTAGGTACTAACTGTGGTAGGGCTAGAACTGTGTTGGTGTACGCAGAACAGATAGCTAACATTAAAAGGGGGTGTGTCACAGTATGTTTAAGTGGATTGGAGCTTAGTGGCACTTGTTTGTGCTCAGCTAAGCACAACTAAGCAAGGGGTTGTGTCTCCGCCTGGTAAGCTATACTTGCCCCGTGGCATATTTTTCAGCTGGTTAAAGAAAAGCTAAACATGCCCATGTACAGGGGAGGGTCTAAACTGCTGAATAATGTTTACCCTAGCTCTGTGGGTTTGTGCAGAGCGCCGCCAGACTTAGCAGTGGAAGAAATTGAAAAATAGACAAATAAAAAAATAGGAAATAGCCTGGGAAAGCCAACCAAGTATAACAAACTGATAAACCATGTTACACTGGCACTGGTCCATTCAAACCCCTCAATAATATAGCTGGCAGGTGGAATGTATCATAGTCAGCCAATCACACAGGCTGCATCTGCAGCACACCAGTATAAAGTATGCGAACACCCTTCAATCTGATTTTTCCCACATACTCTGCACCATTGGAGTGCACACTTGGGAATTGTAACTGACAAAATGATACGGGCTGCTGCTTCTCTGCTACATCTGTATGAGCTAGAGGCTGAGGTCAGTGATGATGATAATGCTGACAACAGGCCTTGACTGAGGAGGAGGAGAAGAGGGTAACCTTGCAGGGGCTACATGAGCTGGAGATAGTAGAGCACTACAGGGTGGACAGGGACATACTACAGGAGCTCACTAAGCTCTGCCACCCTCACTTCAGACCGAGAGCCAACAGAGGGGACTCATCCCAGTGGAAACAAAGGTATGTGTAGCCTTAAGAATACTAGCTAGAGGTACTTTCCAAAGACCTACTGGGGACATCATGGGTGTCTCACAGGCATTTGCATCCGGGGTACTCCACCAGTTTCTGGATATCATGCTAACACATGCCAGTGAGCACATTTATTTCCCCAGCACCCCTGCAGAGAGGACCAGCAATATGCATCTCTTCCAATATGTAGCACACTACCCAGAGGTACTGGGTGCCATAGACTGCACTCATGTGCACATCAAAGCACCACCTGGCGAGGAGGGTAGAGCCTATGTCAACCCACTCCATCAATTGCTAGATTGTGTGCAATGCCCAGGGCATTATCATCAATGTGTGTGCTGGCAACCCAACCAGTTATCATGACTCCCACATCTGGCATGCATCACAGCTGTACCAGGCATTTTCCAGGGTGGACATCCCATACGGACATCTAGTGGGGGATGCTGGCTACGCACTGGAACCATGGATGATGACACCCAACAGAAATGCACACGCACCAACTGAAGAATGCCATAATGAGGCAAACACACAAACTAGGAACATCATAGAGTGTGTGTTTGGACTGCTGAAGTCAAGGTTCTACTGCCTTGACATATCTGGTGGAACCGTGCAGTACTCTCCAGCCACATGTGCACACATGCTCATAGTATCTGCCGTGCTACACAATTTGATCTTGTGGAAACAACTGTGGCAGGAACATCACAGGAAAGGGAGACACAGCCCCCCACTATTGCCAAGGTCCCCAGAGGCACATGGAAACTTGGATGAGGAACAGCCTGAGCCTGTCCCTGTAGGCATATGAAGGCATGCCCAGTACGCCCTGGCCTTGGCAAAGAGGCACCACATAGAACATACACTAACAACCTAGGGACCCAGGGACTGAAACCTCACTCCAACTCACAAACACACTGTAAAAAGGATGCCAGCTACATCACACTACCTGTACCTTACCATGTATAGGCTGTGTACTGCATGCATCCGACAGAGTCAGCCCTGAAGCACTGTCCTCTCAACTGCTGCAGGCACAAGGTAAGTCACTCTTCTTAACAACAAATGAATGGGGTAGTAGACTGTGGTAACATATGTATAGTATTGCACCTTAACTAGTCTAGTCCAGATACAGATTTGCTGTATACAGGCCTGTTGGTAAGCTTCTAAGCCCCCCAAGCCTTTTTGTGTTGGAGGAAGCCTTCTAGCTTGTCAGTGGGAGTGGTAAGCACTAGGTAGCCTATCTACCATACGTGGAGTGGTTTCTGGCCCAGGAATTGTAGTTTATTGGCCATTTGGGCAGTTTTTCCATCTCTTTCTACTCAATATATTGACCATTTGGGCAAATTTCCATATCTTTCTACTCTGTGGTTTAAAAGCCCACATTTCTGCTTGTTTCCTGCCTTTCCTGTAACTAGTCTAGTCCAGATACAAACTTACTGTATTCAGGACTGTTGTTAAGCTTCTGAGCCCCCCAAGCCTTTCTGTGTTGGAGGGAAGCCTTCTAGCTTATCAGTGGGAGTGGTAAGCCCTAGGGTGCCTATCTGCCACAAGAGGAGTGTTTTTTGGCCCAGAAATTGTAGTTTATTGACCATTTGGACAGTTTTTCCATATCTTTCTACTCAATTTATTGACCATGTGGGCAATTTTTCCATCTCTTTCTACTCTCTGGTTTAAAAGCCCGTATTTGTGCTTGTTTCCCACCTTTCCTGTAACTATTCTAGTCCAGGTACAGATTTACTGTAGCCAGGATGGTTTATAAGCTTCTGAGCCCCGCAAGCCTTTCTGTGTTGGGGGAAAGCCTTCTAGCTTATCAGTGGGAGTGGTAAGCACTAGGTAGCCTATCTACCACAGGCGGAGTGGTTTCTGGCCCAGAAATAGTAGCTTATTGGCTGTTTGGGCAGTTTTTTCCATCTTTTTCAGCTTTCTGGATTAAAAGTTCACATCTGCGCTTGTTTCCCACCTTTCCTGTAGCTAATCTAGTCCAGATAGAGATTTTCTGTATCCATGACTGTTTGTAAGCTTCTGACCGGTGCCAAAGTCTGCTCTTCAATTTTTCCTGTAGATCTGCCAGTTCTTTCCTCTCCTGCACTTTTACTAGCTTATTAGTTTAGCAGTTTACCAGACTTCTTGTAGCAATTATTGTAGCACACAAAAGTGCTACCAGCACTAAATGTTCTACAAGGTAACAGCTCCAGTATTTCTTAGTGCCCAGCCCTCCAGGCATGTCTAAAGGTTAGTTCCCTGTGCTTTCTCCTATTAACCTGGTGAACTTGGGCATCCTGAGGCAATGTAGCAACTGCCTCATGTGCACTGACAACCCTCTCCTCTTACCTCCCAACACTCAGACTTGTGAGAGATGCACTTATATATCCAAATTGAAAGCCAGACAGTCTCCAGCCAAGACCGAAATAGTTGGTCAAGAGGAGAAGGTCAACACTTGCACCACACCACATGGAACACATAGCCCTCCAGAAAACACACCAGCACTGCCTTCACATAAAAATACAAACCACACACCCACCTTCATGGAGGCTCTCAATAAAAATCTACACAAACGGCAGAGACCTCCAAGAAATGCACCTGACCACCACAACACAACACTAATGACAAGACACATAACTCTCCTAAACAGTGTGACACTCAACCAAAGCCCCTAAGGCAAAACAGCATGCTCAACACACTAGTCACAGGTGGCATGATAGTGAGGCATACTGATGTCCCACTCACAAGGTTGAATAAGGAGAAAGTAACAGTCAGCTGCCTGTCAGGTGCCAGGATCCACCACATAATGCATGCACTCAGGTCCCTCAACAACAAATATGACTCTGACATTGTACATGTGGGTGTGAATGACCTGAGATATACCTCCCTGGACTACATGAAAAGAGACATGGAGGAGCTCTTGGATTATGTAGCCCAGGTGGATATGGCCCTAGCCCTGAGCAGCATCCTACCATCACCCAGAATTAATACCACAGTACAAGCAGGAAATTATTGATTTCAACAATTGGCTAAGTTTCTGGTGACATTCTAAGGGGATCCAGTATCTCTCTGCCTGGGATGACATGATTGACAGACCTCAATGCTTTGCTAGAGATGGCCTGCATCTGTCACCCCTGGGCTTCCAGATACTGGCCAAGGCTCTTGCCACCCCTACAGTGCCTTTTTAGGTGGTGTTCCAAAGACCAAACTACCACCATAACAGCTACAAACAAATGCAATCTGAGAGTCATGCTGCCCAACGCTAGAAGTCTAAATCTCAAAATGCACCCGCTCGAAGCACTCCTTAAAATGAAGAACATCGACATTTGCACTGTAACAGAGACCTGATTCAAGGCAGCAGAAAGCACACCTGCACTACCAGGCTATAACTCATTCTGCACCTTTCGACCCAAGAACTTGGAACGAAGCTCCAAAGGTGGTGGTGTTTCCATATTCATAAAGGATGTGCTCACCTCCAGACTGGTACCCCAACAAAATGCATCTGAGATACTTCAGGTGCAGCTAAAGCAGGGTAAGACAGCAATTCAGGTTGTAACCTGCTATAGGTCCCCAACCATGTCCCAAGAGTCATACTCCATGTTTCTAAGCACCCTGGAGAATATTAGGATCCAAACTAACACTCTCATACTGGATGACTTCAACTACCCCTCCATTAACTGGGAAAACTACTCATGTGCCAATACACTTACCCAATGCTTTCTGTAATTCATGAATTCCAATGCTCTGGACCAGCTCGTTCATACCCTCACTAGAGGTAGCAACATCCTTGACCTGGTCATTTCTAACATGGGCGATCGTTGCTCTACACAAGTAGTCAACTCCTCCCTGGTTAGATCCGACCACAAACTAATCACCTTGGAAATCCACAATCCCTCCCACCACCACAAAGGTAACCACCATGAAAAACTTCTCCAAAGCTAACTTTGGGTGCCTAAAAACAGAGGTGGCTAACTTCATGGCACCCATGCAAATAGAGAATAGTTGCATGACCGCTGAATCATACACCAATGCACTGTACGAACACGTACACAAATACATGGATCTCGCTATACCCAATAGAACTAAGATGCTCTCCTCAAAAAAAAGGAAGCCAATCTGGTGGTCCCCTGCCATAAAAAACTCTACAACAGATGGAGGAAACTGATGTGGAATAGGGTGAAGTCCCAAGACTGGAAAAACTCCCTTATCCCTCATCAAGTCCTCTAAAGTTAGCTATGAAAACAGAATTGCAGCAGATAATAAAGACCACCACAAGGCCTTCCATAGTTATGTAAAGAATATCCATGGCAATACCCAGATTTGCTCTGAGCTACTGCGCAATGGTACCTCCTATACCGAGACAACAGATATTGCCAATATAATAGCCGACAGATTCAGTGCTAACTTTACACCTCTCCCCCCCAAGGACCAATCACAATACCAGTAGATTGTCAGGCACCCAGTATTACTGCTGCACAGGTTAAAACAGCACTGTCCAAGGCCAAGAATACAGCTTCTATGGGACCTGACAATATCCCTGGCTGTGTTCTACATGAACTACAGAGTGAACTGGCACCTCACCTGTGTGCCCTGTTCAATCACAGCATCACCTCAGGCTTTGTCCCTACCAAATGGCACACTGCTAAAGTCATCCCTCTCCACAAAGGAGGAGTGACTACAGACCCCGGGAATTATCATCCAATTAACCTGAAGAGTCTGATATGCAAAGCTATGGAACGCATCATCATGGACCTAATAAACAAGGATATAGGGAATCTCCAAACTCTGGATCCTACACAGTTTGGTTTTGTGAAGGGTAGATCATGCCTGCTCAACTTGGTCAACTTTTTTGAGTCAGTCACCAGAGCTGTGGATGAAGACAAGGTGATTCATACAGCCTACCTTGATCTGGCCAAGGCCTTTGATACCATTCCTTACTCAGGAATCATAGAAAAACTCACTAAGCTAGGCATCAACCCCTATATCACTAGGTGGGTTGCAAACTGGCTCACAGATAGAACCCACAGTGTGAAAGTAGCTGACTCCAAGTCAGACTGCCGACCAGTCACGAGTGGAGTCCCACAGGGTTCGGTCCTGGTTCCTCTCCTGTTTGGTATCTACTTCTCTGAACTCCAGGCCAACACGAAGGGAATCTGGCTGACAAAGTTCACAGATGATTTCAAGTTGGGAGCTATTATTATTAACTCCCCAAGCGATGTTGACATCCTACAGAAAGGCCTCAATGACACCAACAACTGGTGTCAGAACCATGGCCTTAAGCTTAATGCCAAAGAATGTGTCATCATCCCCCTTGAAAAAAAAAAACAGTTCCCTTAAATTA